>NC_053390.1:171696480-172017730 GCF_905171765.1 Bufo bufo | reverse complement strand
TTAAAATAAGCAAAAAAATTATAAAGTTTTATTCAATGCGTAATGTAGAAAAACGTATAGAGGTGAATGACCTAAATATAGTTGTGTTGGGCCAAATAACGGTCCAGTCATACTGAATAGGGTGCACAGAAATCTGGTCAAAGTCCCCACTCAGTGTGTAGTATGGGGGAACACTGTGAACACCCTATAATTGATAAGGACCCAGATATTAAAATATACAAATCCCACTGCTACTAGTGATTGGATATAAACATCCAATGAGCCGGGTATATGCCACTGCACTAATTGTAAGCTGGTGGGATTAGTACTAAACGGAATGGTATCACCACTGGGATTAACAGGTGTTATCAAAGAGATGAGGTATCTCACAAAGAGGAACCCAGTTTGATAACATTCGCAGCATTACCAAACTGTCCAGTACCTAGACAGTCACTGGGCAGTTTTAGTCAGCAGGAGGGACGGCTGTGCACTATACCGCCCCTCAGACACTGACACTCGTGCGGTGCAACACAATATAAGATGATTGCTGGTCTGGCTATTATCCCACCAGCTACCAGCAGTCCCTAGTAACACCTAACTACGGCTTAATGTGTTTCTGTGCACATATCTCGTGCACTTCGTCAGGAGCCAAAGTAGCAGTACACCTGAATCTGCCTAAGCCGAAACCCTAGTGTAGGAGACGGCGTGCTGCATCAACAAACATAGCCCCGGCACTGTGATGGCCGCGAGGCAGCCAGCAAAACGCAGTGATTTCAAGGGAAGACACCACACCCCCATGGGCGCACCTCCCATCACCAGCCAATCAGGCTTGAGAAACACTCATACCGAGCCGGTCAGCTGACGAATGGGAGGAGCGGAGATGCGCTCAGGGGAAAGCGCACTAGCGCTATATAGTAACATTATTTCTAAAGGAGAGCGGTAACTGTGACAAAAGAGTAACTAGGACGCAACCCAGATAGGCTATATAGATGGAAAAGCATGCATAAATAAACGCACGTTTAGGAGGGATTAAGTGACCATGCGGGAGCTAAGACGGCGCATAGGTGAGCATGTTTCTGACATCAATAAATCCAATGATACACTGATTGCTCGCCATGTAGCTGAATGTCACAATGGAAATACAGCGTTTGTCAAATTTTAGGGCATTGATCTGGTTAAAAGGTCACCGAGAGGGGGGGACATTGACCGTCTTCTCCTGCAGAAAGAGGCACAGTGGATCTTTAGGCTAGGGACCATTAAATGGTCTTAATGATGCCATATTCTATGTGCCATTCATATGAGTTGGTCATTGGTTGACTCCGCCCCCTCCCTTGGCTTGATGTTCCCCACGCCAGTATCATTATTGTGCAGCTTTCTTATTTCCCCTATTATTATCTTTTCCCCTATATTTTTATACTTTTGATAAGGGGTTATTACCATATGTGGAGCTGACAAATTTCAATGGTCCTTACTTCATCATGGGCCATTATATAATTTGGAGTTGTCAGTCTTGTTAGTCAAGCTTTTAGATATGGGTTTATAATTTTTCTGTTTTTTGTCAATCGACACTATCTGACATGATAAGCTCGGTATGTACCTTACAGCTGCCACTTCTATGCGTTTATTTATGCATGCTTTTCCATCTATATAGTCTATCTGGGTTGCGTCATAGTTACTCTTGTCACAGTTACCGCTATACCTTTTAAAAAAATGGCGACGGTTTATTCCCTATTAAGATGTTACTATTCGTCAGCTGACCGACTCATTATGAGTGTTTCTCAAGCCTGATTGGCTGGTGATGGGAGGCGCGCTCATGGGGGTGTGGTGTCTGCCCTTGAAATCACAGCGTTTTGCTGGCCGCCTCATGGCCATCACAGTGCCGGGGCTATGTTTGTTGATGCAGCACGCCGTCTCCTACACTAGGGTTTCGGCTTAGGCAGATTCAGTGTACTGCTACTTTTTCTCCTGACAAAGTGCACGAGATATGTGCACAGAAACGCGTTGAGCCGTAGCTAAGTGTTACTAGGGACTGCTGGTAGCTGGTGGGACAATAGCCAGACCAGCAATCACCTTATATTGTGTTGCACCGCACGAGTGTCAGTGTCTGAGGGGCGGTATAGTGCACAGCCGTCCCTCCTGCTGACTACAACTGCCCAGTGACTGTCTAGGTACTGGACAGTTTGGTAATGCTGCGAATGTTATCTCACTGGGTTCCTCTTTGTGAGATACCTCATCTCTCTGAGAACACCTGTTAATCCCAGTGGTGATACCATTCCGTTTAGTACTAATCCCACCATCTTACAATTAGTGCAGTGGCATATACCCGGCTCATTGGATGTTTATATCTAATCACTAGTTGCAGTGGGATTTGTATATTTTAATATCTGGGTCCTTATCAATTACAGGGTGTTCACAGTGTTCCCCCATACTACACACTGAGTGGGGACTTTGACCAGATTTCTGTGCACCCTATTCAGTATGACTGGACCGTTATTTGGCCCAACACAACTATATTTAGGTAATTCACCTCTATACGTTTTTCTACATTACGCATTGAATAAAACGTTATTATTTTTTTTGCTTATTTTAACGTCCTTTCATATATTTGCTCTCATCATTTGAGATTACCAGATCCAACAGAGCATTGCCCCTAGTGGGAGCGTCTACAAACTGGCCCATAAAGTGGTCCTGCGGCAAGTTCTTCCCTTCGTGATTGAAGCAGGATCATGACCCCAGTCAATGTCTGGGAAGTTAAAATCTTCCATTATGACCACTGTACCAGCTTGTGCAGCCCACTCTATTTGGTAATACAGTTGAGTTTCTATCTCTTCTGTAATGCTAGGGGGTCTATAGATTACACCAAGTATTATTTTTTCAGTGTTTTTATCCCTTTGAACTTCCACCCATAAGGTTTCCACATCCTCACCATCCTCACTCACATTTGCCTCTTTCACACTTGTCTTCAGATCACTTTTCACATACAGGCACACGCCACCACCTTTTCTTTTGACTCTATCTTTTCTAAATAGAATAAAACCTTTAATATTTATAGCCCAGTCATGTGAAGAATCCAACCATGTCTCAGCCACACCAGCTACATCTATGTGTTCTTCTAGTCAGGGGCGTAGCTAAAAGCTCATGGGCCCTGGTGCAAGAGTTCAGCTTGGAGCTCCCTTCCCTCAGTGCTTTGTGGCCAGGGGTCGGGAAGCACATAGCTTTTGTGCTACCTGAGGCAAAAAATTGAAACAGCACATCTCTTCATGCCAAATTCTTGACCTAACCCCTTCCCTCCAGCCAGAGCTGTAATTTTACCAGCATGCACTTTCTATAATACCAGTGTCACAAGGGTCTTTGGGCCCCCTCAGGCTCCTGGGCCCGGTAGCGACTGCTACCTCTGTACCCCCTATAGCTACGCCCCTGCTTCTAGTACCATAGCCTCCAGCTCCCCCATTTTGCTAGCTAGACTTCTGGCATTTGTGAAAATACATTTTGAAATTACTATTCTCTGTAAAGTGAATATCTGGGATTTTTGGGTTACCTTGATTGATGTTTGTATGTAACAGGTTCTTGTTAACAGCAGTTCTATTTCTCATAAGTGTATTGTTATGCGCAGTCTTCTCCCCACTTTACTTGCTAACCCCAGCCCCTACTAAATCCCGACTGTCTCTTCTATATCCTACTCTCTATCTACACTATCTACCCCCTTATTAGTATGACCTCCCACCCTCCCCCCAGATGCTAGTTTAAAAGCTCCTCCCGCTGTCTAACCATTATTTCCCCCAGGGCAGTTGCACCCTCCCCATTAAGGTGCAGCCCGTCCCTACTGTAGAGCCTGTAACCCGACCAAGAAGTCGGCCCAGTTCTCCATGAACCCAAACCCTTCCTTCCTGCACCAGCTTCTGAGACACTTATTTAACTCCCTAAGATCCCGTTGTATTATCTAGTACTATAGATTGCACAGGGCTGGCATGGAAGGAGTCATCTATATACGCTAGGAGAATTACATTACATGTTCATCACTGATATTTTATTATCTTGATCATATTCGTTGTTGACTTACTTTGAGATTAATCTACGAATTATACAATATTTTCAGAATACAGAGAATTATGTACACTGACCCTGTATAAGAAGTCACTCCTTTATAAGTGAATTGTTAATAAAAATGAATTATTCTGTATAATCTCATTCATCTATCTTCTTTGTTGTTCACTTGTGCCTTTTTAGCATATTATGCATATTGGTTCATCAGTAACCTTGAATACCTTTTATAATTTCTTTATGCAAATGCCATTAGCTGTTAGATTTGATATTTTCCTGGAAATAGAAGCTTATATTGATTATGCATTGTTTAATTAATATGCTATTACTTGATAATTTTAAAACATGCATAGTGAAAATTATTTCTAAAACACTAATCCTTTCAGAAAAATTCATTTTTAGAATTGATGGGTACTATATGTGATAAAGTGATCCATTAAATCAGTAGCAGAGGTGGGGAATGTATTGTAATTCTCTCTCACATTACTAAGGATAGGAAAACTTTCAATCACTCAATACCTAAAGCTCTTTTTTTGGCGCTTGAGCTTTTGTCCTCTATATTCGACAGATTTCTGTTGCAGGTACACTCAACAGCTATGAAATAGTATGCCTATACTGTTGCATAAAGGTGGCCATACATGTTAGTCTAAAGTTGATCAAAATTAATAATTTCAACCAAAATTAATGCTCATCAGTGACATTTAAAGATCAATGGAGCCGACCACATGACAGACCATCTTTGACTATGTATGCTGCAGTCAGCTGTTACATGAAGGATCTTTCTGCAAAAGAATGTTCCAGAAAGATTGTTTATCCTTCAACCACTAATATAAAGTGATCCTGAACTCAAGCGTCTTGATAAAATTCACAGGCTTTATTGAAGAGACCACATGTCTGTCATTTGCGTTTCAAACCATGTGGTTCTTAATCATGGCCCCAGTTTTATTGAACATGTAAGGTTAGTTTGAATGATTGTGATGACCATTATTGACCAAGATGTGTATGGTTGCTTTGACATAATGATCCCTCAGTAGATGATTAATGGTTATCCTTAAATTTGTTTCTGTCTAATCTTTATGGCCAACTTTAGTTCAGCCATTGATGGCTATTTGACGTGAATTATGGTAACATTTCCAGTTTCATACTGCTCCTGTAAAAGCACAAATACCAACAATTTGTCTTTTTCCCTGAATTGCTAGATACCTTGGTCGTGTAACCCTACTATAATAAAACAATTCATTCCAGTTCACTGAGAAAAATTGTCTGGTTTCTGGTGAATGGACTACACTCAGGTCCAGAGTGTGATGCAGCAAATATCTAAAGGAAGGTCCAGCATTTAAAGCCATTCTTCCTTTTACCAAGAACATATTAAAATCCAAAGTAGATGACTGTAACAAACACTAAACCACTTACACATTAAGAGTGGTGAAACCATTGTTAATCATAGCACCGATAGAAATGAGTAAGCAGTTTTGTATTACAATTGTCTATAGAGGATATTAATAAGTTATGAAAAGCCAGGTAGAATGGTTTTAACTGATGGACTCTCCTTTGCATATTTGCTGTGTAACCCTTCATAACACTGATGATCTTTTAACATGTAGGGCACAAAGGGCCAAATTTTTACTTTATTATGTTGGCAAAATAGTAGAGAACACATTCAATTCAACCCAACCTCAATGACCTTCTTATGAAGCAGCTCCTGTAGATGAGTAACAAAAATATAGTTTTGACCACTGAAGAAGGAGCGTCTCAGCTCCGAAACGCGTCTGGTGAGCAAGCAGTGTCAAAAGCAGATCTGCATAAATCATCCTATGTTTAGGTACTACAAAAGCTTGTGGAACACATATCAGCGCATAACAGCAAAGTAGCCGTTTCCCTAGACTTTTCTGAATAGCCCGCTTCCATGGAACCAATAGTGATCCATCCCGGCATCACGTGGGACGCCACGTATGATGCCAGGAACACTTGGAACGCCACGTGGGGCACATTCACTTTGCAGCCAACTACCAAACACAGCGGACGGGCAACAGGAGTTGTTTAAGTTGTCATTTGATACAGCAGGCGATATAATGCTATAATAGCCTACCTTTTAGACATTGCAGGATAGTTGAAATTAACTGCTAATTATATTGCCTTTCCTTTCCTTTTTTTTTTTTTATCTCGATTGGATACCAGTGCTTTTTGAGTATTTTTACTATATGTATGATGGACTTTGGATCAGCTGGCACTACATCAAGTGATTAACCAATGTGCCACTCTTTTGATAGATAAATATACCAACAGATGAGCATTTAAGCAGTCACCACATCGGACTTTATGTTGAATCTCATAAGTGGCATATAGACCATGCATTCATTCTATGCATTTATATGATTGCATCCTTATCCTCCATCTTTATTGGCATTGTTAATTATAGGGGATATTACTAGATTAGTTATATGGTTTTACTAGATGAGTTATATGGTTTTATTTTTATATATGTTTTTAATATATTCTGTATATTTTTAATACATTTGCAATATCTATTTCACTTACCCATATTGCACGTATCCGTCTATTGCCAGATAATCGAGTGCCCCTCTCTTTTTACTCCTTCCTGAGTAACAAAAATATGAATGCTGTCATCCAGCAACTAGATTTACCACTTTTATTAAAGCATTTAATTAGTTCATATTTTACTCTTTTTAGCATGTGCTAGTTTACCAGTTCAACATTGGGTTCATTTTTGATGTTTTTTCTTTTGCATGACCAATAGGCTTTACGAAAACCATTTTGTCTTTTGCTTAAGCACCCATGCTGTAAATGTATAATGAGTATAAGGACCAGGAACAACGGTCATAAGTTCTCAGTGGGTGGTCCATAATGGGTTAAAGGATTTAAGCAAGTGCCTGCTGAGAGGAACCAACAACATTTTATAATCCAGAAAGATCATCATGATGCATGCTAACCACACAAGTAGTTATATGGTTGGTAGGTAATTTGAAGACTCTGTAGAAAACATTCAAATGATTGTCCCAACTTCTAAAAACTACTTTTTACATATTTGGGTATCACAGAGGTGGATCTCCTGACCAGGACTAGTGATGAGCGGCAGGGGTCATATTTGAATCGCAATATCTCGCGAATATTTTGTAGAATATTCATCGAAAATCTGCAAATTCGAAAAATTCGCGATTTTTTTTTTACTCGAAAAATCGGAAAGGTAATGATTGTGTAATATGCAAATTTTTGGAATTCGGATTTTCGTATTCGAATTTTTTATTGCAAATTTTTCAACTTACAACTATTAGACAAAGAAGATTATAGCACTATATTAGCTAAATTGCTCTATATTGCTATAACTTAGTTTTTTCGAATATTCGTAATATTCTAAAACAAGAATATATAGCAATATAGCGAATATTCAAAAAAAACGAATATAGAGCAAAATTCGCAAACACTACTACTCCTAAAGTCAAGTATATTGCAGCCTTCTTATTGGCCCACAAGCTAGAAGCAGTGAGGGATCATGTGTACTGATAAAAAAATAAAAATAAAAAAAATTTATTAGAATATTCAAAATTACGAATATATATAACTATATTCGAAATATTCGCGAATTTTCGAAGTACCTATATTCGCAATAAAAATTCGAAATTCGAATATTCATGATCAACACTAACCAGGACTAACATTTATTAGCCAGCAAGGATGGAAGCTGGAAAAGGCTTTAGTGCAGAGGGCTTCTATTTTCAATTGGTGCCAAATAATACATAATTTCTATCCTCCATTTCCCCTTAAAGCAGAGTTCCTCAACTCCAGTCCTCAGGGTCAGGGGTGTAGCTAGAGGCTCATGTGTCCTGGTGCAAGAGTCCTACTTGGGTCCCCATTCCCTCAGTGCTTTGTGCAAGAAAACAAAAACACGTCCCACGGCGCGAATTACCGTCTACCAGTCACCAGGGTCATGAAGGAATCTTTTAATGCAGCAATACCTTAGTGCTTTGTGGCAAGGTGCAGGGGTATACCTAGTCTTTCTGCTGCCTGAGCCATGCCAAATTCTCAACCTAACCCCGTCCCTTCAGCTCTACTGTGAAAGACATACTTGAAAACATTACATACAGAGCTACAGACAATACAAGTAATAAAGCACCACATACCTCTTACATCCAGTGATGTAGATGTTCTCTTTCCTCATCTTCTCCATTCAGACACGACTGCCAGGATAATTTCTTTCAACCATCTCTTGTCTGCAGAGTTTGACAAACATATATCTTAGCTTTCCATCCTCCTCCTCACCTTGTTAACACCCCATCCTACCACCCCAAATACTGTGCCCTCTGTGCTTCCCAATACTATACTGCAGAAACAATCCCTGTGAAAGTACTAGTCCAATGCAGATAGTGCCCCCTTCAATAATTATTGGCACACAGTGCCCTAAAAAGTAACCGAGCCCAGAAAATAGAGTCCCTGACACTAATAGTGTAAACACAATGTCCTCCAAAAATAATTGTGCTAAGCTGATATTGTGCCATGGTGCCCCCACAGTAATAGTGCTACCCATAGTCTCACCAATAGAAATAATTATCTGCCAGACTGCATAGTGTTAAAGGCCGCTAGCACATCCGCAATATCCAGTCCCCATAGCTCTGTGTGCATTTGCATATGTATCAAATCGTTTTTTTACACAATAAAAGCACAGAGAGCTATGGGGACTGGATATTGCGGATGTGCTAGTGGCCATCTAGCAACTCATGTCCTCAGCTCTATACCCCAAATCTCGGTGACAGGTTCCCTTTAACAGTACCTCCAATAGTTATAATGCCCCCATTGTGCCCATACTAGTAATTATGTTCCCTGTAGTCCCCCAGTAGTAATATATCTCCCTATAATGTGTGCCAGTAGAAAAATGCACCCTGTTTGACAGTACAAAATACCCTCTATAATGTATGCCTGTACAAAAATGCCATCTTAATATGTGCACCAGTGAAAAATACCCCCTTATAATGTGTGCCAATATATAAAAAAATGCCCCTTTGTAATGTGCACCAGTTCAAAAGATACCCCATTATAATGTGCACAGTACAAAAAATACCCCCTTACATACCTCCTTAACTTTCAGATCAGACACCCATATCCAATTCTCAGATCAAACCCTTATATCACACCATAGATAAGACCTTCATATCACACCTCAAATAAGACCCCCATATCAAATCCTCAGATCAGATCCCTAAATCAGACCTTTGATAAGATCCCCATATCCGACCTCAAATCAGACCTCAGATCACACTCTCATATCAGATCCTTAGATCAGACCCCCATATCATATCCTCAAATCAGACCCCCATATCAGATCCTCAAATCAGATCCCATATCAGATCCAAAGATCAGACCTCATATCACATCCTCAGATCCCCATATCACATCCTCAGAGTGGATCTACATCAGACCCAAAGTAAATTAATTTACCTTTTCAACTCCACTGATACTCTGCAGGTATGGCGTTGTCTCCTGCAGTCACGCTCCCTGGTTTTCTCCAGGCCCATGCTGCACTGTGACCTAACTGCGTACAACGTCAGGTCATAATGGGAGCACTAGACACTCACTGCTCCCCGTGCCTCCTGTATACTAGTGAGTGCATTTCTTCCCTACTTCTGGGGAAAAAAGTGTGTCTTATAAAGCTTGTTGTCATGACGGGAGCACCTTACTGTGGAAATGTAGTGCAGCAAAATGGTTTCTTTACTAAAGAATTCAAAGGCAGACAATTCAGGACAAGTCTTAATTGTTATACAGAAATGCAGTATCCTCAGATGATATAGGTCTCATGGCTGCACAGATAACCATGTGCCAAAAACGTGTCTTTTAGATGGTTTGAGCAATGTTCTTTACTCTGCACTTTACTAATTGGTTAGTACTTTAGCTTCCAGATGTGGGGTGTGATACTTTATTTTAGGTAATATTCTCTCACAACCAAGGCAAACTCTTCTGCTACAATATTTGGCAAGTTACTTATCCATGTTTCCACCTTGGGATGTGAAGATATAAACAGGTGCACAAAAATGTGTGGTGTGGGCTCAGGCACCAGAGACTTCTCCCGAACATGGGAGTTCTTCGTTGACTGCTAACCTCTACAGGTCTTTCTTACACTCTCTAGCATCTGGTCCACTTTGGGGATGTTATGGCTCATTCCTGGGTGATACCAGGTCCAGGAAGAGCTGGTCTGTCAGCTTCACATCTTTGTGCTTCCTTTCTCTCACTACACCTTGCTGGAATGAACTGGCTTAAAACTGGGAATGTTCTGCCCTCTCCTTATATAGAGAGTGACACCAGCCCTATCAAGTGGTGGCTATGAGATATGACCTGTAATTACTATTGGGATCATTTATCAAACTGGTGTAAAGTAGAACTGGCTTAGTTGGCCATAGCAACCAATCAGATCCCACCTTTCATTTTTGACAATTCCTTTGGAAAATGAAAGGAGTAATCTGAACAGTTGTAATGGGCAACTAAGCCAGTTCAACTTTACATCAGTTTGATAAATGACCCCATATATTGTTACACAGTAAATGCAGACAATACAAATGTATTTTTGCACTTTGCAGTATAATGCAACTCTTGGAGCATGATGCTGCATCAATACCTGAGGTAAGTCCTGGTGCATGGATACTAAGTATATCATCTGCTCAATACTAAGGAAGTTGCCCTAAAGGACATTTCAGAGTGCTGATTTTCAGTGTGGATTTAGGTGCACACTCTGAACCGAAATCTGCATGAAAATCACCAAATAACCAATCATCAAATTCTGTCTTGCATTGGTTTCGAACTGAATCTAGGTCCTAGTTCATACAGTACAGATTTTTATGGGCACTGATTTTAAATCTACATCATGAAAAAAATAATTGACACGTCCGTTCTTTAGGTGGTCACCGCGCAGAAACCATGGCAGATAGCCACATGTGGATTAGATCAGTTGAATGGACAAATCAATGTGTGGATCTCTGGCCGGGCACATTGCAAATCTGCAGCAGAAATCCAGGGATCATCTTTGAATTTCTGCTATGGATTTTTTTTTTTCAAATCAGTGGATGATTGTTCAACATAAAAAAATCATCCATTGTATCATACAGTTAGACAAAGGGTTATCGTGATAGGACAATCCCTTTAAAGGCAAAGTCCAAATGAGAGATATATATACATATATTCTGCAAAGGTGTCCAGTAGGGTTGAGCAAATCAAAGTATTTGAAGTGTACTTCGATCCGAATTTCAGGGAAAATTCGATTCATCATGAAGCCAAATTTCCTCGTGCTTCGTGGTTAAAAAATAATTTTTCCCTGAAATGGTGGTAAAAAAAATTCATACTCACCTTATCCATCTGAGCGCAAAGAGGTCAAGGCAGCCATCTTGATAAAAAATCCCACGTGAATTCTCATGCGCAGTGACGTATGACGTCACTACGCTGGCCAGCATGATGACGTCATAATGCACCACGCAAGATTTTATGCGGGATCTTCGATCAAGATGGCCGCGGTGGCCTCTGCGCTCAAATGGAAAAGGTGAGTATTATTATTATTATTTCAACCGTTTAACCCCTGAAAGCCCTTGTTATTATTCTCAGATGCCGCGATCAACGATGAATGCGACCTGTGAGGGGATCAATGACGGGGGGGGGGGGGGGGGTCGCGGCACAATAGCCATTCCCTGTCATTGCATCCGCTGCTTACAAAGCAATGTGCTTTGTGACAAAGTAATTTTTTTGTGAAATCAAACTTTTGTAAACTTTGCTCTTTACCAGTGTCTATTATTAATAAACCTTTGTATATAAAGTTAATGAAGCAAATTTAGGCTTTAACATTACTATTAAACAATCATGGATATCAAATACATAAAAATGATACGAGTCTCTTTCAACCGCCATTAGCTTTGTACTCTGCCATAAATCTATAATTTACTTTAATGTTTTATTACTTTAATTACAATGACAGCATATAACGTCATACAATGAAAAAATGAGGCTGCGGTGCTATCTATGCATAGCCATCCTAACAGGCACAGACAAGTGCTATTCCTAATACTACATAATAACAGCCGGAGTAATACATCCTGTAGCGTCCGTGTTGGATGTTCTCACTAGTTTTATGCCTATTCAGCCAACTTCCAAATGATGAATTGAAATCATCTTGAGATTTATTATGCTACTTTGCTGAAACCACTATAATGCAACACATAGGTTAGGTGACCCGACAGGCTGAAGCCTGGCTAATTCTTATAGAAATAATTAAAAAGCATAAATGACAAACTCTTCTGCTATATCAAGAAGGCTTCTGTCTAAATGAACAGACCTCAGAGGATTATTTTGGATTCATGTCAGACAGTATAGAAGCTTCTTGCCTGCTCGCTTTGAATTGCAGACGAGTTCTTGCAGACATTTTGCTTGTGGTTGAGGACGTATCCCGAGCATCTAAAAATACAACTCTGTGGATAGTCTATTTAAATGTGTAGGAGAAAAAAATGGAGGAATTAGACACTACAGACAGTTTGTCCTCTCGCTGACATATTTAATATTGGCCAGTCATTCAGACACAAGCATGTGATAACTAATGCAGATATATTTAGAACAAAATGCTATGTCTTCTCTGCTTTCAGTCTGACGTGCCATTTTGATTGAAAAAGTCTCAGCAGTTCAAGGATTTTACATTGAGGCCATTGTTTCAGCTATGCCAGTGATCAACGACCCCAGATTACAGATGATAGAGGGTAATCATTTGGGGGTTGATGCCATCTTTTTGTTTTATTAAACCGCATGTATCTTTTTGCTCCTTAGCACATCTTCCAGGACTGAGAAGACAGCAGATGTTCGCGAGCTGCACGTTTTACCGGTCTGTGATATAGACTGTGAATTAATGTAAAGTCACACAAAATACGAATAAAGAAGTCTTAATGCAGATGTTTTGTTTTAGTGCAGAATGAAAGGGGGATATAATGTGTTTGATTAAAAAATGTAATCTGAATTCCTTTGTCGATAAAGCCATCTAATGTGACCATGTGTTCGCTGGTTTGATGCTAACTTAAAATGAAGTTTCATTTATATTCTCAGGCACCTTAGCAAATATAAAATCTAGCATTTTTGAAACATGTCTTAAAGGGACAGTGCCTATTAAGTGGGGTTTATTTAAAGGGGTTGTCTAATAAAAAATCTCAAAAACAAAAATTTGATGTCTTACAGTAAAAGCCATCATATACTCACTCCTCACTCTGTTCTCTGTGGTGCTCCTCCGGTACTCCCTCTGCTGGTGACATGTCTGGATACTGCATATGACTGCTGCAGCCAATCACTGTCCTCAGTGGTCTACAGCGGAGGGCAGTAATTGGATGCAGTGGTGAGGTGCCAAATCCAGGCGTGTAGAGTGATGTGCCTGGATCCAACTTTTTAATAATCTCAGATAACCCCTTTAAAACTAACTCTGCAAACTACGTCACTTTGCAATGGTACTTGCATTTTATAGAGGAACTATCACTGCAAAATCCAATCCAATCTGAATGCACCATATTATAGAGCAGGAGAAGATTAGCAAATGTATGTTTTTGGTGGAAAACATTTAGCAAAACCTGTGATTTATACATTTATGTATCAGCTTTTTCTACCTCCTGAGAGCAGCATCAGTACAGGGGGGAGGTGTTCACAGTGACTGATAGCATTGTGTGTATTAGTGTGTATACAGAGATAGCTGTCAATCACTGATAACACCTCCTCCCTGTACCGATAGCTGTTCACAGGAAGTGGAAAAGCAGAGATATAAATGTATAAATTTCACGTTTTACTGAATCTTTGCCACAAAATATTTATATCAATCTACTCAGCTCCTCCTACTCTATAACATGGTGCTTTCAGATTGCATTGCATTTTGTGGTGATCGGTCCTCTTTAAGAAGTATCTGTAGCATTGAATCATATAATCCACCACACTGAAAACTCCTACTTCCTACTTCCATCGTCTTTCTGAGCACTCTTCCACTGCATTTCTTCATACATGTAATTGTACACTAGAGGAGAAGGACATGCTGGAACCTCTGTACTACCCTCAACACATAGGCCCATATTTACGAATCTTAAAGACGACGGAAAGCTTAGACATGCTGTCTAGACTGCACAGTGGCTCAGGCTGGCGATAAATCTGGTGCAGGGGACAGATACTTTTCTCTGACTCTATGACAACTATTGGTTGGCTTACTTTGAAACAGATATTTACAACAGAATTGTGGCACAATTCACCAGTTTCATGGTGTCCTATTAAACTAGTGACAGATTCCCTTAGCAAAACACTAGTCACTTTTTAAGTGCCCAAGCTGTTATAATAAAATCTTGTACTGAAGAGCCCCAGTGAATGCTAATATTCGTGAGCCCATGGCTATCCCTGGTCCTGATAACTGATTGTAGTAGATATAAACTGTCAATCAGCGGCAGGGAGGCGGGAATACAGGGAGTGCAGAATTATTAGGCAAATGAGTATTTTGACCACATCATCCTCTTTATGCATGTTGTCTTACTCCAAGCTGTATAGGCTCGAAAGCCTACTACCAATTAAGCATATTAGGTGATGTGCATCTCTGTAATGAGAAGGGGTGTGGTCTAATGACATCAACACCCTATATTAGGATGTGCATAATTATTAGGCAACTTCCTTTCCTTTGGCAAAATGGGTCAAAAGAAGGACTTGACAGGCTCAGAAAAGTCAAAAATAGTGAGATATCTTGCAGAGGGATGCAGCACTCTTAAATTGCAAAGCTTCTGAAGCGTGATCACGAACAATCAAGCGTTTCATTCAAAATAGTCAACAGGGTCGCAAGAAGCGTGTGGAAAAACCAAGGCGCGATTTTCATGCAGGACAATGCTCCATCACACGCGTCCAAGTACTCCACAGCGTGGCTGGCAAGAAAGGGTATAAAAGAAGAAATCTAATGACATGGCCTCCTTGTTCACCTGCTCTGAACCCCATTGAGAACCTGTGGTCCATCATCAAATGTGAGATTTACAAGGAGGGAAAAACAGTACACCTCTCTGAACAGTGTCTGGGAGGCTGTGGTTGCTGCTGCACGCAATGTGATGGTGAAACAGATCAAAACACTGACAGAATCCATGGATGGCAGCTTTTGAGTGTCCATGCAAAGAAAGGTGGCTATATTGGTCACTGATTTGTTTTTGTTTTGTTTTTGAATGTCAGAAATGTATATTTGTGAATGTTGAGATGTTATATTGGTTTCCTGGTAAAAATAAATAATTGAAATGGTATATATTAGTTTTTTGTTAAGTTGCCCTAATAATTATGCACAGTAATAGCCACCTGCACACACAGATATCCCCCTTAAAATAGCTAAAACTAAAAACAAACTAAAAACTACTTCCAAAAATATTCAGCTTTGATATTAATGAGTTTTTTGGGTTCATTGAGAACATGGTTGTTGTTCAATAATAAAATGAATCCTCAAAAATACAACTTGCCTAATAATTCTGCACTCCCTGTAGTTGGAAGCTCGTGAATATCAGGACTCATCGGCTTTCTCTAGAGCCGTCAGGACATATAACTTAGCATAAAACTGGTGACAGATTCTTCACATTCAGTGTGCATGTTCAGTACATGTGCAGGGAGATACTCCTGCATAAACACATTATAGTCCCAATGTATGCCAAAAGAGTGTCCTCTCCACCCACGGGTAGGTGTACATTGTTAAACCTTTTTCAATTGCTGTTGTACAGCATGATATGTATTTATTTTTAGCAAGGGAGCCTAAGCATAATGGGGGCGATTTATCAAAACTGATTGGTGGCTATGGGTAACAAAGCTAGTTTCCCTTTACACCAATTTTGATAAATCTCCCCCGGTGTGTTCAGTGCGTACATTGGGAGATTTTCCTGTCAAATGTGATGAATGTAAGCCCAACAGAGTCTACTATTGATAAAAATCTGTCAAGAATCTCTTTCAAATTCTCCCGAGCAATATTCTACAGTTACGGCATTCCTTCTACTCTGCTTCTCTGTGTTTTCCCTGGCAGCAGAAAATAAGGTAAAAAATTAAAAATAACAGCATGGTGCAACAAGTACCCATAGGAGGTCAGGTTGGGATCCAGTTAATGGCACCCAGCGGTGCACTTCCTTCTGTGAAATATGCAGTAAGTATCAATTGGCTGTCACTCCTGTCATGCCCTCTCAATGTCTCAAACTAAACTTTCCTAAAACTAAGCTTCTTTTGTTTCTACCTTCAACTAAAGAATATCTTTTCCTTCATTCCTAAAATCTAGAATTACTCTATGATATGTGACATGGAAAATAATTGACTGCAAGAAAGACCAGTAAGAGGGAGGGGGAAAGACTCTCTGGGTAGCCTGGTGACGTAGAAATTAGCCCTACGAGAACTAATATTGGTGGCAATAGTTGCTGTAAAGGTGGCGATAAACATTAGATTAAAGGGGTTGTCCAATGGGAAATATTCAAAATTTTTCAAAATAGCACCAGGAACTGAATACATTTGGAATTGCATCTAATTAAAAATGAGTATAGTCACTGATTTTCTCAATAAAACTTACCTGTATAGCATCACCTGCTGTTTGTTCTTTTCCGTTTTTCTCTGTCCATCTTGCTGAGGTGGTCGAACATGCTCCGTTCCATCCTTCAACTGTCAACAGCTGTATCTACTGTTAGAAGCTGTGACAGTTAAAGGACACACCCCTAAGCAAGGACACGCCCCCTGAGCTGCTTTTTGAAATTAATCTAGTAGAGCAACTTGTACAATGAATGGATTTCTATAGGTCCATGTGTGGTACAGGGCTGGTTCTAGCTTTGCTAGAAACTAATTGGCATATACTATATGATTTCTGATTTCCATTTTTTACATTAGCATGCGATATTAACACCTTCAAGACCCTGTAGTTTCTATTTTTGTGTTTTAATTTTTTTTACTACCTGCCTTCCAAGCTTTCTTTATTTTTCCATTCACATTTTTTTTGTGGGACAAGTTATGCTTTCCAATGGAAACTATTTAACATTGCATACATTGGAGTGGGAAGCTGGAAAAAAATGCAATTGGGCTTGAATTGTGTGAAAAAAAAAGCAATTCCACTATAGTTTTATGGGTTTCCTTTTTACAGCATAAACCTATGTGGTATAACAGACTGTTACCTTCATTCTCCAGGTCAGTATAATTACAGCAAAACCACATTTATATAGTTTTTTCTGTCTTTTAAACTTAAAAAAAGAATTGATCACTTTACCACAGCATCTGATGGGTTGAATGTCAGTAATCGGTGATAGTGTCGATCACAGACTTTAGCTATGGATGTCTGTTGCCTAAAATGGTATAGATTGGGAAGGAGTTAATGTAAGGCCAACACTTAGATTCTGTCAGAAATGACAATCATTCTCATGGTCTATGAGGCTGTCCTGACTTTCGCTCCACTGGAGATGTTGGGGGAAAGATGGATAGGGCAGTTGGATTTCAACATACCCCATTCATTTTGTTTTCAGGGGAATTAGGTGCACTAGTGGTGTCTGGCTGTGGTTTACTCCTCTCTCCACATTCAGATTATATGTGATTAGGAGGATAAGGATGGCCATCTGTCAGTTGAACTCTCGGCTATCTAATCTGCTTGACTAACCATAGCTACTTGCAAGAAAGTAGCAAGAGAGCTAAACTTACTAGAGAAAGACTTCACATATATACTGCACATAAGGAAAATGAAATGTTGCGCACAAGCTGTCCTCCCAAAATGGAAATGAGAATCAGAAATGAGAAAAAAATGTCACCATTTACACGTACTAAGATGGTTTCGAAGCTAGAATATTTTTTTGCTGATATGAACATGAACATTTCTATTTGAATGGGTATAATTGCCATATTGCAAGCGCAATTCTCCCTCAGCTACTTTTTGCTGCAATTTCAGAAGTACAGTATACATAAACTACTAGCATTGAAGAAGCATTCTGTGATACTGTCATTTAATGTGCAGCTCTGTGACAGCTTTAATTTAGAAAACATTGCCTCTGTCACTCCGTTGTCTTTGCAGTTTATTTTTGTTGTTAAAACACATTATTTTCCTTTGTATAGAACTTCCTGATCGTCGGAATTATTGCACTGTTGCCTTGGAGATGGCTACTTTCTCATCATAAAAAATATGATAAAAATATGATACAGCTGTTGTGTTACTAATCTGCCCATTATCTCCCATCAACTAGGCATCTGTCAGAAATAGAGTTTTTTAATATTCACACTTATTTAATTACTCTTACCATAAGTAAAATTAATATAATGATATTTTTCATCCTGCTGATAATTTATTGTAATAATTAGTACTGTATATTGTGTTCATTGAAATGCTTATAATTAAGAAAAGAAAAATAAAAGTATTTATTATGTAGAGAAAGTTAAAGGGGTTATCCCATGAAAAATATTCTACAGTTTTCAAACCAGCACCTGGATCTGAATACTTTTGTAGTTGTATATAATTCAAAATTTAGCATAGCCACCGAGTTATTCAATAAAATGTATCTGAATAGCGCCACCTGCTGTTTGTTATTTTTCTTATTTCTTTGTCCTGTTCACTGAGAAGGCTGCACATGCTCAGTTTCATCCTTCAACTGCCTCCCTGAGCTGTAATAGGGAGAGCTGAGACACACCTCCTGAGCTGTGATAGGGAGAGCATGGACACACCTCCTGAGCTGGGATAGGGAGAGCATGGACACACACCCTGAGCTGCAGCAGAAAATACACTCCCCTTGAGCTGACAGCTTGATATAAATCTAGCAGAGCAATGAATGTGAAGATCTCTGGATCCATGTGAGGTACAGGGCTGGTTCTGGCTTTTTTAGAAAGAGGTTGTTATGTACTGTATAATGTCTGATTTTCATTTTTTACATTAGTCATGAAATAACTTTAATACAAGCCACTTACTAATATATTGTTATTACCCATATTTCTTCCTTTGCTGGCTGGATTCATTTTTTTATCACATTAAATCCTTATTTTTTCCATGGTTACGATCACCCAGCCCGTGCTTGCACACTATAGGAAAAAATGCCTCCCTCTCTGGTGCTTTTTGCTATAGTGTACAAGCATTACCACTGCTGCTGGATTGCAGGGTAGTCATAACCATGAAAATGAGAAGTGTATGATGTGTTGGAAAAATCAATCCAGCCAGCGAAGGAAGCAATATGGACAATCAAATACATTAGTAAGTGCCTTGTATTAACTTTCTCTACATAATTAATGCTATTTGCTGAAGTGACACAACCCCTTTAAGCAAAAAGGTAATGTGACACAAGCATATTCAATCCAGGATTCAATGTGTTTATACAGACCCAGCTAGCAGGTGGGCAGGAGTGTTATAGCACACATTTTTTTTACATCTAGTCATTCAGACTATAGGGGTCACGGTAACGTACACTACACACAGGGGGGAGGATAGTGACCACTGCGCTCCACCCTCACCCCTGGCCCTGCCTACTTGCCTCGCAAGTCCTAATGACAGGGGACAACTAGATGGCAGTCCCTAACTTAGGATACGTGCTGGGAAAACAGACAAGACAATAACGGAACGTGAACGGACTGGGTCAATACCCTAGAGAGCTCGCAGAGTACTAAGGGAATGAGCAGAGAATAGTCAGGAAAAGCCAAGGTCAAATACCAGGAGAGAAACGAAGTACAGGTCAGGTGGAAGCGGGGTCAGGATACCAGGAGAGATGCGCAGAGTACAGAGGAGCAGGAGCGAATCGTCAGGGAAACAGGATCAGGTAAGTATGCAGGAACAAAACCATCACCAGATACCTAAAAATTAACAGGCAACCTGTGCCCAGCAGGCTGCCTGTATTTATAGTGGGGAGTGAGGGTCATGTGACGTGGCCAGCATCACAATGACCGACAGACCGACCTGTCGAGCACCGAGTGATCAGCTCGGCGCTCAAGGCAGACTAGGAGCAGGGAGCTCCAGCTAGCAAAGCTGCCCTGGGAACAAGGTCAAACACAGATCCTTGCTCCCGAAGCTAAGCAGCAGGTCTGCGGCTGATGGGAGACCGAGTTACAATAGGTCACCTAATTTTCCCACTTGCTATTAGTATAAGACTAAGCTTTTATTTTAAAAAAAAAGAAAAGAAAAAAAATATTATTTGAGAAAATGTGTGTTTAAATTTTTTAGTAGGCGACCCAGAATGGTGGCATAACTACAGTATATTCTAATGCATCTTCTGGTCTGTATCTTTGCAGCAGGAACAAGGACCTGATGGGGTGTGTCGGTGGTAGCGTGCTGTACATCTGCACTGCTAATTTCCTAATATCAGTCTGTTCCTTCTATTTAGTAAAGGTGCCTATCTGCGTCCCTTTACTGATTCCTAAAAAGCCTTGCTGACGCTGACATGTTCCATGGGTATACTGGCGTCTACTCACTGCCCAATCCCCTGAAGAAACTTGTGGGAGTTTTTATAAGAGTCAACCTGTCAGCATATTCAGTTGACAGGCGAATACGCTTATCTGTTATAATGCCACCAGCAGCATTAAAAACTCCTTCAGACAAAACACTGGCAGCAGGGCAGGCCAGCACCTCCAAGGCGTAGAGCGCCAGTTCGTGCCACGTCTCCAGCTTGGACACCCAGTAGTTGTAAGGCACTGAGGGATCATTGAGGAGGCTGACACAGTCTGTTATGTACTCCTTCACCATCTTCCAAAATCTTTCCCTCCTTGTCACAGTAGTCTGCACATCAGGGTGAGGGTGCTGGCGGGGTGTCATGAAACTGTCCCAGGCTTTGGAGAGTGTTTCCCTGCCTCTGTTGGAACTGCTATGTATTCCCCTTGCCTCCCCTTTCTCGATTGCCCAACTATGGACTCTGCCACCAGCATTGTCAGATGGAAATTTTTTGAGCAATTTTTCAACAAGGACCTTCTGGTATTGCACCATTTTGCTCGTCCTCTCCACCGGAGAAATGAGAGATGAGAAGTTCTCTTTGTAGCGGGGGTCAAAAAGGGTGAACAACCAGTAATCCGTGTTGTCTAAAATGCATATAACGCATGGGTCACTGGAAAGGCAGCCTAACATGAAGTCAGCCATGTGTGCCAGAGTACCAACAGGCAAGACTTTGCTGTCACCATCAGGAGGATGACTCTCAATCTCTCATCCTTTTCCTCCTCTTCTGCCCACCCAAGCTGAACAGATGGAATAAACTTCCATGGTCTAACCCTCTATAGAGGAGGCAACCGTCTCCTGCTCCTCCTCCTCCTCCTCCTCTTCATCATCCAATTTGTGCTCAGAAGACGAACTGAGGGTGGTCTAGCTATCACCCTGTTTAATGTCTTCCCCCATTTCCACCTCTTCCACATGCAAAGCGTCGTCCTTAATTGTGAGCAGCGAGCGTTTGAGTAGACACATAAGTGGGATGGTGACGCTGATAAGTGTAATACGTGGGCTAGGCATGGGATGTGTGTGAGCTTGCCGAGCTCCAAAGCCGCCACCAAGTTACGGCCATTATCAGACACAACCATGGCTGGTTCTACAGGGTGGGCCATTTATATGGATACACCTTAATAAAATGGGAATGATTGGTGATATTAACTTCCTGTTTGCGGCACATTAGTATATGTGAGGGGGGAAACTTTTCAAGATGGGTGGTGACCATGGTGGCCATTTTGAAGTCGGCCATTTTGAATCCAACTTTTGTTTTTTCAATAGGAAGAGGGTCATGTGACACATCAAACTTATTGGGAATTTCACACGAAAAACAATGGTGTGCTTGGTTTTAACGTAACTTTATTATTTCATGAGTTATTTACAAGTTTCTCTTTGTTTACAGCCATTGACATGTCGCCGAGGTTAACACGTGAGGAGCGGATAGAAATTGTGTTGATGTCTAGTGAACGCAGTAACCGGGTCATTGCAGCAGATTTCAATGCAAGACACCCTACGAGACCACCCATCTCCCATGCTACAGTTAGCAAACCTCTTGCTAAGTTTCGTGAAACTGGTTCAGTGTTGGATTTGCCAAAATGTGGACGCATGAAATCTGTCTCTAATGAAGAAACATTAGTGACTGTCCTAGCTTCATTCAGCAAGAGCCCACAGCGTAGCACTCGCCGCATGTCACTGGAGAGTGGCATTAGTCGAACATCCCTTCGGCGGATATTAGCTACTCACAAATGGCACCCTTACAAACTCCAGCTACTGCAGCTTCTCAATGAGGATGACCCAGATCGGCGCACTGAATTTGCAAAATGGGCGAGACAAAAATTGGAGCAGGACCCTCAGTTTACGCAGAAGATTTTGTTCAGTGATGAGGCAAACTTTTATGTGAATGGTGAAGTTAACAAACAAAACCACCGCTATTGGTCTGACACTAACCCACATTGGATAGATCCCTCCAAGACTGTTGGAACAAAAAAATTGATGGTATGGTGTGGTATATGGGGTACAAAGATAATGGGGCCATTCTTCATCAATGGAAACCTCAAGGCCACTGGATATGCGAAATTGCTACATGATGATGTGTTTCCCTCTTTATGCACTGAAGCTGGCACGTTCCCTGAGTTTTTCCAGCAAGATGGTGCACCACCACATTATGGGTGTCAGGTCCGAGCATTCCTAGATGAACAGTTTCCTGGAAAGTGGATTGGTCGTCGTGGGCCAGTTGAATGGCACCCAAGGTCTCCCGATCTGACCCCCTTAGACTTTATCTTTGGGGTCATCTGAAGGCAATTGTCTATGCTGTGAAGATACGAGATATGCAGCACCTGAAACTACGGATACTGGAAGCCTGTTCTAGCATTTCTCCTGCGGTGTTGCTATCAGTGTGTGAAGAGTGGGAGAACAGGGTTGCATTGACAATCCAACACAATGGGCAGCACATTGAACACATTTTATAAGTGGTCAGAAACTTGTAAATAACTCATGAAAGAATAAAGTTACGTTAAAACCAAGCACACCATTGTTTTTCTTGTGAAATTCCCAATAAGTTTGATGTGTCACATGACCCTCTTCCTATTGAAAAAAACAAAAGTTGGATTCAAAATGGCGACTTCAAAATGGCCGCCATGGTCACCACCCATCTTGAAAAGTTCCCCCCCTCACATATACTAATGTGCCACAAACAGGAAGTTAATATCACTAACCATTCCCATTTTATTAAGGTGTATCCATATAAATGGCCCACCCTGTAGATTAAGTGGCGAGAGCCACAGCTCATTCTGGTCTCTTATCCCCTGCCACAGCTCTGCGGCGGTGTGCTGTTTTTCACCTAAGCAGATCGGCTTCAGCACGACCTGTTGACGCTTCCCCACTGCAGTGCTACACTGCTTCCAGCTACTGACTGATGGCTGACTGGTGCTGCAAGAGGATAATTCTGAGGTGGAAGTGGAGGAGGAGGGGAAGGAGGAGAAGTGGGGGTTGGAGCCACTAACGTAAGTGGTGGCAGAAACCCTGATAGAATTAGGGCCCGCAATCCTTGGCGTCGGTAGCATCTGTGCCATCCCAGGGTATGACTCGCTCCCAGCCTCCACAACGTTCACCCAGTGTGCAGTCAAGGAAATGTAGCATCGCTGGCCGAATGCACTTGTACATGTGTCCGAGGTTAAGTGGACCTTACCAGTAACTGCATTGGTCAGGGCACGTGTGATGTTACGGGACACATGTTGGTGTAAGGAGGCACAGCACACCTTAGTGGCTGCTGGGAACTGTGTAACGAAGGATAGCTGCCAACATCAGACTGCGGATGGCCTCCGTGTCCGCAAGCGTAAATGGCAACATTTCCAGGGCAAGTATTTTGGAAAGTTGCGCATTTAGTGCTATGGCCTGTGGGTGGGAGACAGAGACTGTGGACCCAGGCGTTCGGCCCACTTATTACGTTGCTTGGATGCCATGTGGCGGATTATGCTGGTGGTGGTGAGGTTGCTAGTGTTCACGCCCCGGCTCATTTTGGTACGGCACAGGTTGTAAACTACTATTATTTTGTCATCCACACTTTCCTTAAAAAAGCGCCATATTGCAGAATACCTACCACTTGGCAAAAGAGATTTCCACAAGGGGCTTCTCCGTGGAACAGTTGCGGGCCTGTTTGATGTGGCCCGCCTTCTCCCTTTTTCCACCCCACTGCCTCTTCCAGCCTGTTGTGGTGCAGCAGATTCCTCCCCCTCTGTTCTGCTGTCCTTGCTCGGCTTCCCAGGTTGGGTCAGTGACTTCATCGTCCACCACCTCCTCTTCCAATCCTCACTCTGCTCATCCTCCTGACTTGTTGACCTAACCACAACCTCAGTGATTGAGAACTGTGTCTCATCCTTGTCATCAACCTCTTGAGACAGTAATTGCCGTTTACTTTTTGGCAACTGTGTCTCATCATCATCCCCCTCATTAAACAGTAATTGCCGTTCCCTACCATCATCTTCTTGTGACTGGGGATGCTCAATAGTTTGGGAATCAAGGCACAAGATCTGTCCCTCTTCAAGCGTGCTTGGCGAGAGGGCAAAATCAAGGAATGGCGCTGAAAACAGCTCCTCGGAATATCCGAGTGTGGGATCACTTGTTTGCCCAGACTCTCTATGGTGGTAAGAAGGAGAATCAAGGTAAGGATTGGGTTGAGCAGACTCTTGGCTACCGAGACTGGAATTGGTGGAAGACAGGGTGGTGCTTAAATGACTGGAAGCATTATCTGCTGCAATCCAACCGACCACATGGTCGCACTGGTCTGACTCCAGTTTGCACAACCCTGCAAACTGGGACATGAAGCTAGGTATCGTGGATGATTGTTTTTCTTGTGCTCTGGAAGCTGGCACAGTTTCAACGCGCCCTGGGCCACGCCCTCTGTGTGCACCATCAGCATCACAGCCACTTCCTCGTCCCTTACTGCTCGCCTTCATCATATTAAATGTTATATATGCTTGAAAGTATGTCACACGTACAGTAGCGTAGGATTTGGAAGTGTATGCGCAAAAAAAATTAAAAAGGAATTTGGTATGTGAAAACGTCGCACAGGAGATATCCCGCAGATAATGTCAATGCTGTCACCATTGGCTAATAAAACATTACAGGGAATGGGATGAGGAAACGTTATACAGGAGAGGTACCACCGGTAATGTCACTGTCCAAAGCGTCTACGTAAAAAGTACACTGTATTAGAGATGGCTTTGCGGTTCGCCCGGCGGTCATTTTGAGGCGAACTTTGCGTGTTCGCGATTCGCCGAACATGCGAACATATGGAGAAATTAGCGCCCGCCATATTCTTTTACATTGTGAAGAACTTGTGTTTTGCCAGTGTAGGGAGAGGTTGCTGTGTAGAGCAGGGACAGGCTGTTAGGGACACCAAATGCTAGCTAATAGGACCACAAAAGTCATTTTAAGCACTAGTATAGGTGTGCTATCGATATGTGTGATACACAGAGGGGTACGATATACTTATAATATACTTTTATAATGAGTCAAAAACACATAGATCTATATAGTGATCACCTGGAAGTCAGGGGCCTAGTGGCTTACTAGGGCCATTTTTATATAGGGTAAGGTTCCGGCAGTGGCGGATTCAGGGGGGGGGGGCAACGGGGCAATTGCCCCCCCCCCGAGCTGGTGGCGGCGGCGGGGCACAGGGAGATGAGCGCTTCCGTTGTGGAAGCTCTCATCTCCAGTCATCTGTATCGCCGTCCTCAGGACAGCGATACAGATGTCTATGCTGCGGCAGGGGAGGGAGAGGCGTGTCCCTTTCCCTTACTCTGATAGGCTGCAGGCACTAGGCCGGCAGCCTAACAGAGGCCGGCGCAGGCGGCGCGATGATGTCATTGTGCCGCCTGAGCCATACAGCGCGGGACACAGGCCGGAAGAGGCCTGCATCGCATCACTGACATGGAGGTAAGTATGTGTTTTTTTTTTTTTTTATATTTTTACAATGCTGTTATTACTGGCACAGGGGGGGGGGGGCTGTTATTACTGGCACGGGGGGACTGTTATTACTGGCACAGGGGGGCTGTTATTGCAGGCACATGCGGGCTGTTATTACTGTCACAGGGGGGGCTGTTATTACTGGCACATTGGAACAAATAATTTCTACTGGTGTGATATACCAGTCGTCCCCCAAAAAAACTGATTGAAGCGGGGTGTTATAAACCAATATACTTTCTTTATAGTGCATTTGGGTACTGTATAGTGCATTTGCGCATGCGCGTACGCGAAAATTATATTGCCGATATCTCGCATTGGAAATTTTTTTTATCGAGATCGCAAATTCGAATAATACATCTGGTATGTCACAGTCCATGTTGTGGGACTATTTTTGCACTTCTAGTAATTATTTCTTGGCTGCAAATATGAGCTGAAAGTTTTTCAGGTTCGCCTGCCATTAAAATGAATGGGACCCGCCGCGAACTTGCGGTTCGTGAACATTTGATAGTGTTCGTCCATAACTACACTGTATGTCACAGATAATTTTTTTAAGCGCACACGTTACACTGGGGATGTGGCACTGGTATTGTCACAGTCAGAAGCAGACACCGTCTATTGAAAAAGTACACTGGATGTCACAGATATTTTTTGTATGCACACACTTTACATTGGAGATGTGGCGCAGCTAATGTCACTGTCAGAAGCGGACACCGTCTATTGAAAAAGTATACTGGATGTCAGGCCTCATGCACACGACCATTGTTGTGTTCCGTTCCGCAAAATGGGGTTCCGTTGTTCAGTGATCCGTTTCCGTTTTTGTTTCCGTGTGTCTTCCTTTATTTTTGGAGGACCACCAGACATAAAGGAAAGTGAAAAAAAATCTAAGACAGGTTTGCCATGCAAATGATTAAACGGACGCGGACGCGTGGACGCGGATGACAATCTTGTGTGCCATCCGCGGTTTTTAGCGGTCCCATTGACTTGAATGGGTCCGCGAACCGTTTTCCGCAAAAATAATAGGACAGGTTATATTTTTTTGACGTACTGGAACCACGGATAACGGACGCGGATGGCAAACGGTGCATTAGCCGAGTTTTCAACGGACCTATTGAAAATCAATGGGTCCGCAGAAAATCACGAAAAACGGCACAACGGACGCGGAATAAAACAACGGTCGTGTGCATGAGGCCTCACAGATATTTTTTGGATGAGCACACTTTACACTGAAAATGAGGCGCAGCTAATGTCACTGCCGCAGCGGACACCGTCTACGAAAAAAGTACACTTGATGTCACAGATATTTTTTGGATGCGCACACTTTACACAGGAGATGTGGCGCAGCCAATGTCACTGTCCGCAGTGGACACTGTCTATTGAAAAAGTACACTGGATGTCACAGATATTTTTTGGATGCGCACACTTTACACGGAAGATGTGGCGCAGCTAATGTCACTGTCTGCAGCGGACAACGTCTACGGAAAAAGTACACTGGATGTCACAGATTGTTTTTGGATGCGCACACTTTACACAGCAGATGTGGCGCAGCTAATGTCGCTGTCTGCAACGGCCTAACTATTGTACGCTATTTAGCGCAGGATGCGCTAAAAATAGATATTGCTGCCACACACAATAGTCCTTAAAAGGACTTTTGGGTCTCGGAAAAGTTTTGGTAGTAAAAATATTCTTAAATCACCCCCTACACTGTCTGTCCCTTCCTTAGCACAGTTCTCCCTGACTAAGAATGAGCCAAACATGCTTCATTGGGTGCTATAAAGCACCCGATGACTCTTTCCGGCTAGCCAAACACTGTAATGCAAGCAGCCAACTTGGCTACGGCATTACAGTGAGGGCAGCATGCACGTTTATTGGCTGCGCAGCAGCCAAGAAATGTTTCGGGGGCGAAGACCCAAGCATTGGGCTCGAGCACATGCGGTATTCGTCCGAATATCGCCATGTGTCGAGCATCGAGATGCTTGAGCCGAACTGCTGTTCGGCCAAGCATGCTCGATCATCCCTAGTGATAGGCCTTTCTTAAATATACAAAACAAAAACACTAAAAAGACCAAAGTCGCAAAATAATACACGCAAGCACAATATCAAGAATGTAAACAGGAGCCATATAAATGCAACCATTGGCAAAAAGAAAGAATAAGTGATATTAAGCTTGGGCCAAGAAGGGCAAGAAGGGGGTGAAGTTCATCCATGAAAGTATTCATTTTGCAAGCCTTCTCTTCCACATAAGCCATTCATGTTTAAACAGAAAAATACCATCCTGCCCATGATATATCACCCAGCATGGGAATATGTAAAATGACACCCCAAAAAACATTGCCCAACTTCTCCTGAGTACGGCAATACCACATGTGTGACACTTTTTTGCAGCCTAGGTGGGCAAAAGGGCCCACATTCCAAAGAGCACCTTTCGGATTTCACCGGCCAATTTTTACAGATTTTGATTTCAAACCACTTCTCACGCATTCGGGCCCCTAAAATGCCAGGGCAGTATAACTACCCCACAAGTGACCCCATTTTGGAGAGAAGACACCCCAAGGTATTTCGTGATGGGCATAGTGAGTTCATGGAAGTTTTTATTTTTTGTCACAAGTTAGTGGAATATGAGACTTTGTAAGAAAAAAATTAAAAATAAATAAATCATCATTTTCCGCTAACTTGTGACAAAAAATAAAAAATTCTAGGAACTCGCCATACCCCTCACGGAATACCTTGGGGTGTCTTCTTTCCAAAATGGGGTCACATGTGGGGTATTTATACTGCCCTGGCATTTTAGGGGCCCTAAAGCGTGAGAAGAAGTCTGGGATCCAAATGTCCAAAAATGCCCTCCTAAAAGGAATTTGGGCCCCTTTGCACATCTAGCCTGCAAAAAAGTGTCACACATGTGGTATCACCGTACTCAGGAGAAGTTGGGCAATGTGTTTTGGGGTGTCTTTTAACATATACTCATGCTGGGTGAGACAAATATCTCGTCAAAAGACAACTTTTCCCATTTTTTATACAAAGTTGGCATTTGACCAAGATATTTATCTCACCCAGCATGGGTATATGTAAAATGATACCGCAAAACACATTGCCCAACTTCTCCTGAGTACGGCAATACCACATGTGTGACACTTTTTTGCAGCCTAGATGCGCAAAGGGGCCCACATTCCTTTTATGAGGGCATTTTTAGACATTTGGATCCCAGACTTCTTCTCACGCTTTAGGGCCCCTAAAATGCCAGGGCAGTATAAATACCCCACATGTGACCCCATTTTGGAAAGAAGACACCCCAAGGTATTCAATGAGGGGCATGGCGAGTTCATAGAAATTATTTTTTTTTGGCACAAATTAGCGGAAATTATTTTTTTTGGTCTTTTTTCACAAAGTCTCCCTTTCCGCTAACTTGGGACAAAAATTTCAATCTTTCATGGACTCAATATGCCCCTCACGGAATACCTTGGGGTGTCTTCTTTCCGAAATGGGGTCACATGTGGGATATTTATACTGCCCTGGCATTTTAGGGGCCCTAAAGCATGAGAAGAAGTCTGGAATAGTCCGTGGATCCGTAAAAAACATACGGACGTCGGAATGGAGCCTTACAGGGGGGTGATCAATGACAGGGGGGTGATCAGGGAGTCTATATGGGGTGATCACCCCCCTGTAAGGCTCCATTCAGACGTCTATGTGTTTTGCGGATCCGATCCATGTATCCGTGGATCCGTAAAAAACATACGGACGTCTCAATGGAGCCTTACGGGGGGTGATCAATGACAGGGAGGTGATCAATGACAGGGGGGTGATCACGGAGTCTATATGGGGTGATCACCCCCCTGTCATTGATCACTTCCCTATAAGGCTCCATTCAGATGTCCGTATGTGCTTTGCGGATCCGATCCATGTATCCATGGATCCGTAAAAAACATACGGACGTCAGAATGGAGCCTTACAGGGGGGTGATCAATGACAGGGGGGTGATCAGGGAGTCTATATGGGGTGATCACCCCCCTGTAAGGCTCCATTCAGACGTCTATGTGTTTTGCGGATCCGATCCATGTATCCGTGGATCCGTAAAAAACATACGGACGTCTGAATGGAGCCTGACAGGGGGGTGATCAATGACAGGGGGGTGATCAATGACAGGGGGGTGATCAGGGAGTCTATATGGGGTGATCACCCCCCTGTCATTGATCACCCCCCTATAAGGCTCCATTCAGATGTCCGTATGTGTTTTGCGGATCCGATCCATGTATCCGTGGATCCGTAAAAAACATACGGACGTCTGAATGGAGCCTGACAGGGGGGTGATCAATGACAGGGGGGTGATCAATGACAAGGGGGTGATCAGGGAGTCTATATGGGGTGATCACCCCCCTGTCATTGATCACCCCCCTATAAGGCTCCATTCAGATGTCCGTATGTGTTTTGCGTATCCGATCCATGTATCCGTGGATCCGTAAAAAATATACGGACGTCCGAATGGAGCCTTACAAGGGGGTGATCAATGACAGGGGGGTGATCAATGACAGGGGGGTGATCAGGGAGTCTATATGGGGTGATCAGGGGTGATCAGGGGTTAATAAGGGGTTAATAAGTGACGGGGGGGTGTAGTGTAGTGGTGTTTGGTGCTACTTATTACAGAGCTGCCTGTGTCCTCTGGTGGTCGATCCAAACAAAAGGGACCACCAGAGGACCAGGTAGCAGGTATCAAAACAGCGTCTAATATACCTGTTAGGGGTTAAAAAAATCGCATCTCCAGCCTGCCAGTGAACGATCGCCGCTGGCAGGCTGCAGATCCACTCGCTTACCTTCCGATCCTGTGAACGAGCGCGCCTGTGTGCGCGCGTTCACAGGAAATCTCGCGTCTCGCGAGATGAGGCGTATATGCGTGACTCTGCACAGGGCTGCCGCCTCCGGAACGCGATCTTGCTTTAGGCGGTCCGGAGGCGGTTAAAAAACAAAAACATTTTTTCACTGTAATATAATTGCAGTTGCCTGCAAGCGTGTGTGTCAGGCCTACAGCATGTACTGTGCCAACTACTGCCAGTGCCCAGTTGCACCACTCATATCTGGTGTCACAGTAGCTTGCATTTAAAAATAAAAAACAATTTTTTCACTGTAATATAATTGCAGTTGCCTGCAAGCGTGTGTCAGGCCTACAGCATGTACTGTGCCCACTACTGCCAGTGCCCAGTGCCACCACTCATATCTGGTGTCACAGTAGCTTGCATTTAAAAATAAAAACAATTTTTTCACTGTAATATAATTGCAGTTGCCTGCAAGCGTGTGTGTCAGGCCTACAGCGTTTACTGTGCCCACTACTGCCAGTGCCCATTTGCACCACTCATATCTGGTGTCACAGTAGCTTGCATTAAAAAATAAAAAACAATTTTTTCACTGTAATCTAATCGCAGTTGCCTGCAAGCGTGTGTGTCAGGCCTACAGCGTGTACTGTGCCCTCTACTGCCAGTGCCCAGTTGCACCACTCATATCTGGTGTCACAGTAGCTTGCACGCATAGTACAACTAATCGGGAAAAAAATGACTGGCAGATGCAGGCCACCCCGCAGGGGCCGTCGTAGTCGTGGTGCTGTGATTTCTTTTGGCCCTATAATATTGCCCAGTGTTCAGAGGCCACGTACCCTGAACTCGAAAAGTTCTGAGGACATAGTTGACTGGCTTACACAGGACACCCAATCTTCTCCAGCTTCCGCTCGGAACCTTGACGCACCATACTCCTCCAGCTCAGCTTCGGGTACCTCTCAGGTTACCACTCGCCCGCCTGCCGCCACCACCAACACTGGCACCAGAGCTGCTTCACTTGATCTGTCAGAGGAGTTATTTACACATCAGTTGGAAGAAATGAGTGATGCGCAACCATTATTGCAAAAGGATGTAGATAACAGGGATATGTCTCAGTCAGGCAGCATTACACACATGGACGTATGGTGTGATGATGATGATGTTGTACCCGCTGCTGCTTCCTTTGCTGAGTTGTCAGATACAAGTGAAGCGGTTGATGATGACGATGTGTCCGTGGATGTCACGTGGGTGCCTGCTCGAAGAGAAGAAGAACAGAGGGAAAGTTCAGATGGGGAGACAGAGAGGAGGAGGAGACGAGTTGGAAGCAGGGGTAGGTCGTCACAAGGAGCTAGTGGCACAGTCAGACAGCATGTATCAGCACACGGGGTCAGCCAGACAGCACGCCAATCAATGCATGCTGTTGCCACCACCAGAATGCCGCCATTGCAAAGCTCAGCAGTGTGGCATTTTTTTTTGTGTGTCTGCCTCTGATAACAGCGATGCCATTTGCAACCTGTGCCAAAAGAAACAGAGTCGTGGGAAGTCCAACACCCACCTAGGTACAACTGCTTTGCGAAGGCACATGATCTCAAATCACAAACGCCTATGGGATCAACACATGATGAGTACAAGCAGCACACAAACTCAAAGCCACCATCCTCCTCCTGGTCCAGCATCTTCAGCCACGTCAACCACTGCTGTCCTCCTTGCCCCCTCTTAACCACCCATCACTCCGCCTCTCACCTTCAGCAGTTCCTGCTCATCTGCCCACAGTCAGGTGTCTGTCAAGGAAATGTTTGAGCGTAAAGAAGCCAATGTCACAGAGTCACCCCCTTGCCCGGCGTCTGGCAGCTGGCTTGTCGTAACTCTTAGCCCGCCAGCTTTTACCATACAAGCTGGTGGAGTCTGAGGCCTTCAAAAAATTTGTAGCTATTGGGACACCGCAGTGGAAGGTACCCGGCCGAAATTTCTTTTCACAAAAGGCAATCCCCAACCTGTACTCTATTGTGGAAAAGGCATGTCTGGCACACAGTGTTGGGGCAAGGGTCCATCTGAACACTGATACCTGGTCTGCAAAGCACGGTCAAGGCAGGAATATCACCTACACTGTGCATTGGGTAAACCTGCTGACGGCTGCCAAGCATGGAATGCGTGGCTCTGCAGAGGAGTTGGTGACACCGCCACGACTTGCAGGCAGGCCTGCTGCCTACTCCATCCTCTTCGCTAACCTCCTCGGCTGAGTCCTCTTCTGCTGCTGCGTCTTGCTCCACATCAACTGCACCCACCCAGCTCCCCAGGGGCTATTCCACATCCCGGATACGACAGTGTCACGCCGTCTTTGAGTTGACTTGCCTGAAAGCAGAGAGTCACACCGGACCAACACTCCTGTCCGCCCTAAACGTACAGGTGGATTAGTGGCTGACTTCGCACCAACTGGAGATCGGCAAAGTGGTGTGTGACAACGGAATCAATTTGTTGGCGGCATTGAATTTGGGCAAGTTGACACATGTGCCGTGCATGGCACATGTGTTGAATCCTATCGTACAACGCTTTGTGCATAGGTACCCAGGCTTACAGGACGTCCTCAAGCAGGCCAGGAAGGTGTGTGACCATTTTAGGCGTTCCTACACGGCCATGGCACACTTTTCAGATATTCAGCTGCAAAACAACATGCTAGTGAGGCGCTTGATTTGCGACAGCCCGACACGTTGGAATTCAACACTTCTAATGTTCGACTGCCTGCTCCAACAAAAAAAAGCCGTCAACGAGTATTTGTATGACTGTGGTGCTAGGACAGCCTCTGCGGAGCTGAGTATTTTTTTGCCACGTTACTGGATGCTCATGCGCAATGCCTGTAGTCTCATGCGTCCTTTTGAGGAGGTGACAAACCTAGTCAGTTGCACCGAAGGCACCATCAGCGACATCATCCCATTTGTTTTCTTCCTGGAGCGTGCCCTGCGAAGAGTGCTGGATCAGGCCGTAGATGAGTGTGAAGAGGAAGAGTTGTGGTTACCATCACCACCAGAAACAGCCTTATCAGCATCGCTTGCTGGACCTGCGGCAACGCTGGAAGAGGAGTCTGATGAAGAGGAGTCAGAGGAGGAATGTGGCTTTGAGGAGGAGGAAGACAAACCACAGCAGGCATCCCAGGGTGCTTGTTGTCACCTATCTGGTACCCGTGGTGTTGTACGTGGCTGGGGGGAAGAACAGACCTTCAATGACATCAGTGAGGACGAGGAACAGGACATGAGTAGCTTAGCATCCAACCTTGTGCAAATGGGGACTTTCATGCTGTCATGCCTGTTGAGGGACCCTCGTATAAAAAAGGCTGAAGGACAACAACCTGTACTGGGTGGCCACGCTACTAGATCCCCGGTATAAGCAGAAAGTGGCTGAAATGTTACCGAATGATCGGAAGTCGGAAAGGATGCAGTAGTTCCAAAACAAGTTAAAAAGTATGCTTTACACAGCGTATAAGGGTGATGTCACAGCACAATGGGAATCTAACAGGGGAAGAGTTGGAAGTAATCCTCCTCCTACCACGACCACGCCGGCAAGGACAGGACGCTTTACAGACGTGTTGTTGATGGAGGACATGCAGTGCTTTTAAAGTCCTACGCATCGCCACAGCCCTTCGGGGTCCACCCTCAGAGAACGACTCGACTGACAGGTAGCAGACTACCTTGTCTTAACTGCAGATATCGACACTGAGGAGAGATGAACCCCTTGACTACTGGGTGTACAGGCTTGACCTGTGGCCTGAGCTATCCCAATTTGCGATAGAACTTCTGGCCTGCCCCGCTTCAAGTGTCCTGTCAGAAAGGACCTTCAGCGCATGCAGGAGGTATTGTCAATGAGAAAGAGAAGTTGCCTAGTCAAAAAAGTCTAGATTACCTCACCTTTATTAAGATGAATGAGGCATGGATCCCGAATGGACTGACCGTGGAAGATGCATTTGACTAAAAAAGGCCTGATGAGATGCCTTGGGTTATAAAATGGTCCACACGCTGCTGTATTTATCTCTGCATGCCGGATGACTTGCGTGACTTCTCCGCCACCAACTAGGTTCAAGCCGCAATGTTTTAGTGCACTTTATGCCTGGAAAACATACATCTTTCCGGCCGCTGCTACAGCAGCGGCTGCAACAATACCTGATTTTTCAGGCATGTGTACATGCCTAATTTCTCTGGCCTCTGGTGCTGCACTGTGGCTGCAAAAATAAAACAAAAAAAAAAGGCACATACATGTGTCAATTCCCCTTCGTGATCATTACCTTGTTGTGGTGATGGGGCTTGCATATCACAATTGAAGCGATCACCTCTATGAGTGTGTTGGCAATGGCAATGTTGGCACACACCATGATGAGATAAGGTCGATGCTTCATTGTGAACAGACCAAAGCGATCGGCTTGGATAATTTTGCATAGAAAAAAACATTAAATTTCTTTGTGATCATCTAAGGTGATCATTAAAGCCTACTAGGCCAACAATGGGCCCACACTGCAGATCATTGTTTTCTGGGTCACTTAACTGTCACTGACTACCTCAGCATGACCATAGGCTTTGAAAAACCGCCATCGACTTGCAATCTCCCAAATGTGCCTCATGAGCACAGTCATCAAGATTGACGCATAGAGGAATAAAATTTATGTCATGAGTGTGTCAACTATTGACAACTCTTTGCGGTTGTCTAAACTCTATTCCTTACACGTCCCCTGATAGGGGACGTAACAGGGATTAAACTGATAGGAATAGTACTACTTAACATACCACTCATATTGGGATTGCACAGTACACTGCACGGCGCACACGCAGTGCCCCAAATTGGAAGTAAGAGGACCAACCAAGCATTTTTCCATCTCCCGGTTCCTAAAATCTATTCCATACATGTCCCCTGATAGGGGACGTAACAGGGATTAAACTGATAGGAATAGTACTACTTAAAGGGGTTATCCGAGTTAATAAAAAAATAATAAAACCTCTTAAAATCCATCAGGATATACATATAATTTGGTTAAGCTAGATTTCATCAAGTTAAAACCCATATGTACACCTTTTCATGGTTCTGTCATTGCTTTGTCTACATGCTGAAGTACATGCTGAGGGGGCGTATAACAACAAAGCCTGAGCTCTGCCTCATGAATATTTCTGGGCGTGAACAACCTGACCTTTCCCTCACCCTGCTCTGCACTTTGCAAAAAAACAAAAACAAACATGATCATCTCCTAGCTCACACTGGCAGAAGATCTTCCTGTCACATTGCAGCTAGAGATGGGAAGTTCGGATCTTTTTCATGAATCGGTTCATTTGAATCAGTTCACTCAAAAGAACCGATTCATGAATCGGATCTTCGGTTCACTTCCTGAGCCGGCAGAAGCAAGTGAACTGAAGATCAATGCGCATGCTCAGCTCATCGAATCTTCGGTTCACTTGCTGAGTCGGCTCTCAAGTGAACCGAAGGTTAGGAGGGACTCGCTGCTGGCAAACACAGCTCTGCTGCAGTGAATGCAGTGGAGTAGACTGTGATGTAGTGGCTATAGTTATTGCAGGGACTCAGATAATTGTCTGACAGTTTATTAGTTAAAAGAATCGTGTCACCGAGTCCCTACCAGACTTCCTGCTATGCTACACTGCTGCATGCACCCTGTACACACACAGCCCTGCTACATGCTATACTACACACCCTGTACACACACAGCTCTGCTACATGCTATACTACACACCCTGTACACACACAGCTCTGCTACACTACACACCCTGTACACACACAGCTCTGCTACATGCTATACTACACAACCTGTACACACACAGCTCTGCTACATGCAATACTACACACCCTGTACACACACAGCTCTGCTTCATGCTATACTACACACCCTGTACACACACAGCTCTGCTTCATGCTATACTACACACCCTGTACACACACAGCTCTGCTTCATGCTATACTACACACCCTGTACACACACAGCTCTGCTACATGCTATACTACACACCCTGTACACACACAGCTCTGCTTCATGCTATACTAAACACCCTGTACACACACAGCTCTGCTACACTACACACCCTGTACACACACAGCTCTGCTACATGCTATACTACACACCCTGTACACACACAGCTCTGCTACATGCTATACTACACACCCTGTACACAAACAGCTCTGCTACATGCTATACTACACACCCTGTACACACACAGCTCTGCTACATGCTATACTATACACCCTGTACACACACAGCTCTGCTACATGCTATACTACACACCCTGTACACACACAGCTCTGCTACATGCTATACTACACACCCTGTACACACACAGCTCTGCTACATGCTATACTACACACCCTGTTCACACACAGCTCTGCTATACTACACACCATGTACACACACAGCTCTGCTACATGCTATACTACACACCCTGTACACACACAGCTCTGCTACATGCTATACTACACACCCTGTACACACACAGCTCTGCTATACTACACACCCTGTACACACACAGCTCTGCTATACTACACACCCTGTACACACACAGCTCTGCTACATGCTATACTACGCACCCTGTACACACACAGCTCTGCTACATGCTATACTACACACCCTGTACACACACAGCTCTGCTATATGCTATACTACACACCCTGTACACACACAGCTCTGCTACATGATATACTACACACCCTGTACACACACAGCTCTGCTTCATGCTATACTAAACACCCTGTACACACACAGCTCTGCTACACTACACACCCTGTACACACACAGCTCTGCTACATGCTATACTACACACCCTGTACACACACAGCTCTGCTACATGCTATACTACACACCCTGTACACACACAGCTCTGCTACATGCTATACTACACACCCTGTACACACACAGCTCTGCTACATGCTATACTACACACACCCTGTACACACACAGCTCTGCTACATGCTATACTACACACCCTGTACACACACAGCTCTGCTACATGCTATACATATACACCCTGTAACACACACAGCTCTGCTTACATGCTATACTACACACCCTGTACACACACAGCTCTGCTACATGCTATACTACACACCCTGTTCACACACAGCTCTGGCTATACTACATCACCCATGTACACACACAGCTCTGCTACATGCTATACTACAACACCCTGTACACACACAGCTCTGCTACATGCTATACTACACACCCTGTACACACACAGCTCTGCTATACTACACACCCTGTACACACACAGCTCTGCTATACTACACACCCTGCACACACACAGCTCTGCTACATGCTATACTACACACCCTGTACACACACAGCTCTGCTACATGCTATACTACACACCCTGTACACACACAGCTCTGCTATATGCTATACTACACACCCTGTACACACACAGCTCTGCTACATGATATACTACACACCCTGTACACACACAGCTCTGCTTCATGCTATAAAAAACACCTGTACACACACAGCTCTGCTACACTACACACCTGTACACACACAGCTCTGCTACATGCTATACTACACACCCTGTACACACACACAGCTCTGCTACATGCTATACTACACACCCTGTACACACACAGCTCTGCTACAATGCTATACTAACACACCCTGTACACACACAGCTCTGCTACATGCTATACTACACACCCTGTACACACACAGCTCTGCTACATGCTATACTACACACCCTGTACACAACACAGCTCTGCTACATGCTATACTATAGCACCCTGTACACACACCAGCTCTGCTACATGCTATACTACACACACCCTGTACACACACAGCTCTGCTACATGCTATACTACACACCCTGTTACACACACAGCTCTGCTACATGCTATACTACACACCCTGTTCACCACACAGCTCTGCTATACTACACACCATGTACACACACAGCTCTGCTACATGCTATACTACACACCCTGTACACACACCAGCTCTGCTACATGCTATACTACACACCCTGTACACACACAGCTCTGCTATAGCTACACACCCTGTACACACACAGCTCTGCTATACTACACACCCTGTACACACACAGCTCTGCTACATGCTATACTACGCACCCTGTACACACACAGCTCTGCTACAGTGCTATACTACACACCCTGTACACACACAGCTCTGCTATATGCTATACTACACACCCTGTACACACAGCAGCTCTGCTACATGATATACTACACACCCTGTACACACACAGCTCTGCTACATGCCATGTACTGCACTGAGCGATCGCATACCAGAGTCAAGGCAGTGAGAAGAGCTGGAGAGGGGGCGGGCACCAGAGGCTCTAGACGTTTCGTTTACAGAGCCTGGACACTCCCTCAAGCAGGGAGACGGCTGTAAACGAAACATCATCAGCAGAGCAGAGTCGAGGGCAGTGAGAAGAGCTGGAGGGGGGGGGCACCAAGGCTCTGACGTTTCGTTTACAGAGCCTGGACACTCCCTCAAGCAGGGAGAAGCCTGTAACGAAACATCATCAGCAGAGCAGGCTTGCTGACGTCGGGGGTCACATGACCCTGAACTGAACAAATACTAATAGATAGGTTATGAAAGCGATTTAAGAATCTTTCAGTGGTCTACAATAAATGCAATTAGAATAGATTTATTTAAGTCGGATAACCCCTTTAACATACCACTCATATTGGGTTGCACAGTAAATTGCACGGCGCACGCGCAGTGACCCAAAATTGGAAGTAAGAGACCGACCAAGCATCTTTTTTCCATCTCCCGGTTCCTAAAATCTATTCCATACACTGGCCCCTGATAGGGGACGTAACAGGGATTAAACTGATAGGAATAGTACTACTTAACATACCACTCATATCTTGGTAGCACAGTAAATTGCACGGCGCACCGCGCAGTGCCCCAGAGTTGGAAGTAAGAGGACCGACCAAGCATCTTTTTCCATCTCCCGGTTCCTAAAATCTATTCCATACACCGGCCCCTGATAGGGGATGTAACAGGGATTAAACTGATAGGAATAGTACTACTTAACATACCACTCATATCTGGTAGCACAGTAAATTGCACGGCGCATGCGCATTCCCCCAAATTGGAAGTAAGAGGACCGACCAAGCATCTTTTTCTATCTCCCGGTTCCTAAAATCTTGTCCATACACCGGCCCCTGATAGGGGACGTCACAGGGATTAAACTGATAGGAATAGTACTACTTAACATACCACTCATATCTGGTAGCACAGTAAATTGCATGGCGCACGCGCAGTGCCCCAAATTGGAAGTAAGAGGACCGACCAAGCATCTTTTTCCATCTCCCGGTTCTTAAAATCTATTCCATACACTGGCCCCTGATACGGGACGTAAGAGGACCGACCAGGTTCCTAAAATCTATTCCATACACCACACCGGCCCCTTATAGGGGACAAAACAGAGATTAAACTGGTAAGAACAGATTTTTTTAATAAAAAAAAAAAAGAGGACAGCTCTGCGGAGCTGGGTATTTTTTGGGCCGCGTTACTGAACACATCATGCACAATGCTGTAGGCTCATGCCGTCCTTTTGCGGAGTTGACAAACCTGGTCAGTCAAACCCAATGGCAACATCATCGACCTCATCCCATATGCGTTTTTTCTGGAGCGTGCCCTGCGAAGAGTGCTGGATCAGGCCGTAGATGAGCATGAAGAGGAAGAGTTGTGGTCACCATCACCACCAGAAGCAGCCTGAGGAGTCTGAAGAAGAGGAGTCAGAGGAGGAAGGTGGCTTTGAGGAGGTGGAAGACCAACCACAGCAGGCGTCCCAGGGGGCTTGTTGTCACCTTTCGGGGACCCTTGGTGCTGTACGTGGTTGGGTGGAGGAAGAGACCTACAATGAGGTCAGTGAGGACAAGGAACGGGACATGGCTAGCTTGGTATCCAACCTTGTGCAAATGGGGAGTTTGCTGTTGTGCAAATGGACTGTTTACGGTTGTTCGCGGTGCGTTAAACGGGGAGTTTGGTCTGTCATAGTTTGGTCTGTCACTGTGAAGCGGGCGTAACCCTTACACTACCTGATCGATACATCATACCTGATGTTTTAAAGCACTTTATTCTAAACAATTTAGGAATGTTGGGTGATTTATGCCCTTTATGGATTAAAACCCAAATCTGCGTCAACTACGTAATTTTCCATGGGAGTTTTGCCATGGATCCCCCGCCGGCATGCCACAGTCCAGGTATTAGTCCCCTTGAAACAACTTTTCCATCACTATTGTGGCCAGAAAGAGTCCCTGTGGGTTTTAAAATTTGCCTGCCTATTGAAGTCTATGGCGGTTCGCCCGGTTCGCTCGTTCGCGAACATTTGCGGAAATTCGCGAACGGAAAATTTTATGTTCGCGATATCTCTAATGCCAAGTAGGGTCAAAGTTCGAACTGCCTCAAGATCTTATATTCTCTGAATGAGTTTAACTACTTCACCAGTGTGGGCATACAAAACAATCACCAGTCATGAGGAATGACAGGTCTTGTAGACTTAAAAGACATGATTTAAAACGCAATTTATGGTGTTCTCTCAACCACGTAACTACTGACTGAATCCTAGCTGTTTAAAACCTAGTCCATGTTTTTACCAAACATGCACGATAATTAGAGATGAGCAAAGTGTCACGGGATGCCGAGGCGCTCGCTCTCCTCAGCGCCGTCTGCGTCCCGTTTCTGTGCAGGAGCAAGGACACGTCCTCGTCTCCTTGGTGATAGTGGCGGGACGGAGGATACCATGCGCGGCCGCATCCTCAGTTTCCCCCAGTAACCGGGGGAGGTCTGAGCACCGAGCTGGGCACTCGGTGCTCAGCTGTACTCCCTAGTATGGGTCAAGTGTGCGCTGGCCACGTCACTGACCCCAGCTAGCCAGTATTTAACAGGGCAGCCTGCTGGTCACAGGTTGCCTGTTTTTAGGTTCTTGGCGATTTTTTGGTTTCTCTGTATACTTACCTGATCCTGTGTTCCCTGACGATCCTCTGCCTGCTCCTCCTGTACTGCACAACTCTCCTGATATTCTGACCCTCGGCTTCCACCCTGATGATTTCTTTGCGGACTTCCTGTTGTACTTCATTACTCTCCCTGTAATATGACCCCGGCTTCTCCTGTATTCTCTGCTTTATCCCTTTGTACTTGCATTGCTCTCTTGGTAATTTACCCTGGTCCATTCAGATCCGTTATTTGTCTTGTCTATCCTCCCTGCACGTATCCTAAGTTAGGGACTGCGCGTCCAGTTGTCCCCTGTCATCAGGACTTGCGAGCAAGTAGGCAGGGCAGGGGTTGAGGATGGAGCGCAGTGGTCACTATCCTTTCCCCTGTGTATAGTGTATGTGACCGTTACACAAAGTTATCAAAAATTCGATTCGGGTGCTTTGCCTAATTCACAAAGAATTTGATTTGTTATGAATTCGTCATGGTGTGGTTCACAGTGATGTGGTTTGCTGTGCAGGCTGGCTGCACGCCTCTTGCGTACTGGCTGCGGGTGTTTCTGTGTAGGCGGGTTGATTTTGGGCTTCGTGCTGGCTGCAGTATCTAGTGCGAACATCCCCGTGTGTGTGTACTCTCCTTTTGGCTGTATCGTCTCCCTGTGGGTATGTCAAGTTGGTTGCACTCTTGTGTACTAGCTGCCGTGTCCCATGCATGCTAGTTGCTAGGGATAACGTTCTATATCGCAGCTTGGTATGCTGTGGTTTCTGGTTACCCCTGACCTGATTTGGTTACCTTTCCTGGTTGGTTCCTGGGTGTGTCCTTTCAGGTGCGCTCGTTAGCTGCTATTCTATGCCTTTGTGCATGGAGTGTTGAGGTCAGTCTTGGTCAGTGTGATTTGTCTTGTCTTGTTGGTGTTTCACCCTTTCTGCTCTGTGTAGTTTTGCCTTTTGCTGCTGACCCAAGGGGTCCTACCATCTACAACCTTGGTTGTGTTCCGCCTGGTTCTGTATTGTTGTCTTCTGGCACTGTACCTTGCCTTGTACTGCTTCTGGTGTTCCTGTATCTGTATAGTCTAGCAGAGTTTATATGCGTCTGATCTATGTCCCTGTTATTGTCTGTCCTGGCAGTCCTTACTGGTTCTGGTGTTTCTGTTCATGTCTGTCCATGTCTGCCTTCGGAAGAGGGTCCTGGTTTCCCTGGAGGGGGAATACCCATTCTCTGTCTCTGTGCAGCTCATCCTGGGGCCACCTTGCTTCTATTGCTTGGGCGCAGGTACCTGCTTCTGTCTTTGTTCCATTATTCCTGCCTGTCTATGGACTCTTTGTACTGTTGGTACTTGTCTGGTATCTCCTTGCCACCTGAACTGCTGCCACTGACTTGGTTTACGCTCTGGGAGTAGCCACTGGCAACTACCCTAATGGCCCAAGCCTATCCTCACCATCTGAGGCTCTAGTGAAGATCAGGTAGCTGCTTAGTTACGCCCCTCCAGAGTATTGCTAGTCAGTGGCGCAGTGGGTTCACACACACAGATCGATTTCAGTACATGAGCTCTTCTGGAATAGTCATTGTCACGTGTATTGGTTCTGTGTTATAAGTTATGTGTTCCGTGGCCTGTTTGCCTTGTCCTGCTTGTATGATGTCCCGAGGTCCTCCTGGGACTTCCGGCACGTGACATGAATTACTTCATCATGAATCACATTTCAGTGTATGTAGCACCCCTCAAATGCCGCATATATTGCTGATCGCAGCATCTGACATTAACCCCTGAAAGGCCTCAATTTTAATGAGGGTAAAAAAAAAAACAGGATCCTACTTGTGGATAGGCTGTTGCTGCCATCTTGATTAAAGAAACTGTGCGAAGTCTCGCAAGCAGTGGTGTGATGATATCATCATGTTATCACTCTGGCCATGTGCGGTGAAGTCACCTCAATCAAGATGGCGCGATTGGCCTCTCTGTGAGCAAATGGATTGAGGTGAGTATGTATTTTTATTTTTTACCGCCATTTCAAGAAAACTCGATTTGTTACCACGAGGCATGAGCAAATTCAGCTTAGTGGTGAATCAAATTTTTCATGAAATTCGGAACAAAGTCAATTCGTTTGACTTCAATTGACTCTGGTCGCACATTTCCAGCATGTATCAGGTTAATAAATTATTTTGATTACACTGAAATCTGTAAGTGTGCATCTTTATGGGGACACTAAGGTAGCTGTCACCTGAATTCTTATATGCTTTCTTATATGTGACCAGTAGTGTTGAGTGAATCGAGCTTCGGATCATAATCTGAGGTTTGGGGGTCATTTATTAAGACCGACTTTTAGATGCCAGGTCTTAATAATGCCCCTGCACTGGCTGTGGATTGCTGAAGTTATGTGGAGGTGCCAGCCTCTCCATAACTTCGATGCAACCAGCACCAGTTCTAAATGCAAGCCAGCTTCCTTTCTGGTTTACATGTAGACCATTTTCTATGCCTAAAACAGTGATGGAATATGATGTATGAGATGGGCCTGCCAGCCCATCACCTTCCCCACCCATGCCAAGCCCTTTTTATTTAGACCTGGCGTGAGCAGGGAAAAGTCACAGATTGCAACATATTTCAGGCTTTCAGACTAATAAATAACCCACTTTGATTTTAATGCTGTCTCTGTACAGCATTAAAATGATTGCCTCTGTGGAGGCAAAATTAGTTTTAGCCGAAATCGCCCAAGACTTCGTTGAATGAATTCGGTAATCACATCTGCGTCCTAAAAAACTATTTTAAATAGCATTCCGAAGTCGGGTTTGGTACCGAGGTACAAACCGTATCAAAATCAACTTCGGATTGCTAACTTTAAATGTTTTTAAATATGCAGAAATGAATACTAATTCATTACCAAAGTCTTGCGGGACTTCAGGTGAAACTAATTTTGCCTACATCGATGCAAAACATTGTCTCCATACATCATTAAAACCAAAGCATTAGAACAAATCAACTTCGCATCTATGATCCGAAGCTCGATCTGCTTAAGCCTAGTGGCCAGGTGTAGTCTGCAAGGTAAAAAACAGAGGGAAGAAGGCCCTAGCAGAACATGGTGAAGCAAGGGGGAACTCCTAAGTGTCCATCTAGGAGCTCTCTAGTACTTTATTTGTGGACCTGGCCAATAGACCCTGGTTGCATAAGAATTTGCTGACATATTACTTTTTCAACTGTGAGCTGAACATTATATAGTATTCAGTTGAAACCAGAAGTTTACATACACTAAATAAAAATACACATATGCATGTTTTTCTCAATATCTGACATGAAATCAGAATAAACCTTTCCTGTTTTTGGTCAATTAGGATTACTATAATTATTATTATTTGCCAAATGCCAGAATAATAGAGAGAGAGAGAGAATGTTTTAAGGCATTTTTATTACTTTCTGCAAAGTCAAAGGTTTACATAGATTTTATTAATATTTGGTACCATTGCCCTTAAACTGTATGACTTGGGTCAATCATTTCGGATATCCTTCCTCAACCTTTTCACAATAGTTGGTCGAAATTTGGGATTAATACTCCTGACAAATCTGGTTCAACTGAGCCATGTTTGTTGGTCACCTTGCTCGCACCTGCCTTTTCAGCTTTGCCCATAAATTTTCAATAGGATTGAGATCAGGGCTTTGTGATGGCCACTCCAAAACATTGACTTTGTTATCCTTAAGCCACTTTGTAACCAGTTTGGCAGTCTGCTTCAGGTCATTGTCCATTTGGAAGACCCATTTCTACCCAAGCTTTAACTTCCTGGCTGATGTCTTGAGGTCACATTATCTTCTTTCCTTGTGATTAGAGATGAGCGAATTGTTGGAAAATTCGATTTGGCCGGTTTGCTGAATTTTTCCCAAAAATTTGCTTCGATCCGAATTTATTTGTGGTGAATCGCGTTAAAAAAACTGATATTTCCTGGCTGCAGAGAGCCTTTATAGAGGTGTCTGCTGTGGTAGTGAAATAATACTGTGAGTCAGTATGACATACAGGTGACAGGCGTCGCTCTTAGAATCACTGCACACGTCACTTATTTGGGCAGTCACAGGGTCAAAACTGACCAAATAACTCAAGTATGAACTCAGACTTACAGGTCGATGTTAGCCCCTAAAGAAGCGCACTCATTCCACATAGATTTCTACAGAACCTGTTCTATTAAAAGCTTATACAAGTAGAGCCCCCCCCCCCCCCGACAGAGTGGAGAGGGTGTCAGCAGTAAGTTTGTGTTGACGTCACTGATTATTTTGCCCTTCCTCTGATCCGTCAGAACAATAACCTCCAAAAAACGGATCCTGTCTGTGGAGCATCCGCCTTCACTCTGTTAGCATTTGTTCAGTAATCCATCAGTATTGCTAATACCAACAAAAACAGGAGTGGATCCAAAACAGAGATGACACGTGAATGGAATATTTGCATGTCTTCCGTGTTTTGTACCCACTCCTGCTTTTGGCTACCAAATCACAAGCCAATTCTTTTTTTTTTTTTTTGAACGGCGGAGAAAAAAAACATTTATTTTTTTACAAACAGGACATTAACACACATACAATACAACACAGAAGGGGCAAAACCACAAGATTTAAAAGACAAACTGAATTAAAAAAAAGTGCTTCATCAACAAGAATGGATTGACGACCAGTGTCGGGGTGATCACGATGGTAATGCATAATGATCATGATAATGAATTGTATGGGGTTATGGCTGATAACTGGAGGACAGTCCAGAAAAAAAAAGCCAACTCCAGCTTATTCCTCCAGTGTAGGCTACACAGTCACAGCTGGAAGTTAACTGGTAGGTACAGGCAACACCCGAAAATCTTCATAAATAAGCCTTAGTATGTGCAGGTCTCACACCCGCTGTAACAGAACGGTAAGAAGCGATATAATATGTAGTGAGCACTGCAGGGATCATGTCTAAGACATGTAAGACGTCCAGGGGGTCCCGAATAGAGATGAGCAAATCAAAGTTGACAAAGTCGAATTCGTTCCAAATTTCAGGAAAAATTAAATTCTGAACGATTGCGAATTTCCTCATGCTTCGTGGTAATGAATTGCAATTTTTCCTAACATGGCGGCTAGCCGGCTACAATGGTGGCAATAATGGTGGCTACGCATGTGAGGACATGGGGCAAGGAACTCTGGGAAGGCGGGATGCCAATCAGCAGCCAGCCAGCCCGGTGATGTCACAGCCCTATAAATACAGATGCCATCTTAGAGTCTGCCATTCACTATCGTACTTTGTTCAGGGACAGACGTGTATGCAGGCGCTAGGGAGAGTGAAAGAAAAACTAATTGTTAAAAAAAAAAAAGGAAAGAAGCGATTTACTAGTGCAGGGAAAGGATAGTGAGAGGAATCATTTCACAGGCAGCGAGAGACGTGTGCAGATGCTAGGGAGAGTCATATGAAAATCCTCATTGTGAAAAAAAGCGATTTACAAGTGCAGGGAAACATTACTTGGGGATCCAGATAGTCTCATAATACAGCTCTGTCACTCCAGCAATTAGTTATTGGGGTGCAAGTGCTATGTTGAAAAGCCTTTAGTGGCTTTTATCTGTGAAAAAAGATAAATATATACGCAGGTTACTTTTGCTGTTAACTGCGATGATATCATTTAGTGGCCTATTTCAATACAATACGAGAAATATTTTTGCAGGTCACTTTTATTGTTATTTGCGCTAAAAGCGTTTTTTGCCATATTTCTAGAGAAAAAGAGAAAAATAGACTAAGTTCATATTTGGTGTTATTTGCGCCAAAACCGTTTATTGCATTTTTCACTACAATACGAGAAAAATAGGCACAGTTCACATTTGGTGTTATTTGCGCTAAAAGCGTTTATTGTCATATTTCTAGAGAAAAATATTCACAGTTCACTTTTTCTGTTATTTACTTAGAAATCGTTTAGTGGCCTATTTTAGTCCAATACGAGAAATATATACAGTACAGACCAAAAGTTTGGACACACCTTCTCATTCAAAGAGTTTTCTTTATTTTCATGACTATGAAGGCATCAAAACTATGAATTAACACATGTGGAATTATATACATAACAAACAAGTGTGAAACAACTGAAAATATGTCATATTCTAGGTTCTTCAAAGTAGCCACCTTTTGCTTTGAATACTGCTTTGCACACTCTTGGCATTCTCTTGATGAGCTTCAAGAGGTAGTCCCCTGAAATGGTCTTCCAACAGTTTTGAAGGAGTTCCCAGAGATGCTTAGCACTTGTTGGCCCTTTTGCCTTCACTCTGCGGTCCAGCTCACCCCAAACCATCTCGACTGGGTTCAGGTCCGGTGACTGTGGAGGCCGGGTCATCTGGCGCAGCACCCCATCACTCTCCTTCATGGTCAAATAGCCCTTACTTTCAAAGTTTTCAGAATTTTTCGGCTGACTGACTGACCTTCATTTCTTAAAGTAATGATGGCCACTCGTTTTTCTTTACTTAGCTGCTTTTTTCTTGCCATAATACAAATTCTAACAGTCTATTCAGTAGGAATATCAGCTGTGTATCCACCTGACTTCTCCTGATGGTCCCAACCCCATTTATAAGGCAAGAAATCCCACTTATTAAACCTGACAGGGCACACCTGTGAAGTGAAAACCATTTCAGGGGACTACCTCTTGAAGCTCATCAAGAGAATGACAAGAGTGCGCAAAGCAGTAATCAAAGCAAAAGGTGGCTACTTTGAAGAACCTAGAATATGACATATTTTCAGTTGTTTCACACTTGTTTGTTATGTATATAATTCCACATGTGTTAATTCATAGTTTTGATGCCTTCAGTGTGAATCTCCAATTTTCATTGTCATGAAAATAAAGAAAACTCTTTGAATTAGGTGTGTCCAAACTTTTGGTCTGTACTGTACGTAGTTCACTTTTGCTGCTATTTACGCTGAAATAGTTTCATTGCCAATTTCAATTCCTTTAGTTGCCTATCTCAGTAAAAAAAAGAAAAATATATTTGCCACTTTTAGGGATGTTTTGATTTGCTTTTAATTTATTTAGTTCAGCTAAAAGTATGTCAGACAGAGAAGTGCCGGGCCCTGCACAGGAGAATGTCAGAGGTGTAAATGATTCTGACGCAGGCACAGGTTGCAGCGTGCACCGTGCCACTCTGTGGTATCATGCTGCTGCTGTTGCTGCCATGTCCACAATATGTCACATGCCACTCTGTGGCCTCCTGATGCTGCCATCTCCACACAGGGGCGGACATACCGGGCCCTTTCTGACTGGCGGCAGGGCAGCAGAAGTGATGATGAGCGCTTCCATTGTCTATCTCTATATTCATCTGCATTGCCGTCCTCAGGACAGCGATACAGATGAATGGTGCGGCGGGCAGGGGAGAGGAGTCTCCCTTGTCCGTTCCTCTGATAGGCTACATATACTGGCACATATTATGGAGGGGCATCATGGGGGCATCTACTGGGGGCCCTATACACTGGCACACATTATGGGGGGCACTATGGAGAAGTGGGGGGAGCACTATGGGGGCATCTACTGGGGGCACTATGGAGAAGTGGGAGAGAAGAGCACTATGAGGGCATTATATAGGGACATATAATACTGGCACCCATTTTGGTGCCACTATGGAGAAGGGAGGAGAGCAGCATTATGGGGGCATCTATGTGGGGCAGTCTATAAGGGCATTTTATGCTGGCACATTATGGAAGGCACTATGGGGACAGGGAAGGAGCACTATGGGGGCATCTTCTTGGGGGGCACTATATAGGAGTATATAAGCTCAACTTTTGGCATTAAGTGTTTTTTTGTAGTGGCACACAGTACGATCATTGGAACACATGAGGGCACTCTGGGGACATTGGCTTTACTGGGGGCACTAAGAGGAGGTATTTTTTTTACTGCCACACAACTGGAAATTTTTGGTACTGGCGCACATTATAACTGGGGCGTTTTTCTACTGTCACATTATAAAGAGAATTATTACTATCGGGGCATTATTGTCACACACACAGGGGGTGGGGTAATGACCACTAAACTCTACCCTCACCGCTGTTTCTGTCTACTTGCCTCGCAAGTCCTAGGGACAAGGTAAAACTGGTCGACAAACCCCTAGCTAGGATAGCGCAGGGAAGACAAACAATACATAAACAGAAAGGTCAAACAAGCCGTGTCAAAACCAAGAGAGCAGAAAGAGTATCGGAGGAGCAATCAGAGAATCGTCAGGACAAGCCGAAGTCAAACCAGGAGAGCACACCAAGACCAGAGGATGAGATGGATGGGAAATCGGAAGCCAAGCAGGAACAAACAAACCAGGTGAGTATCATGCAGGAACAACCTCAATAACAGGTAATCTGTCTGTTTACATAGAGCGCTGGTGAAGTCATGTGACGTGACCAGCGTCACATGACTCCTGAGTTCTGATGCAGCTGAGCACTGAGTGATCAGCTCGGCACTCAGCCCTATTGCAGTTGTCATGGGAAACGGGCGACACCGCGTCCGCGTCGGGACAGTACCCCACCTTCACGCGGGTCCCAGGCGACAGCTTCTCAGGATGTTCCAAATGAAATTTTTTGACAAGCCTAGTGGCATGAACATCCTTAGCTGGTACCCAGGTCCTTTCCTCTGGTCCATAGCCTTTCCAGTGTACCAGATACTGTAAAGAGTTGCGGATTCTCCTAACATCCCAAATTTTGAAAACCACAAATTCCTCAGAATTATTAACCAGTACTGGCGACGGAGCGGGTTGTGAAGGAACAACAGGAGTAACATGTCTTTTCAGCAGAGATGGAAGACATCATGCATTTTGATTATTTTGAGCCTTCTCTCGACTGAAACCGGGTCCAAACTGTGCACAGTTCAGATGAGACCTTATCTGTCTCAGGGTTAGACGAGGAGACAGATGACCCAGAATGAAAACGAGGATGGAAACCGTAGTTACTAAAGAATGGGGAGACACCAGCGGAAGAATTACCATGGTTGTTAATCGCAAATTCTGCCAAAGGAAGGTATTTAACCCACAACTGTTGATCACCAGAGACATATGACTTAAGAAATTGTTCCAAAGACTGATTAAGTCACTCTGTCTACCCATTACTCTCAGGATGATAGGCAGACAAGAAGGACAATGAGATTTGGCACCTCTGACAGGAGGCTCTCCAAAATCTTGACACAAACTGGACACCCCTATCAGACACAATGTTCTCGGGTACACCGTGCAAACGTACAATTTGTTCCACAAGTACAGAGGCCAGAGTCTTAGCATTCGGAAGTTTAGCAAGGGGGACAAAATGTACCATCCTACTGAATCTGTTAACCACTACCCAAACCACAGTTTTACCCTCAGCAGGTGCCAGATCCGTGATGAAGTCCATAGAAATATGGGACCAGGATTTACTGGGAATGGGTAGGGGTCGCAGTTCGCCAGCAGGAGAGACTTAGGGGTTTTGGACCTGGCACACACCTTGCAGGCCGACACGTAGGACTTGATATCCTTGAACAGGGTGGGCCACCAATAAGACCTGGATACCAGCTCTTTAGTACTCTTGATACCAGGATGTCCACACAAAACAGAGTCATGACACTCACCCAACAGCCGGAGACGGAACTGTTCAGGTACAAGCAACTTATCTGTTGGTGTGAGTGCCGGAACCATATGTTGCTCTGCCTTAATAAGAGCCGTAAGATCTTGGGACACGGCTGCTAAAAAGACAATAGCTGGCAATATGGTTTCAGGCAGTGCTTCCGTGGGTTGGAACGCACCGAAACTCCAGGATAGGGCATCTGCCTTCGCGTTCTTACTTCCTGGCCTGAAAGTGATGGCAAAATTAAAGCGTGTGAAAAACAAGCTTAGCAGACTCAAGAAACATCAGATTTTTGCGATCAGTAACAATGGTAACACAATGTTTAGCCCCCTCAAGAAAATGTAAAATGTCTCCACTCCTCAAATACCCATTTAATGGCCAGCAATTCACTATTCCCCACATCATAATTTCTCTTGGTTGGAGAAATTTTTTGGGAAAAGAAGGCACAAGGCCTTAAATTGGTTAGACTAGCGGGACCTTGAGAGAGGACCGCCCCCACTCCATCTTCAGAGGCATCCATCTCCACAATGAAAGGTCTCTCTTGATCCGGCGGAATCGAAAGTGGGGCGCAGCTGAAAGCCTTCTTAAGTGTCTCAAATGCTTCAGTAGCGTCAACAGACCAGTTCTCCAGGTCCGCCCCTTTTTTGGTGAGGTCGGTCAATGGCCTAACAATTACCGAAAAATTATTTATAAATCTACGGTAATAATTAGCATTGAATTAGAATTGATTCTTCCTCAAAACCTCCAATGCTTGTTTCATATGAGACACATGACTCTCAAAATCAGGGGAAAGAAAATCAAAACATCATCAAGGTAAACAATTACAAATTTACCCAAGAATTCCCTAAAAATATCATTCATAAAGTTTTGCAACACAGCTGGCGCATTGCTGAGTCCAAAAGGCATAACAAGATATTCAAAGTATCCAGCTGGTGTATTGAAAGCTGTCTTCCACTCATCTCCCTCCTTAATTCGAATCAAGTTATATGCCCCCTTCAGATCAATTTTAGAGAACCAGGAAGCCCCCATTACCTGATTAAACAAATCAAGAATCAATGGAAGGGAGTATTGATTCTTGATCATAATCTTATTCAACTTCCGGTAGTCGATGCAAGGTCTGAGGCCTCTATATTTCTTTTTGACAAAGAAAAATCCCGCCCCCATAGGAGATACAGAAGGCCTAAGGCTACTTTCACACTTGCGTTCGGTGCGGATCCGTCTGGTATCTGCACAGACGGATCCGCACCTATAATGCAAACGCTTGCATCCGTTCAGAACGTATCCGTCTGCATAACAGCTTTTTCAGATCTGAGTTTTCACAATCGTGAAAACTCAGATCCGACAGCATATTCTAACACAGAGGCGTTCCCATGGTGATGGGGACGCTTCAAGCTAGAATATACTAAGAACTGTGTACATACCTGCCCCCTGCTGCCTGGCAGCACCCGATCTCTTACAGGGGGCTGTGATCTGCACAATTAACCCCTCAGGTGCCGCACCTGAGAGGTTAATTGTGTGTATCATAGTTCCGGTTAGATTGCTGACAGGAGAAGCAGGTTATAAAACTTTATATTTCGCTCTTTATAAGGTGGACAGGGGGGATACTTATATGCTTTTAAAAGACTGTATAAGACCTGTAATGTGATATATCTAACTATATATGCTGTTTTGGCCTGTCAGTGTCCCTTTAAGCTCCCCCGTCTTGGTAGATTTACCGGAAGAAGGTTTTTGGAGCATTGGTTTATCCAATTTTCTGACTCGCCACAATAGAAACAAGTCCCTTGTCGGCGACGCTGATCTCTACGAGTCATCCCGACTGCATGGGTTCCTCAGAAGAGAAATCGGCTCTGCTCACAGGACAGACCTCTGACTGGAGCACCTCCTGGGAAAAAAGCAAACGTTCCTGCCGTCTCTCCCTAACACTTCTGTCAAGTCGAACAGCGAGTGTCATAGTCTCCTCTAATGTCTCAGGAAGCTGGTAGTTCACTAACAGGTCTTTGAGATTTTCAGACAATAGAGTCTCTTAATCCCGAGACCCATATATGTCGCCCTGTCTTTCTCCTGTCTAAAAAAACAGCAACCTGTATCCCTACATGTTTCGCCGAGCCTGTCGGCGTCTTCAGGGGAAACTATATTAGTGATTTATAAAAACATGTAGGCAAGTCCGAGTTGGACAGAAGCTGCACACAGAAATACTGGCCACTTATCCTGTGACTGTCACTCCTGAAAGTTTTAATCTCCCATCGTTTTGTTCCCAAGTATTATGTTGATTTTAAAAGAAATACAATAAAATTTTGTTTTATATTATCAGTCGGAGGAGTTGCAAAAATACGCGTGGTCCTAGTGGCCGTTGAAAAATAAAAATTTGATAGATATTTGCGTAGCAACTCCTTTGAGGGAATTCTTTGTTTGTTATAATCGTCTTATTACTTGTCGGACACAATTTCTGTTGGGGGCACTGTAGGAGCACTATTACTACTAAATGCACTCTGGCAAAGAAATAATTACTATTGTTGGGACTTTGGGAGCACTATTACTGTGGGGGCACCCTGGCACAGCATCAGCTTAGCACAGTTCTTTTTGGGGTACATTATGTATACACTATTAGTGTCAAGGGCACTATGTGCTGGGTGCAGTTATTTTTTAGGGCCTTGTGTTCCAATAATTTTTGAAGAGGGCACTATCTGTGTGTAACTAGTATTTTCAGGGGGTTTATCTGTTTCTGCAGTATAGTTTTGAGGAGCACAGCTTCTCAGTATTGCGGGTGCATGATGGGATGTTAATTGGAGGATGATGGAAAAGTAGGAAACTACAATGTCTGTCAAACTCTGCAGAGACATGAGATGGCTGAAAGAAATCATCATGGTGGCCTGGTCTGAATCGAGAAGATGAAGAAAGAGAACATCTACATCAAAGGAGACGTCACTAGATGTAAGAGGTATGTGGCGCTGTATTAGGCTACTTTCACATCTGCATTAGTGATCCTGGCAGACTGTTCCAGCTGAGAACAGCCTGCCGAAATTCACTGGCTCCGGCCACAATCTGGCAAAAATGCAGAGAATCAGTGGGACACAAACAGCTGCATGTTGTGGTTTGTGTCCAGCCGATTCCTTGCATTTTTTGCCGGATTAGGTGGCCGGATTGTCACAGGTGTGAAAGTAGCCTTACCCTGTATGTTTTATATTACTGTATGTAATGTTAGGATACAATAGGTTAGGTTGAGAATTTGGCATGGGGGGTGGGGGGCCAAGGCACATTCTTTGCACAGGGGCCCTCTGCTGTCTGTGTCCACCCCTGTCTCCATGCTATGTCACAGTGTCACTTTGTGGCCTCCTGATACTGCCATCTCCACACTATGTCACCGTGCCACTTTGTGGCCTCCTGATTCTGCCATGTCCACACTATGTCACCTTGCGACTCTGTGGTATCATGCTGCTGCTGTTGCTGCCATCTCCACACTATGTCACCTTGCCATTATGTGGCCTCCTGATGCTGCCATGTTCACACTATGTCACCATGCCACTCTGTGGTATCATGCTGCTGTTGTTGCCATCTACACACTATGTCACTGTGCCACTCTGTGGCCTAATCATACTGCTGCTGTCACCTCCACACTTTGTCATTGTTCCACTCTGCCACCTCCAGACCCTGTCGTTGTGCCACTTGGTGTTCCCCTCATGCTGCTTCCACCTCACCACTATTTCATAGGGCCACTCTGTGGACTTCTCATGCTGTTACTATACTCCCTACTCTTTGATGAGGTCGCTATTGTCCTTGTTTGGCCTTCTTGAAATCACCATTTATTTGATCTTTCTTCTGATCAGTCAGAAGGAAGGAAAAATGAGAAGCACAACGGATCCTGTCTTTGTAGCAGCTGTAAGGCCTGTATGGTTCCATCAGAATTGGCTTATGATTTCGTAGCCAAAAGCAGGAGTGGGTATAAAACACAGAAGACATGCAAATATAACCAATACTCATGGATTACTGAGCAAATGCTGACCGAATTAAGGAGTATGCTCCACAGACAGTATCTGTTTATTGTGGGTTATTGTTCTGACGGATCAGAGGAAGGGCAAATTAATCAATGACGTCAACACAAACTTACTGCTGACACCATCTCCACTCTGTTGGGGGGCTTTACTTGTATAAGCATTTGATAGAACAGGTTCTGTAGACATCTACGTGGAATCAGCTGATGAGTGTGTAAAAAGAGTGTGTTTCTTCTTGACACTAACATGGACCTGTAAGGCTGAGTTCAAACTTGAGTTATCTGGTCAGTTTTGGTGAATTTAAGTATACTTTCTTATAATTTTTATCAAGTTTTGGTTCAATTTAATATTAAATATTTAATGAATTTACTAATAAACATTACATGTTGCCTAAGACAGGAGAGAATTGGCCAGTCTTCTGTTTATTCTGCGAAGTGGTGTTGCGATGGAGAAAGCATGCAAAGAAAATAATTTCTTTCCACCTGGAGACGAATCCTGTAAAGATTGCTGCAAGTACGGTATTGGCTGCTCCTCGACCAAGATACTTCTGGGGGCAACCTGCCTGGCATGAACAGGCCTCCAGTAGCTACAGACAATGAAAAGACAAAGGTTCAAGATAGCTTGGAGCCCGGAAGAGTCGCAAAGTTAGTCAAGATTCAAACCACCAACCAGGCCCCGGTCTCATCGTCCGGTGAAAACATCACAGTTTCCCAGTCATCATGGAACTGTAAAGGAGGACATCCTTATTATATTTAATTAATGTACGAATAAAATATTTAATACATATACTAATAAAATTCAAATTTTGCCTACAACACTTAGCAAGCAGTTTGCTAACTGTAGCATGGGAGATGGGTGGACTCGTAGGGTGTCTTGCATTGAAATCTGCTGCAATGACCCGGTTACTGTGTTCACCAGACATCAGCACAATTTCTATCCGCTCCTCACGTGTTAACCTCGGCGACATGTCAATGTCTGTAAACAAAGAGAAACTTGTAAATAACTCATGAAAGAATAAAGTTACGTTAAAACCAAGCACACCATTGTTTTTCGTGTGAAATTCCCAATAAGTTTGATGTGTCACATGACCCTCTTCCTATTGAAAAAACAAAAGTTGGATTCAAAATGTCCGACTTCAAAATGGCCGCCATGGTCACCACCCATCTTGAAAAGTTTCCCCCCTCACATATACTAATGTGCCACAAACAGGAAGTTAATATCACCAACCATTCCCATTTTATTAAGGTGTATCCATATAAATGGCCCACCCTGTAGTACCAATCAAACGGTCACCTCATTCTTCAAAAAATGAGACCCTACCTAAGATAATCGCCCAAAAACTGAAAAAACTATGGCTCTCAAAATATGGAGACACTAAAACATGATTTTTTTGTGAAAACTTACCTAAATAAAAAAAAAAGTATACATATTAGGTATCGCCGCGTCCGTAATAAACTGCTGTATAAAAATATCACATGACCTAACCCCTCAGGTGAATACTGTAAAAAAAAAAAGTGTAAAAAATGCCATTTTTTGTCACCTTACATCACAAAAAGTGTAATAGCAAGCGATCAAAAAGTCATACGCACCCCAAAATAGTGCCAATCAAACCGTCATCTCATCCCGCAAAAATCATACCCTACCCAAGATATTTGTCCAAAAACTAAAAGAACTATGGCTCTCAGACTATGGAGACACTAAAACATGATTTTTTTTGTTTCAAAAATTAAATCATTGTGTAAAACTTACATAAATAAAAAAAATAGTATACATATTAGGTATCGCCACGTCCGTGACAACCTGCTCTATAAAAATATTACATGATATAACCTGTCAGATGAATGTTGAAAAAAATAAAACGGTGCCAAAACAGCTATTTCTTGTTACCTTGCCTCACAAAAAGTGTTATATAGAGCAACCAAAAATCATATTTACCCTAAACTAGTACCAAGAATACTGCCACCCTATCCCGTAGTTTCTAAAATGGGGTCACTTTTTTGGAGTTTCTACTCTAGGGGTGCATCAGGGGGCTTCAAATGGGACATGGTGTCACAAAACTTAAATTAGAGGGGCAAAGGTTTAAAAGTAATATAAGGAAGTATTACTTTACTGAGAGAGTAGTGGATGCATGGAATAGCCTTCCTGCAGAAGTGGTAGCTGCAAATACAGTGAAGGGGTTTAAGCATGCATGGGATAGGCATAAGGCCATCCTTCATATAAGATAGGGCCGGGGGCTATCCATAGTATTCAGTATATTGGGCAGACTAGATGGGCCAAATGGTTCTTATCTGCCGACACATTCTATGTTTCTATGTTTAAAACCGGTCCAGCAAATTCTGCCTTCCAAAACCGTATGGTATTCCTTTCCTTCTGCACCCTGTGCCCGTACAGCGGTTTACAACCACATATGGGGTGTTTCTTTAAAATAAAGAATCAGAGCCATAAATATTGAGTTTTGTTTGGCTGTTAACCCTTGCTTTGTAACTGGAAAAAAATTATTAAAATGGAAAATCTGCCTAAAAAGTGAAATTTTGAAATTGTATCTCTATGTTCCATTAAATCTTGTGGAACACCTAAAGGGTTAACAAAGTTTGTAAAATCAGTTTTAAATACGGTTGGTGTAGTTTCTTAGGTGGGGTCACTTTTATGGAGTTTCTACTCTAGGGGTACATCAGGGGGGTTTCAAATGGGACATGGTGTAAAAAAAAACAGTCCAGCAAAATCTGCCTTCCAAAAACCATACGGCGCACCTTTCCCTCTACGCCCAACTGTGTGCCCGTACAGTAGTTTACAGCCACATATGGGGTGTTTCTGCAAACTACAGAATCGGGGCAATAAATATAGCATTTTGTTTAGCAGTTAACCCTTGCTTTGTTACTGGAAAAAATGGATTCAAATGGAAAATTTTCCAAAAAATTTAAATTCTCAAATTTCATCTCCATTTGCCAATAACTCTTGTGCAACACCTAAAGGGTTAACAAAGTTTGTAAAATCAGTTTTGAATACCTTGAGGGGTGTAATTTCTTAGATGGGGTCACTTTTATCAAGTTTCTACTCTAGGGGGGCATTAAGGGGGCTTCAAATGGGACATGGTGTAAAAATAAACAGTCCAGCAAAATCTGCCTTCCAAAAACCATACGGTGCACCTTTCCCTCTACGCCCTACTGTGTGCCCGTACAGTAGTTTACGGCCACATATGGGGTGTTTTTGCAAACTACAGAATCGGAACAATAAATATAGCATTTTGTTTGACTGTTAACCTTTGCTTTCTTACTGGAAAAAATGGATTAAAATGGAAAATTTGCCAAAAAATTAAAATTCTCAAATTTCATCTCTATTTGCCAATTACTCTTGTGCAACACCTAAAGGGTTAACAAAGTTTACAAAATCAGTTTTGAATACCTTGAGGGGTGTAGTTTCTTAGATGGGGGTCACTTTTATGGAGTTTCTACTCTAGGGGTGCACCAAGGGGGCTTCAAATGGGACATGGTGTAAATAAACCAGGCCACACCAGGGGTGTTTCTGCAAACTACAGAATCGGAACAATAAATATAGCATTTTGTTTGGCTGTTAACTAGAGTTGAGCGGACACCAGGATGTTTGGGTTTGGAAGGTTCGGCCAAACTTGAAAAAAGTTTGGGTTTGGGACCCGAACTTGACCCCGAACCCCATTGAAGTCAATGGGGACCAGAACTTTTGGGCACTAAAATGGCTCTAAAATAGTCCTGGAAAGGGCTAGAGGCCTGCAAAAGGCATCAAAATGTGCTTAAGAGCATGACAACTGTTCTGCAAACAAATGTGGATAGGGAAATGACTTAAAATAACATAAAATACAGAAAAATTAAAAATAACAATCTGGATCTAGGAGTAGGAGGTTGAGGAGGCGGTGGATGGGGCGGTGTAGGTTGACGTGGCGGTGTAGGTGGAAGTGGCGGTGAAGGAGGAATAGGTAGCCAACACTGATTTGTGTTATTTTTTATTTTTAAATTGGGGTATCCCCCAAAATATAGGGACCTATAACAAAATAAAACTAAGAATAAGTGCACTTGAGTACAAGAATGGATGGTTGAGGCTGGTATAAATGTCTATTCTGCACAAGGTACGGACAAGTCCTGTGGGATCCATGCCTGGTTCATTTTAATAAATATAAGCTTGTCCACATGGGCTGCGGCCTGTGATAATGCTCTCTGCCATACTAAACACACGTTAACACTATACACTGGCTGCAGGGCAGGTCAGCACCTCCAAGGCTGACAAAGCTTTTCCACATTTTGGCCATGCTAACCCTGCCTTCTCAGGAGCTGGTGGTGCCCCAGCTGCGTTGGCGACCTCTTCCTCCTCCTCTGCCTTCGCCTTGTGCTTACACTGTGCCCCCGCTGTCAGGTGGGAATGCTATCATCAGCGTGCGCTTGTAGTCGCGCATCTTCCGATCAGTAACAGATGTTTTCACTAAATTTAGTTCCCTGTCAGCAATGCAGAGCAGGGGTTCATTCACGGCAAAAGGGGGTTCATGTCACCCAGCAATACAACAGAGGATTTTGAGAGATTTAGGCCCCTGTCACCCAGGCACAGCAGGGGTTCATTCACGGCAAAAGGGGGATCATGTCACCCAGCAAAACAACAGAGGATTTTGAGAGATTTAGGCCCCTGTCAGCAATGCAGAGCAGGGGTTCATTCACGGCAAAAGGGGGTTCATGTCACCCAGCAATAGAACAGAGGATTTTGAGAGATTTAGGACCCTGTCACCCAGGCACAGCAGGGGTTCATACACGGCAAAAGGGGGTTCTTGTCACCCAGCAATAGAACAGAGGATTCTGAGAGATTTAGGCCCCTGTCACCCAGGCACAGCAGGGGTTCATTCACAGCAAAAAGGTGTTCATGTCCCCCGCAATAGAACAGAGGATTTTGAGAGATTTAGGCCCCTCTCACCCAGGCACAGCAGGGGTTCATTCACGGCAAAAGGGGGTTCTTGTCACCCAGAAATAGAACAGAGGATTTTGAGAGATTTAGGCCCCTGTCACCCAGGCACAGCAGGGGTTCATTCACGGCAAAAGGGGGATCTTGTCACCCAGCAATAGAACAGATGATTTTGAGAGATTTAGGCCCCTGTCACCCAGGCACAGCAGGGGTTCATTCACGGCAAAAGGGGGTTCATGTCACCCAGCAATACAACAGAGGATTTTGAGAGATTTAGGCCCCTGTCACCCAGGCACAGCAGGGTTCATTCACGGCAAAAGCGGGATCATGTCACCCAGCAATACAACAGAGGATTTTGAGAGATTTAGGCCCCTGTCAGCAATGCAGAGCAGGGGTTCATTCACGGCAAAAGGGGGTTCATGTCACCCAGCAATAGAACAGAGGATTTTGAGAGATTTAGGACCCTGTCACCCAGGCACAGCAGGGGTTCATACACGGCAAAAGGGGGTTCTTGTCACCCAGAAATAGAACAGAGGATTCTGAGAGATTTAGGCCCCTGTCACCCAGGCACAGCAGGGGTTTATTCACAGCAAAAAGGTGTTCATGTCCCCCAGCAATAGAACAGAGGATTTTGAGAGATTTAGGCCCCTCTCACCCAGGCACAGCAGGGGTTCATTCACGGCAAAAGGGGGTTCTTGTCACCCAGCAATAGAACAGAGGATTCTGAGAGATTTAGGCCCCTGTCACCCAGGCACAGCAGGGGTTCATTCACAGCAAAAAGGTGTTCATGTCCCCCAGCAATAGAACAGAGGATTTTGAGAGATTTAGGCCCCTCTCACCCAGGCACAGCAGGGGTTCATTCACGGCAAAAGGGGGTTCTTGTCACCCAGAAATAGAACAGAGGATTTTGAGAGATTTAGGCCCCTGTCACCCAGGCACAGCAGGGGTTCATTCACGGCAAAAGGGGGATCTTGTCACCCAGCAATAGAACAGATGATTTTGAGAGATTTAGGCCCCTGTCACCCAGGCACAGCAGGGGTTCATTCACGGCAAAAGGGGGTTCATGTCACCCAGCAATACAACAGAGGATTTTGAGAGATTTAGGCCCCTGTCACCCAGGCACAGCAGGGGTTCATTCACGGCAAAAGCGGGATCATGTCACCCAGCAATACAACAGAGGATTTTGAGAGATTTAGGCCCCTGTCAGCAATGCAGAGCAGGGGTTCATTCACGGCAAAAGGGGGTTCATGTCACCCAGCAATAGAACAGAGGATTTTGAGAGATTTAGGACCCTGTCACCCAGGCACAGCAGGGGTTCATACACGGCAAAAGGGGGTTCTTGTCACCCAGCAATAGAACAGAGGATTCTGAGAGATTTAGGCCCCTGTCACCCAGGCACAGCAGGGGTTCATTCACAGCAAAAAGGTGTTCATGTCCCCCAGCAATAGAACAGAGATTTTGAGAGATTTAGGCCCCTCTCACCCAGGCACAGCAGGGGTTCATTCACGGCAAAAGGGGGTTCTTGTCACCCAGAAATAGAACAGAGGATTTTGAGAGATTTAGGCCCCTGTCACCCAGGCACAGCAGGGGTTCATTCACGGCAAAAGGGGGATCCTGTCACCCAGCAATAGAACAGATGATTTTGAGAGATTTAGGCCCCTGTCACCCAGGCACAGCAGGGGTTCATTCACGGCAAAAGGGGGTTCATGTCACCCAGCAATACAACAGAGGATTTTGAGAGATTTAGGCCCCTGTCACCCAGGCACAGCAGGGGTTCATTCACGGCAAAAGGGGGATCATGTCACCCAGCAATACAACAGAGGATTTTGAGAGATTTAGGCCCCTGTCAGCAATGCAGAGCATGGGTTCATTCACGGCAAAAGGGGGTTCATGTCACCCAGCAATAGAACAGAGGATTTTGAGAGATTTAGGACCCTGTCACCCAGGCACAGCAGGGGTTCATACACGGCAAAAGGGGGTTCTTGTCACCCAGCAATAGAACAGAGGATTCTGAGAGATTTAGGCCCCTGTCACCCAGGCACAGCAGGGGTTCATTCACAGCAAAAAGGTGTTCATGTCCCCCAGCAATAGAACAGAGGATTTTGAGAGATTTAGGCCCCTCTCACCCAGGCACAGCAGGGGTTCATTCACGGCAAAAGGGGGTTCTTGTCACCCAGAAATAGAACAGAGGATTTTGAGAGATTTAGGCCCCTGTCACCCAGGCACAGCAGGGGTTCATTCACGGCAAAAGGGGGATCTTGTCACCCAGCAATAGAACAGATGATTTTGAGAGATTTAGGCCCCTGTCACCCAGGCACAGCAGGGGTTCATTCACGGCAAAAGGGGGTTCATGTCACCCAGCAATAGAACAGAGGATTTTGAGAGATTTAAGCCCCTGTCACCAAGGCACAGCAGGGGTTCATTCACGGCAAAAGGGGGTTCATGTCACCCAGCAATAGAACAGAGGATTTTGAGAGATTTAGGCCCCTGTCACCAAGGCACAGCCGGGGTTCATACACTGCAAAAGGGGGTTCTTGTCACCCAGCAATAGAACAGAGGATTTTGAGAGATTTAGGCCCCTGTCACCCAGGCACAGCAGGGGTTCATTCACAGCAAAAGAGTGTTCATGTCACCCAGCAATAGAACAGAGGATTTTGAGAGATTTAGGCCCCTGTCACCCAGGCACAGCAGGGGTTCATTCACGGCAAAAGGGGGTTCTTGTCACCCAGCAATAGAACAGAGGATTTTGAGAGATTTAGGCCCCTGTCACCCAGGCACAGCAGGGGTTCATTCACAGCAAAAGAGTGTTCATGTCACCCAGCAATAGAACAGAGGATTTTGAGAGATTTAGGCCCCTGTCACCCAGGCACAGCAGGGGTTCATTCACGGCAAAAGGGGGTTCTTGTCACCCAGCAATAGAACAGAGGATTTTGAGAGATTTAGGCCCCTGTCACCCAGGCACAGTAGGGGTTCATTCACAGCAAAAGGGGGTTCATGTCACCCAGCAATAGAACAGAGGATTTTGAGAGATTTAGGCCCCTGTCACCCAGGCACAGCAGGGTTTCATTCACGGCAAAAGGGGGTTCATGTCACCCAGCAATAGAACAGAGGATTTTGAGAGATTTAGGCCTTTGTCACCCAGGCACAGAAGGGGTTCATTCACGGCAAAAAGGGGTTCATGTCACCCAGCAATAGAACAGAGGATTTTGAGAGATTTAGGCCCCTGTCACCCAGGCACAGCAGGAGTTCATTCACGGCAAAAGGGGGTTCATGTCACCCAGCAATAGAACAGTGGATTTTGAGAGATTTAGGCCGCTGTCACCCAGGCACAGCAGGGGTTCATTCACGGCAAAAGGGGGTTCTTATCACCCAGCAATAGAACAGAGGATTTTGAGAGATTTAGGCCCCTGTCACCCAGGCACAGCAGGGGTTAATTCCCGGCAAAAGGGGGTTCATGTCACCCAGCAATAGAACAGAGGATTTTGAGAGATTTAGGCCCCTGTCACCCAGGCACAGCAGGGGTTCATTCACGGAAAAAAGGGGTTCATGTCACCCAGCAATAGAACAGAGGATTTTGAGAGATTTAGGCCCCTGTCACCCAGGCACAGCAGTAGTTCATTCACGGCAAAAGGGGATTCGTGTCACCCAGCAATAGAACAGAGGATTTTCAGAGATTTAGGCCCCTGTCCCCCAGGCACAGCAGGGGTTCATTCACGGCAAAAGGGGGTTCATGTCACCCAGCAATAGAACAGAGGATTTTTTGAGATTTAGGCCCCTGTCAGCAATGCAGAGCAGGGGTTCATTCACGGCAAAAGGGGGTTCATGTCACCCAGCAATAGAACAGAGGATTTTAAGAGATTTAGGCCCCTGTCACCCAGACACAGCAGGGGTTCATTCACGGCAAAAGGTGGTTCATGTCACCCAGGAATACAACACAGGATTTTGAGAGATTTAGGCCCCTGTCCCCCAGGCACAGCAGGGGTTCATTCACAGCAAAAGGGGGATCCTGTCACCCAGCAATAGAACAGAGGATTTTGAGAGATTTAGGCCCCTGTCTGCAATGCAGAGCAGGGGTTCATTCACGGCAAAAGGGGGGTTCATGTCACCTAGCAATACAACAGAGGATTTTGAGAGATTTAGGCCCCTGTCACCCAGGCACAGCAGGGGTTCATTCACGGCAAAAGGGGGTTCATGTCACCCAGCAATACAACAGTGGATTTTGAGAGATTTAGGCCCCTGTCACCCAGGCACATCAGGGGTTTGTATACGCCAAAAATGGTAAAATGTCACCCGACAATTGAAAATAAGAATTCTTTCAATTTAGAGCACTAAACTTGGCACTTTTTTTTAAATTAAAATGGCTCTAAAAGAGTCCTTGAAAAGGCTAGAGGGATGTAAAAGGCAGTAAAATGTGCTTAAGAGCATGGCAACTTCTCTGCAAACAAATGTGGATAGGGAAATAACTTAAAATGAAATAAAATAACTAAAAATTACAAATTATTAACCTGCAACTCAGAGAGGGAGGTCGATATGGAGTCGGAGGTTGAGGAGGCGGTGAATGTGGTGTTGTAGGTGGAGGCAGCAATGGAGGAGGAGGAGGTAGCCAACAATGTTTTTTTTTTATTTTTTTATTGGGGTAGGTAGCCCCCAAAATATTGGGACAAATAAAAAAAAATAAAAAAAAAGAATCATTGCACTTGATTTGAGTACAAGAATGTATGTTTGATGATAGTATAAATGTCTATTCTGCACAAGGTACAGACAAGTCTTGTGGGATCCAAGCCTGGTTCATTTTAATGAACGTGAGCTTGTCCACGTTGCCTGTGGACAGGCGGCTGCGTCTGTCTGTAATGACGCCTCCTGCCGTGCTAAATACACGTTCAGAGAGTACACTGGCTGCAGGGCAGGCCAGAACCTCCAAGGCATACAGGGCAAGCTCTGGCCATGTGGACAATTTGGAGACCCAGAAGTTGAATGGGGCAGAACCATCAGTCAGTACGTGTAGTCGTGTGCACAGGTACTGTTCCACCATGTTGTTCAAATGCTGCCTCCTGCTAACACGCTCCATATCAGCAGTTGGGGCCGGTTGTTGCGGCGAGGTGACAAAGCTTTTCCACATGTCGGCCATGCTAACCCTGCCTTCTGAGGAGCTGGTGCTGACACAGCTGCGTTGGCGACCTCTTCCTCCTCCCCTGCCTTCGCTTTGTGCTTCCACTTGTTCCCCGGCGTCAGTCGGGAATGCTTTCAGGAGCGCGTCTACCAGCATGCGCCTGTAGTCGCGCATCTTCCCATCACGATCCAGTGAGGGAATTAAGGACGGCACATTGTCTTTGTAACGGGGATCCAGCAGGGTGGCCACCCAGTAGTCAGCACACGTTAAAATTTGGGCAACTCTGCAGTCGTTGCGCAGGCACTGCAGCATGTAGTCGCTCATGTGTGCCAGGCTGCCCAGAGGTAAGGACAAGCTGTCCTCTGTGGGAGGCATATCGTCTGCGTCCTCCGTATCCCCCCAGCCACGCACCAGTGATGTGCCCGAGCTGCGTTGGATGCCACCCAGCTGTGAACATGCTTCATCTCCATCCTCCTCCTCCTCCAGTAGTGGGCCATGGCTGGCCAAATTTGTACCTGGCCTCTGCTGTTGCAAAAATCCTCTTTCTGAGCCACTTCTAAAAGACTGGCCTGAAATTGATTGAGATGACCCCTCTTCCTCCTCCTCGTCCTGGGCCACATCCTCTTCCATCATCGCCCTAAGTGTTTTCTCAAGGAGACATAGAATTGGTATTGTAACGCTGATAACGGCGTCATCGCCACTGACCATGTTGGTGGAGTACTCGAAACAGCGCAACAGGGCACACAGGTCTCGCATGGAGGCCCAGTCATTGGTGGTGAAGTGGTGCTGTTCCGCAGTGCGACTCACCTGTGCATGCTGCAGCTGAAACGCCACTATGGCCTGCTGCTGCTCGCACAGTCTCTCCAGCATGTGCAAGGTGGAGTTCCACCTTGTGGGCACGTCGCATATGAGGCGGTGAGCGGGAAGGCCGAAGTTACGCTGTAGAGCAGACAGCCGAGCAGCGGCAGGATGAGAACGCCGGAAGCGTGTACAGACGGCCCGCACTTTTTGCAGCAGCTCTGACATGTCGGGGAAGTTGTGAATAAATTTCTGCACCACCAAATTCAGCACATGCGCCAGGCAAGGGATGTGTGTCAAACCGGCTAGTCCCAGAGCTGCAACGAGATTTCGCCCATTATCGCACACCACCAGGCCGGGCTTGAGGCTCAATGGCAGCAACCACTCGTCGGTCTGTTGCTCTATACCCCGCCACAACTCCTGCGCGGTGTGGGGCCTGTACCCCAAACACATCAGTTTCAGAACGGCCTGCTGACGTTTACCCCTGGCTGTGCTGAAGTTGGTGGTGAAGGTCTGTCGCTGACCGGATGAGGGGGGTGGTAGAAGAGGAGGAAGCCGAGTAGGAAGAGGAGGCAACAGGAGGCAAAGAATGATGCCCTGCGAGCCTTGGCGGCAGAAGGACGTGCGCCAAACAGCTCTCCGCCTGGGGCCCAGCCGCCACTACATTTACCCAGTGTGCAGTTAGGGAGATATAGCGTCCCTGGCTGTGCTTACTGGTCCACGTATTTGTGGTTAGGTGGACCTTGCCACAGATGGCGTTGCGCAGTGCACACTTGATTTTATCTGATACTTGGTTGTGCAGGGAGGGCACGGCTCTCCTGGAAAAGTAGTGGCGGCTGGGAACGACGTACTGTGGGACAGCAAGCGAGATGAGCTGTTTGAAGCTGTCCGTCTCCACCAGCCTGAATGACAGCATTTCAAAGGCCAGTAGTTTAGAAATGCTGGCATTCAGGGCCAGGGATCGAGGATGGCTAGGTGGGAATTTACGCTTTCTCTCAAAGGTTTGTGAGATGGTTTTTTCACCCTAACCAAAAAGCTGTATTTCTATCCTAAATGTGACAGTGACTTATGCAGGTGTAATCCCAGATGTGCAGTATATTAGAGAGTTTTTTCACCCTAACCAAAAAGCTGTATTTCTGTCCTAAATGTGACAGTCACTTATGCTTGTCTAATCCCAGATGTGCAGTATATTAGAGGGTTTTTCACCCCAGTATGCCAAAGCTGTATTTCTGGACTTGCAGATAGCCTATGCTGGTGCACTATCGTTGCATAAAATGGCTGCCGATCATGTATTGATATTGACTAACTGAAGAAAAAAAAGTTCGTTTTCAGAAGTAGTTGGCTCAGGGCAGGCTTAAAAAAATTGTGCACTGCACCCACAAAACACATTTTCTGTAGATCGCTGAGTACATAAACCAGTTCTTGATAGGATTTCTCCCTGATATCTCCCTCACAGCAGCTGCAGCCTCTCCCTACTCTAATCCGAGCAGAGTGACGGGCGGCGCTACGTGACTCCAGCTTAAATAGAGGCTGGTTCACATGCTGCAGTTGGCCAATCACAGCCATGCCAATAGTAGGCATGGCTGTGATGGCCTTTTGGGGCAAGTAGTATGACGCTTGTTGATTGGCTGCTTTGCAGCCTTTAAAAAATCGCCGAACACCGAACCCGAACTTTTACGTAAATGTTCAGGTTCGGGTCCTGGTGCCGAAAACCCTAAAGTTCGGTACAAACCCTAACTTTACAGTTCGGGTTCGCTCAACTCTACTGTTAACCCTTGCTTTGTTACTGTAAAAAATGGATTAAAATGGAAAATTTTCCCAAAAATCTAAATTCTGAAATTTTAGCACCATTTGCCATTAACTCTTGTGAAACGCCGAAAGGGTTAATGACATTTGTAAAATCAGTTTTGAATACCTTGAGGGATGTAGTCAGGGCCGGTGCAAGGATTTTTGCCACCCTAGGCAAGATAAAAATTGCCGCCCCCCTTCCTTATCAGACATCACATATGTTCCACCTTTTTCTCAGCTTTTAAATGAAAAAAACTGCTATGCTTCCCTTACGGTTAATCAAGCTTCTTGTAGCCATCTCTTTTTGCGGAACGGAATTGCGGACCCATACATTTTTATGGGGCCGCACGTCAAATCCTGAAAAAAATAGAACATGTCCTATTCTCTTAGTGCCGGCAATGTGTGGTCCGCAAAATGCGGAACGCACATTGCCGCTGTCCGTGTTTTGTGGATCCGCAAAACACACACGGATGTGTGAATGGACCCTAAATGTGAGGTAAATTATTTTCCAATGTAGTATTAATAACTAAGCAATTACATAATAAACATATTGCATTGTCTACTTACCACCAGGACAATAAGATGATCTGGTCTCTGGTTGCAGTCTGGCTCTGGGGATTCCCTTGTCACTCTCTTCCCCCCCCCCCTCCCTCCCTTGTCACTCTCATTCTACCCCCCTCCCTCCCTTGTCACTCTAATTCTACCCCCCCTCCCTTGTCACTCTCATTCTACCCCCCCTCCCTTGTCACTCTCATTCTAACCCCCTCCCTTGTCACTCTCATTCTACCCCCCTCCCTTGTCACTCTCAGTCTACCCCCCCTTGTCACTCTCATTCTACCCCCCTCCCTCCCTTGTCACTCTCATTCTTCCCCCACTCCCTTGTCACTCTCATTCTACCCCCCCTTCCTTGTCACTCTCATTTCCCCCCCCCCTTGTCACTCTCGTTTCTATTCCCCCCCTTGTCACTCTCATTTCCTCCCCCCCTTGTCACTCTCATTTCCATCCACCCCCCCCTCGTCACTCTCATTTTCCCCCCCTTGTCACTCTCATTTCCATTCCCCCCTTTAGCACTCATTTCTATTCCCCCCCTTTAACACTCTCATTTCCATTCCCCCCCTTGACTCTCATTCCCCCCTTGTCACTCTCATTTCCATTACCCCCCTTGTCACACTCATTTCCTCCCCCCCTTGTCACTCTCATTTCCATTCCCCTCCCCCTTTTCACTCTCATTTCCATTCCCCCCCTTTGTCGCTCTCATTTCCATTCCCCCCTTGTCACTCTCATTTCCATTCCCCCCCTTGTCACTCTCATTTCCATTCCCCCCCCTTGTCACTCTCATTTCCATTCCCCCCCCTTGTCACTCTCATTTCCATTCCCCCCCCTTGTCACTCTCATTTCCATTGCCCTCCCCCTTTTCACTCTCATTTCCATTCCCCCCCCTTGTCACTCTCATTTTCATTGCCCTCCCCCCTTTTCACTCTCATTTCCATTCCCCCCCTCCCTTGTCACTCTCATCTCCATTCCCCCCCACCTCTAGTGTAGCGTGGCCGAGCTCTGTTCGGTCCGCGGTACAGGAGCATGTTTCCTGTACCCGGCCGGACTGAAAGGAAGTGCACACTAAGTGAGCACTTCCTGTCAGTCCGGCCGGGTACAGGAAACAAAAGCTCCTGTACCGCGGACCGAACAGAGCTTGGCCACGCTACATTAACAGCACAGAGCAGACACAGCAGGCTGTTCAGCACTGAGCTGGCGGCCGGAGATTCTTTAGAGGAGCGGCAAGCGCTCAGCCGCTCAGGAGGCGCAGCATGAGGGGCGCTGCCGGCCGGCCGAACTTATATAACCAACTTTATTTTTTAAATTTTTTATTTTTTTTTACACCACACCGCAACGGGCGCCCCCTGCTAAATGGCGCCCTAGGCGACTGCTTAAGTCGCCTTACTGGTGGCGCCGACCCTGGGTGTAGTTTCTAGAATGGGGTCATTTTTGGGTGGTTTCTATTATGTAAGCCTCACAAAGTGACTTCAGACCTGAACTGGTCCCTAAAAAGTGGGTTTTTGAAAATTTCTGAAAAATTTCAAGATTTGCTTTTAAACTTCTAAGCCTTGTAACATCCCCAAAAAAAAAATATAATTCCCAAATTGATCTAAACATGAAGTAGACATATGGGGAATGTAAAGTAATAACTATTTTTGTAGGTATTACTATGTATTATAGAAGTAGAGAAATTGAAACTTGGAAATTTGCAATTTTTTGGTAAATTTGGTATTTTTTTATAAATAAAAATGTTTTGTTTTTTTACTTCATTTTACCAGTGTCATGAAGTACAATATGTGACGAAAAAACAATCTCAGAATGGCCTGGATAAGTCAAAATGTTTTAAAGTTATCACCACTTAAAGTGACACTGGTCAGATTTGCAAAAAATGGCCTGGCCCTTAAGGTGAAATAAGGCTGTGTCCTTAAGGGGTTAAGCGTTAGCATGTTTGATTTCAAGTGTTTGCTTGTATTGTGTGTGTGACTTAAAGGGAATGTATCATCAGAAAATGACCTGCTGCTTAAATGACTATTGCTGACCCTTGGCACATGAAAAGGTACCGCAAAACTTTAATTATTTACAAGTGGTCCATAAGACTAAATATGGCATTTAGTTTTATATTGCAATTCCTACTTTTAAAGCGTAACATTTATTAGATCCAAAATATAAAATGTAATTTGACTAAATAAAAATGTTTAATCCTTTCACTACCAAAGGTTTTTGCGTTTTCATTTTTCTTCCCTCTTCCTTGAGTCATAACTTTTTTATATTTCCGTTCACATAGCTATGTGAGGGCTTAATTTTTGTGGGACAAGTTGTACCATTAATTATGGCATAAAATGTAGTGGAAAGCGATAAACAAAATTCCAAATGGAATGGAATTGGAAAAAAAAAGCAATTCCTCCACCGTTTTACAGGTTTTGTTCCCACAGCGCTTCGTTTGTGGCAAAACTGACCCATGCCCTTCATTTTCTGGGTCAGTGCGATTACAATGATACCCCCTATGTATAGTTTTTTTTTATGTCTAATTAGTTTAAAAATTAATTTGAACTTTGATAAAGATGTTTTTTTTTTACATCACCATATTCTGACCCCCATAAATTTTTTATACTTATGTCTACTGAGCTGTTTAGGGGCTAAATTTTTGCGGAATAATCGTTTTTATTGATACCAAAATAGTCATTTTTATTGATACCATTTTGGAGTGTGTGTGACTTTTTTATCACATTTTATAAAAAAAAATTTGGGTAAGAAGAGCAATGAAAAAATGGCAAATCAGTCATTTTGACCCTTTTTTCATTACGCTATTCGCCACATTGGAATTTTTTTTTACATTTTAATAGTATGGGCGTTTTTGGTCACAGTGATACCCATGATGTTTACATTTATTGTTATTTAGGTATTTATTTTTTAATTAAACTTTTATATATATTTTTTTTCCTTTTTTATTTTTTTTGTGATTATTTTGAAGCTCATATAATAGCCTATAAATTATGTTTTTTAATTTTTCATTTTGTACTATCAGGGATTTTTTTAATCGGTTTTGGATTGAAAATAGCTCATTTCTTATCCTGGCCTGCCACCTGGTGGCCAAAATAAGAATTGCAGCATGAACACTATCAGCCTCGTCATCAAAGCTCTTAGTGTTCAGCACAACTACAGAGGCCTCCATTGGCCGCAGGGGGTGTTTGTAGGAAGCCCGGAAGCTCGAGCTTCCGGGTTTTTGCACATTTAGATGCCGTGATCTCACTTGATCACGGCACCTAAAGCCTTTAACCCCTTAAGGACCGGGCTCATTTTCACCTTAAGGACCAGGCCATTTTTTGGAAATCTGACCAGTGTCACTTTAAGTGCTAATAACTTTAAAACGCTTTGACTTATCCAGGCCATTCTGAGATTCTTTTTTCGTCACATATTGTACTTCATGACACTGGTAAAATGAAGTCTAAAAAATTATTTTTTTTGCACAAAAAAAATACCTAATTTACCAAAAATTTGGAAAAAATTTGCAAATTTCAAAGTTTCAGTTTCTCTACTTCTGTAATACATAGTAATACCCCAAAAAATTGTGATGACTTTACATTCCCCATATGTCTACTTCATGCTTGAATTGTTTTGGGAATGATATTTTATTTTTTGGGGATGTTATAAGGCTTACAAGTTTAGAAGCAAATCTTGAAATTTTTCCGAAATTTACAAAAACTCAATTTTTAGGGACCAGTTCAGGTTTGAAGTCACTTTGCGAGGCTTACATAATAGAAACCACCCAAAAATGACCCCATCTAAGAAACTACACCCCTCAAGGTATTCAAAACTGATTTTGCATACATTGTTAACCCTTTAGGTGTTGCACAAGAGTTATTGGCAAATGGGGAGGAAATTTGAGAATTTGATTTTTTTGTCTAATTTTTCATTTTAACCCATTTTTTCCACTAACAAAGCAAGGGTTAACAGCCAAACAAGACTGTATCTTTATTGCCCTGACTCTGCTGTTTACAGAAACACCCAATATGTGGCCGTAAACTACTGTACGGCCTCACAGCGGGGCGTAGAGTGAAAGGTGCGCCGTTTGGTTTTTGGAAGGCTGATTTTTATGGACTGGTTTATTTACACCATGTCCCATTTGAAGCCCCCTGATGCACCCCTAGAGGAGAAACTCCCTAAAAGTGACCCCATCTAAGAAACTACACCCCTCAAGGTATTCAAAACTGATTTTACATACGTCGTTAACCCTTTAGGTGTTGCACAAGAGTTATTGGCAAATGGAGATGAAATTTGAGAATTTCATTTTTTTGCCTAATTTTCAATTTTAACCCATTTTTTTCACTAACAAAGCAAGGGTTAACAGCCAAACAAAACTATATCTTTATTGCCCTGACTCTGCTGTTCACAGAAACACCCCATATGTGGCTGTAAACTACTGTACGGCCACACAGTGGGGCGTAGAGTGAAAGGTGCGCCGACTGTTTTTTGACACCATGTCCCATTTGAAGCCCCCCTGATGCACCCCTAGAGTAGAAACTCCATAAAAGTGACCCCATCTAAGAAACTACACCCCTCAAGGTATTCAAAACTGATTTTACAAACTTTGTTAACCCTTTAGGTGTTGCACAAGATTTAATGGAAAATAGAGACACAATTTCAAAATTTCACATTTTTGGCAGATTTTCCATTTTAATATTTTTTTTCCAGTTACAAAGCAAGGGTTAACAGCCAAACAAAACTCATTATTTATGGCCCTGATTCTGTAGTTTACAGAAACACCCCATATGTGGTCGTAAACCGCTGTACGGGCACACGGCAGGGCGCAGAAGGAAAGGAATGCCATACGGTTTTTGGAAGGCAGGTTTTGCTGGACTGTTTTTTTTGACACCATGTCCCATTTGAAGCCCCCCTGATGCACCCCTAGAGTAGAAACTCCAAAAAAGTGACCCCATTTTAGAAACTACAGGATAGGGTGGCAGTATTGTTGGTACTAGTTTAGGGTACATATGATTTTTGGTTGCTCTATATTACACTTTTTGTGCGGCAAGGTAACAAGAATTAGCTTTTTTGGCACCGTTTTTTTTTTTGTTATTTACAACATTCATCTGACAGGTTAGATCATGTGGTAATTTCATAGAGCAGGTTGTCACGGACGCGGCGATACCTAATATGTATTACATTTTTTTAATTTATGTAAGTTTTACCGAATGATTTCATTTTTAAAACAAAAAAAAGTTTTAGTGTCTCCATAGTCTAAGAGTCATAGTTTTTTCAGTTTTTGGGCGATTATCTTAAGTAGGGTCTCATTTTTTGCGGGATGAGATGACGGTTTGATTTGCACTATTTTGGGATGCATATGACTTTTTGATCGCTTGCTATTACACTTTTTGTGACGTAAGATGACAAAAAATAGCTTTTTTTACACAGTTTTTTTTTTTTTTTTTTTTACGGTGGTCACCTGAGGGGTTAGGTCATGTGATATTTTTATAGAGTCGGTCGATACGGACGCGGCAATACCTAATATGTATACTTTTTTTTATTTATGTAAGTTTTACACAATGATTTCATTTTTGAAACAAAAAAAATTATGTTTTAGTGTCTCCATAGTCTAAGAGCCATAGTTTTTTCAGTTTTTGGGTGATTATCTTAAGTAGGGTCTCAATTTTTGCGGGATGAGATGACAGTTTGATTGCTACAATTTTGGCGTACATGCGACTTTTTTGATCACTTTTATTACCTTTTTTTGGGAAGTAAGGTGGGCAAAATTTCAATTTCATCATAGTTTTTTATTTTTTATTTTTATGGCGTTCACCGTTCGGGTAAAGTAACATGACCATTTTATAGATCAGGTCGTTACGGACGCGGCGATACCAAACATGTGTAGGGAATGTTATTTTTTTAATTTTTAATCAGTGATAAATGTGTTTTTTGATTTTTACTTTTTTTTCACTTTTTTTCACTTTTTTTTTTTACCCAGACCCACTTGGTTCTTGAAGATCCAGTGGGTCTGATGTCTGTATAATACAGTACAGTACAATATATATTGTTCTGTAGTGTATTTTACTTACACTGAACAGATCTATGCTTTTAGCACAGATTTGTTCAGCACCATGGACAGCAGGACGCCTGAGCAGGCGTCCTGTTGCCATGGGAACCTTCCCCGTCTGCTCAGAACTGCGCAGACGGGGAAGGGTGAGGACGGGACCGGCGGGGGGCTGTCTGGGAGCTCTCTCCCTCTCCATCGGGGGGCTGCAAAGGCACAGCAGCCCCCCGATCGGAGAGGGAGGGAGCTCCCTCTTACTGTTAACTTTTTCCATACAGCGGTCCGTACGGACCGCTGTATGGAAAGGGTTAAACGGCTGACATCGCATCACCGATGTCAGCCGTTTATACCAGGGTGTCAGCAATGTGCTGGCACCCTGGTATACCCACTCTACACCAACGATTATTCAATGGGAGGCGGGCGGGGGATCGCGATCCCGCCTGCCGCACCGCCCGCCTCCCGCACCGCCCCCACCGCCCGCAACACCCCCCCTGCAACTCCCACCGGGCTAAAATCATTCAGAGGTGCAGGGGGGGTGATAAAAATATATTTTCGGCACACTAAAGTTTCTGATCGCCGCGGTCAGGGACCGCAGCAATCAGAAACTGCAGAAAGCGCAACAAACCGCAGGTCTGAATTGACCTGCGGTTTGTTGCGATCGCGGACATGGGGGGGTCACGGGACCCCCCCGCGCATTTAGCCGAGGTGCCTGCTCAATGATTTGAGCAGGCACCTTGTTCCGATCACAGCCGGCCGGGCGGCAGTGATCGGAACAACACATGACGTACCGGTACGTCATGTGTCCTTAAGGACTCGGGAAACATGCCGTACCGATATGTCATGTGTCCTTAAGGGGTTAATTACCGCCATCTGCCTTATTGCCGGTCACGATAATTAGCCACAGGTCTCTGCTGTTTGAAACAGCAGAGATTTGTTGACCATGACACCCGCTGCACATGCGAGCGGACGCCATGTTCCCACATCAGTGCGCCTGCGCCGATGACGTCACCGAAAGAGAAGACGTCATTGGCGCAGGCGCACTGAGGGAGTGCTGAGGAGGCGAGCCTCCTCATCTCAGAGCGCCTGCGCCGAATCAACACAGGCGTGCGATTTTTGAAATGCTGACAGGGCTGGCTGGAGGAGGAGATCGCGGCTGGCCCTGTCAATCAACAAGAGGAGGGGTGGTTTTCTGCGGCTGCTACCAGCAAGTAGACGCCCTACTTGCTGGTAGACAGGTAATTAGCATATCATAAAAGTAAGTTTTTTGCTAAATCTACTGAACCAAAATTATTAATAACATACTGTATGGCAATATGGCAGGATAGGGATTATAAGTACACAAAAAAAAAAAATTGTTTAGTGGGGTGACAGAAGCCCTTTAAATATGTTTTTCTCCACAATATTCACTGAGGAAAATAAGCTGTAAGATGAAATGCAGAGTAAAAAAGTCAATACCCCATTATACGTGGCCTTTCTGACCCAGGAAAAAAGTGCAGCAGCATCTTAAAAAGATTAAAATATACAAATCACCATGACCAGATGGCATACAACCCCTACGAGAATTAAGTAATGTCATAGACAGACCCTTATTTCTGATCTTTAAGGACTCTATATTCACAGGGGTGTTCCACAGGATTGGCTCTTAGCAAATATGGTGCCAACATTCAAAAATGGGTCAAAAACAGAGCCCGGAAACTGTAGGCCGGTAAGTTCAACATCCGTCTTGGGTAAACTGTTTGACTTTTTTTTAAGAGATGCTATCCTGGAGTACCTCAATGAAAATAAGTGAATAACGCCAAATCCGCATGGCTTCATGAGGGTATCAGTAAATAGTAATGGACGAGCATTGGCCAGGGCAATTTGCGAACGCGATCAAATGTTTGCGAACCGCAAGTTCGCTGCGGGCTCCATTCACTTTAATGGCAGGAAAAACCGTTAGCTCATATTTGCAGCCACCAAATACTTAGTAGAAGTGTACAAAGAGTCCCAAAACATGGACAGTGACTTACTAGAGGGGGATCAATGACAAAAATGAAAAAAAAAAAAAATGTATTTTAACCACTTAGGGACCGGGCTGATTTTCACCTTAAGGACCAGGCAATTTTTTGCAAATCTGACCAGTGTCACTTTAAGTGGTGATAACTTTAAAACGCTTTGACTTATCCATCACATATTGTACTTCATGACACTGGTAAAATGGTGTAAAAAAAAATAAATCATTTTTGTTATTAAAAAAATACCAAATTTACCAAAAATTTGGAAAAATTTACAAATTTCCAAGTTTCAATTTCTCTACTTCTATAATACATAGTAATACCTACAAAATGAGTTATTACTTTACATTCCCCATATGTCTACTTCATGTTTGGATCATTTTTGAAATGACATTTTATTTTTTGGGGATGTTACAAGGCTTAGAAGTTTAGAAGCAATTCTTGAATTTTTTTTGAAATTTCAAAAACACACTTTTTAAGGATCAGTTCAGGTCTGAAGTCACTTTGTAAGGCTTACATAATAGAAACTACCCAAAAATGACCCCATTCTAGAAACTACACCCCTCAAGGTATTCAAAACTGATTTTTACAAACTTTGTTAACCCTTTAGGTGTTCCACAAGAATTAATGGAAAATAGAGATAACATTTCAAAATTTCACTTTTTTGGCAGATTTTCCATTTTAATAATTTTTTTCCAGTTACAAAGCAAGGGTTAACAGCCAAACAAAACTCAATATTTATGGCTCTGATTCTGTAGTTTACAGAAACACCCAATATGTGGTTGTAAACTGCTGTACAGGGACAAGGAAAGGGATGCCATACGGTTTTTGGAAGGCAGATTTTGCTGGACTGTTTTTTAGACACCATGTCCCAATTGAAGCCCCCCTGATGCACCTCTAGCGTAGAAACTCCAAAAAAGTGACCCCAATTTAGAAACTTCGGGATAGGGTGGCAGTTTTGTTTATACTATTTTAGGGTACATATGATTTTTGGTTGCAAAATATTACACTTTTTGTGAGGCAAGGTAACAAGAAATAGCTATTTTGGCACCATTTTTTTTTAATTTTTTTTATTTACAACATTCATCTGACAGGTTAGATCATGTGGTATTTTTATAGAGCAGGTTGTTTCTTTCAGTTTTACATAACAAAGCATTTTTATTTATTTTTTATGATTTTTTAGTGTCTCCACATTCTGAAAGCCATAGTTTTTTTTATTTTTTGGGCGACTGTCTTGTGTAGGGGCTCATTTTTTTCGGTATGAGATGACGGTTTGATTGGCTTTTTTTACACCGTTTTTATTTTTATTTTTATTTTTTTACGGTATTCACCTAAAGGGTTAGGTCATGTGATATTTTTATATAGCAGGTTATTACGGATGCGGTGATACCTAATATGTATACTTTTTTTATTTATGTAAGTTTTACACAATGATTTCATTTTTGAAACAAAAAAAATCATGTTTTAGGGCTCTTTCACACCTGCGTTATTGTCTTCCGGCATAGAGTTCCGTCGTCGGGGCTCTATGCCGGAAGAATCCTGATCAGGATTATCCTAATGTATTCTGAATGGAGAGTAATCCGTTCAGGATGCATCAGGATGTCTTCAGTTCCGGTACGGAACGTTTGTTGGCCGGAGAAAATACCGCAGCATGCTGCGCTTTTTGCTCCGGCCAAAAATCCGGAACACTTGCCGCAAGGCCGGATCCGGAATTAATGCCCATTGGAAGGCATTGATCCGGATCCGGCCTTAAGCTAAACGTCGTTTCGGCGCATTGCCGGAGCCGACATTTAGCTTTTTCAGAGTGGTTACCATGGCTGCCGGGATGCTAAAGTCCTGACAGCCATGGTAAGTGTAGCGGGGAGCGGGGGAGCAGTGTACTTACCGTCCGTGCGGCTCCCCGGGCGCTCCAGAGTGACGTCAGGGTGCCCCAAGCGCATGGATCACGTGATCGCATGGATCACGTCATCCATGCGCATGGGGCGCTCTGACGTCATTCTGGAGCGCCCCGGGAGCCGCACGGACTGTAAGTATACTGCTCCCCCGCTCCCCGCTCCTACTATGGCAACCAGGACTTTAATAGCGTCCTGGGTGCCATAGTAACACTGAAAGCATTTGGAAGACGGTTCCGTCTTCAAATGCTTTCAGTACACTTGCGTTTTTCCGGATCCGGCAGGCACCTCCGGCAACGGAAGTGCATGCCGGATCCCAACAACGCAAGTGTGAAAGAGGCCTTAGTGTCTCCATAGTCTGAGAGCCATAGTTTTTTCAGTTTTTGGGCGACTGTCTTGTGTAGGGGCTCATTTTTTTCAAGATGAGATGACGGTTTGATTCACACTATTTTGGGGTGCGTATAACTTTTTGATCGCTTGCTATTACACTTTTTGTGATGTAAGGTGACAAAAAATGGCTTTTATTTTTTTACGGTATTCACCTGAAGGGGTTAGGTCATGTGATATTTTTATAGATCAGGTTATTACGGACGCAGCGATACCCAATATGTATACTTTTTTTATTTTATTTATGTAAGTTTTACACAGGGCTTTTTTTCTGGCGGAACGTGCCTGAACGGCGTTCCGCCACCTATTTTTGCCGACTCGCCCTGCCCCCCTTTAGTTACTGGGCCCAGCCGGCCCACTGCTAGTGGCGTCACTAGAGTGGGGCGAGGGGGGGCATTTGCCCCCCTATGTTGCTCTTTGCCCCCCCGGTTGCCCCCCCGCTGATTCTCCCAGGTGAATACTAATGAGCGCTTCCATTATGGAAGCGCTCATTAGTGTACCGAAGGACCAGGAAGTGGTGAACGCTCTGTACTTACCACTTCCTGGTCCTCGGCTGTCGGCTGTCGGCTGTGCAGGGCTGTGCACAGCGTGAGGGCGCTCTGTGACCTCACGCTGTGCGCGCCAGTTCAGAGCTCGGTCGACTGAGGAGAAAGAAAATTGCAGGCGGCGTCCGTCCAGGAGCAGGAGAGGTAAGTGTTTTTTTCTTTTATAAAAAATTTGGCTGCTGTGGCCACAATGGGGGCTAATTGGAGGCATATGGGGGCTAATTGGAGGCATATGGGGGCTATGGGGGCTAATTGGAGGCATATGGGGGCTAATTGGAGGCATACGGAGGCAAATTGGAGGCATATGGGGGCTAATTGGAGGCATATGGGGGCTAATGAGGCATATAGGGGCTAATGATGCATAATGGGGGCTAATGAGAGGCATCATGGGGGCTAATTAGAGACACAATGGGGGCTAATTAGACTACTAGAGGCATATGGGGCTAATGAGGCATATGGGGGCTAATGAGGCATATGGGGGCTAATGAGGCATAATGGGGGCTAATAAGAGGCATAATGTGGGCTAATGAGGCATAATGGCTTATAATGGGGGTTAATAAGAGGCATAATGTGGGCTAATGAAGCATAATTGCTTATAATGGGGGCTAATGAGGCATAAGGGCTGATATGGGGGCTAATGAGAGGCATGGGGGCTGATATGGGAGTGATGAGAGGCATAATGAGGGCTAATGAGAGGCATAATGTGTCATCCACCGATGCCCCCATAACAGTGTGTCTTCCACAGATCCACCATAACAGTACACCTGCGCACTGACGAGAGACAGAAAGAAGGGGAAAGAATCCGCAGAAGCAAGCAGAGGACAGCACAGCAGACGACTGAATAGCTTCTTTTGTAAGTAAATTGTTTTATTATAAATGTATCCCTGCATACCGCAATTCTCTCGTATTTTGTATTCTTATTTATATATACTTATTTTGTTTTTGCCCCCCCCCCCATTTTTGACTGTGGTATCTTTGTGCCCCCCTACATATTGTTCCTAGAGTCGCCACTTCCGCGGGCACTGGCAGCCTGGCTGTCACGACCGTCACTGGCAATTTTACTTGCATCCCTGTTCTCTAAAGGGGCGGTTTTGGGGGGCGGTCCTAGGGACATCATGACGTACCGGTACGTCATGTGTCCCCAAGGGGTTAATCAGGGGACATTTTTAGAAAATTTTTATTTTAGGCCACGGGAGTACGGGCCTTAAAAATTAGGCATTCACCAGACATAAAAGAAATTCTGATTATGTGGCTCGAGGTACATTATGCGGTCAATGGATAAAAATTTTACTGTAGGCCACTGGACTACAGGACACAAACATTAGGCATTCACCAGGCAGAAAAGATCAAGTGATTACGTGGCCGGAGGTATATTACACGATCAATGGATATAAATTTTACTGCAGGCCAGTACAAATACAGGTCAAATACATATGTTTAAAATAACTAAAAATATAAAGTTGGATTAAAAACATGGCTAACAAAATCCCCCCTCTTGAAAAAAACCCTTATGATAATAGTTGAAATCCGATAACACGTGGTTTTCACTGTTGTTGAATTCCTCTGAGGCCGCAACAATTATTCATTCACCGTACAGAAAAGAACAAGTAAGTATGTGGCTGGAGGTAGATTACACGGTGATTGAATATCAATTTTACAGCAGGCCAGTGGACTTCAGGCCCCAAAAATTATGCATTCAGTGGACAGAAAAGCACAAGTAAGTATGTGGCTGGAGGTAGATTACACGGTCATTGGATATCAATTTTACAGCAGGTCAGTGTATTACAGGCCCCAAAAATTATGCATTCACCGTACAGAAAAGATAAAGTGATTATGTGGCTGGAAGTCTATTAGATGGTCAATGGATATCAATTTTACTGAAGGCCAGTAGGACTAAAAATATAAAATTGGATTAAAAACATATCCCCCTCTTGACAAAAAACCTAATGATAATAGTTGAAACATTGGTCGTCACAGGTGTTGAATTCATCCGAGGCCTAAAACATTAGGCATTCATAGGACAGAAAAGGCCTTTTATGCCGCTATATTTACCTAAGACAGAGACCATCATTTTTTCTGGGTAATGGCAGATATTTGTGGGCTGTCATCAGGAAATTCAATTAAACGTGGTCAACTCTTCACATGTGTTGAATTCCTCCAAGATCCATGCCTCATTCATTTTTAGAAATATGAGGTAGTCCACACTGTCGTGAGCTAGGCGAGTGCGCTTATCGGTCATGATCCCCCCTGCTGCACTGAACGTCCATTCGGACAGGACACTGGACGAGGGGCAAGCCAAGAGTTCCATGGCAAATTGTGCCAGCTCTGGCCACAGACCAAGCCTGCCCACCCAGTAGTCCAGGGGTTCCCCGCTTCTCAGAGCGTCCACATCGGCTGCTAACCTGATGTAGTCGGACACCTGACGGTCTAGGCGTTCCCTGAGGCTGGATTCGGAGGCCGACTGTCGATGGGTTGGCTGCAAGAATGATCTCATATCCGAAGTGACCAACACATCTTCAAACCGCCCTCTTCTTGCATGCGCTGTTGGATTGGTACCCGCAACTATTTCTCTGTGAGTGGAAATTCCTCTGCCAGCGCCCGCAAAAGCAGAATGCAGCATTTCTCGAAGCAAGGCCTGGAAGTGCTGCTGGTAACATGTCCGCCATTTTGTGTTTGTACCGGGGGTCTAAGTTGCCGCCAAGTACTGGTCCTTTCCCTTTATGCTTTTTATACACTGGAGCATGAAGGCCCCCATTTGCACTAAACTTGAAGCGGTGGAGTGGCCTGGCTCCTGCTCATCGTCCAGGATAATGTCGTCCTCGTTCTCCTCCCCCCAGCCACAAACAACACCAGGGATCCCAGAAAATTTTAAAGCATGCTCTTCTTGCTCCTCCTCCGCCCCGGCACCATCCTCCTCTGACTCCTCTTCAGACTCCTGTTGATTTGTCAGATGGAGTAGCCACCCCAGGGAATTCATCCAGAATTGCGACTTCCTCATATTCCTGCTTCTCGATGGCTTGATCAATGACACGACGCAATGCTGACACAACGCAATGCACGCTCCAAAAAGAAGGCATAAGGTACAATGTCACTGATGGTGCAATGGCTGCGACTGACCAGTTTGGTGATCTCATCAAATGGCCGCAGAAGTCTGCATGTGTCGTGCATGAGAAGCCACTGGCGTGGTGAAAAAAAAACAAGCTCTGCAGAACCTGTCCTGTCGCAGAGTTCGTACAGGTAGTCGTTAACTGCACATTTCTGCTGGAGCAGCCAATCAAGCATATACAAGGTGGAGTTCCAGTGCTTCGGGCAGTCACAAATCAGACGTCTGATGGACAGGTGGTGTCGCCGCTGAACGTCAGCAAGGCAAGCCATGACCGTGTATGATCTTCTAAAATGGCCAGAGATTTTCCTGGCCTGCCGCAAGACATCCTGGACCCCGGGGTGTTTGGCAATGAATCGCTGCACGACTATGTTCAGGACATGTGCCATGCACGGCACGTGTGTCATTTTGCCCTGTTTCAGCGCACTCAGAAGATTGGCACCGTTGTCGCACAACACTTTACCAACTGTCAAATTGAGCAGGGTTAGCCACTGATCGGCCTGTGACGGCAAAGCTGAAAGGGGTGCAGGACCGGTGTGGCTCTTGGCTTCCAGGCACAACAGCCACAGCCCAGCATGGCAACGTCTCACCTGGCACGTCGAATAGGTTCTGGGGAGCTTGGGGGGCACAGAGGAAGAGGCGGTAGCAATGAAAAAGGAGGAGTCAGCCGAGGAGGAGACGGAGGATGGAGAAGGAGGAGGAGAAGAAGAGGCAGCCTGCATGCAATCCATGGCGGTAACACCAAATCCACACAGGTTCCACGGGTTGCATGGTTGATGGCCGTCAGAAGGTTCACCCAGAGGGCAGTAAAAGTTATGTACCTTCCCTGCCCGTGTCTGCTAGACCACGTGTCTGTGGTCAGATGTATCTTGGCACGGGCACTGTGAGCCAGAGATACATTCACTTGCCATTGAACGTGGTCATATAGCTCTGGGATGCCCTTCTGGGAGAAATATTTCCTTCCGGGGACCTTCCTTTACGGTGTGCCAATAGCCACAAATTTTCTAAAGGCCTCCGAGTCCACCAGTTTATATGGCAGTAGTTGGCGAGCTAGCAGTACTGACAAGCCATCGGTCAGCCGTTATGCAAGAGGGTTATCCGGCATCATCATCTTTTTACGCTCGAACATTTGGGCCATGAAAGCCTGCCTTCTGCCAGATTAAGCGACGATGGCACGGTGGAAGGTGGAGTAGAGGACAAATGTGAGGAGAGAGGAAAAGGAGAAGGAGAAGAGGCAGGCAGTGGAGCACCAGGATTGTGGCTTTGTGGGTTCTGACGGTGTTGCTCCCACTGGGCTAGGTGATGGGAGGCCAGGTGCCTTCTTATGGCGGTCATTCCTAGGTGAGTGTTGGGCTTACCCTGACTTATGCGTTGACAGCACAGGCTGCAGATGGCAACACTATTGTCACCAGTGAACACGTTAAAAAAAGCCCACACTGCGGAGCCATGTTAGGCTTCCTGGGAGCGCCAGATGTGACCGTGCATAGTGGATGACTGGTTCCAGATACATTAGCAGTCTGCTATTTGCCTCCTGTGCACTGTAAGTTCTGCCTGCTTCTCCTCCTTCTCCTCCCTATCTGCTCCGTCTCTCCCTCTGAACTCCCCTCCTTTTTCTCTCTTGTGGGCACCCACGTGACGCCCATCGACATGTCATCATCGTCACCTTCACCACCACTGACATTAGAGATCTCGGAGTATTCAGCAACAGCGGGGACCACCCTCCTTATGCTGATTTGGGTACTGACGTCAGATCGCTGGGTGGCGGTCGTTGCTACCTCCTCTTCCTCATCCGATGCCAAGAATGGCTGCGCATCAGTAAAGTCTGGGAATTGATAGGAAAATAATTCCTCTGACTCAAGTTGAGGGGCTTTGGTGGTGGTTGTGGTGGTGTATTTTGGGGTGCACACAGCAGAGAGTGAGGCGGATGCAAATACAGAGGATACAGAGGGTGCAGAAGCAGAAGGCTGAGTGAGCCACTCAACCAACTCTGGTGCGTCCTTTGGCGTAATCGCGCGCACCTTCTCCAACTTCCCACTTAGGCTCCGGTCTGGTCCACCTGCCCGACCCCTACTTCCCCTGCAGAATGGCCTGCCTCTTCCTCTGCCTGTCATTTTTAAAATGACCCTGTGACAAAATTCCCTATAGAAGAGCAGTATTTGTGGAATAAGGTATATCACACCCCTGCCTCAATCAGTTTTTTTGGGGGGCAACTGGTATATCACACCAGTTGAAATTATTTGTTTCAATAGCGTTTGTCACTCTGTGTAGCTGAGGTAACGCAGCAAAACCGCAAACAAATGCTGCACTACCCAAATGCACTATATAGGAATTATATTATTGGTATAACACCCCTGCTTTAATCACTTTTTTGGGGGGGGCAACTGGTATATCACATCAATAGAAATTATTTGTTCCAATAACGTTTGTCACTCTGTTTAGCTGCGGTAACGCAGCAAAACCGCAAAAAAATGCTGCACTACCTAAATGCACTATATAGAAAGTATATTATTGGTATATCACACCCCTGCTTCAATCAGTTTTTTGGGGGGGCAACTGATATATCACACCAGTAGAAACTATTTGTTCCAATAGCATTTGTCACTTTGTGTAGCTGCGGTAACGCAGCAAAACCACTAACAAATGCTGCACTACTCAAATGCACTTTATAGAAAGTACAGTATATTATTGGTATATAACACCCCTGACTTAATCACTTTTTGGGGGGGGGCAACTGGTATATCACACCAGTTGAAATTATTTGTTCCAAGAGCGTTTGCCCCCTCTGTATAGCTGCAGTATTGCAGCAGAAACGCACAGAACTGCTGCACAATACAAATGCACTATAATATACTTTCTATGTTAAAAAAGTATATTATAAGTATATCACACACCCCTCGGTAAGTCACACCTATCGATAGCACGCCTATACAAGTCCATAAAAGGACTTTTGTGGCCCTATTAGCTAGCATTTGATGTCCCTAACAGTCTGTCCCTGCTCCACACAGCAACCTCTCCCCACACTGGCAAAAGACTGAATATAAAATGGCGGCAAGATCAGATTTATTTATAAGGTAGGAGGTTTGTCCATGTGCTGAAACATCTTAATTGGCTGTCCTGTACCACCTGATGGATGTGTCATTGGTCAAAGTTCTTCACAATTTAAAAGAATATGGCGCTGGCGGACATCGCCATATGTTTGCCCGTTCCACAAATGAGCAAAGTTCGCTGCGAAAATACCGCCGGGCGAACCGCAAGGCCATCTCTATCAGTAATGTCAAACTAATTTAATCAGTTTCTATGACGAGGTAAGTTCTAGACTTGACCAGGGTGAGTTAATGGATGTCATATATCTTGACTTCTCCAAAGCATTTGATACTGTACCACATAAATAGTTAGTATATAAGATGAGAATGCTCGGACTGAGAGATAATGTGTGTATGTGGTTAAGTAACTGGCTCAGTGATAGAAAATAGAGGGTGGTTATTACCGGTACACACTCAGATTGGATCACCGTCACTAGTGGGATATCACAGTGGTCAGTATTGTGCCCTATTCCTTATTTTTATTAATAATTTTGTAAAAAGCTTGCACAGTAAAATATACATTTTTGCAGATGAATTATTATAATTATAATTAATTAACATGTAAGTTATTAACAAGTAAGTAATTAACACAAGAGGACAGTATAATGCTACAGATGGATCTGGATAGATTGGAGGCTTGGGCAGAGAAGTGGCAGATGAGGTTTAACACTGACAAATGTAAAGTTATGCACATGGGATGGAATAATGCAAGTCACCAGTACATACTAAATTGTAAAACACTCGGTAACACTGACATGGAAAAGGATTTAGGAATTTTAGTGGACAGCAAACTAAGCTGTACCGTAGAAACCAGTGTCAGGCAGCTGCTGCCAAAGCCAATAAGATAATGGGTTGCATCAAAAGGGGCATAGATGCCTGTGATGAGAACATAGTTCTACCACTTTACAAATCACTAGTCAGACCATACATGGAGTACTGTGTACAGTTCTGGGCTCCTGTGAACAAGGCAGACATAGCACAACTGGAGAGGGTTCAGAGAAGAGCAACTAAAGTAATAACTGGAATGGGTAGACTATAGTACCCAGAAAGATTATCAAAATTAGGGTTTTTAGAAAAAAGATGACTAAGGGGAAAACTAATAGCAATGTATAAATATATCAGTGGCAGTACAGAGATCTCTCCCATCATTTATTTATCCCCAGGACAAGGGTACATCCTCTGCATCTGGAGGAAAGAAGGTTTGTACATAAACATAGAAGAGGATTCTTTACGGTAAGAGCAGTGAGACTATGGAACTCTTCGCCTGAGAAGGTGGTGATGGTGAACTCACTAAAAGAGTTCAAGAGGGGCCTGGATGTATTTCCTGGAGTGTAAAAATATTACAGGTTATAGTTACTAGAGATGGGTTGTTGATCCGGGGCAGGGAGTAATTCTGATTGCCTGATTGGAGTCGGAAAGGAATTTGTTTCCCCTAAAATGAAGGAAATTGACTTCTATCTGACAGTTTTTTCTTTGCCTTCCTCTTTTGCCTTTCAGCCTTTCAAACTATGTTACTATGTAATGATACTGTAAAACAAAACATGCAATGCAACAGCTCTCTGCAAAATAAAGTACAAAAATGCATAATAATTGCTAGTGCTATACTTATTTGAGCCCGTCTGCCGCACGTCAAGGCGATCTCTGTAAGACGGGTTCCTAACACTAAATTCTACCTGTTATGTGCCATGACGGCTACCATACAATTCAGGGAGTGTAGGTTCCACATGCATGCTGGGCCTGCTTTAATTTCTGTCATTTTTAGTGCCAAAATGGCCTCCATTATATCCAAGGAATGCAGGTGCCAACATGCATGCCGGGCCCACTCCACACCACTCCGGGTGCCAAATGGCCACCAAAGAATGCAATGAGAGTCCACAACTATATCTCTCCTGGTGCCAAATGGCTTCCAGTGAGTGAGGGGGAGCAGGCCAAGCTATATACTCACCCTAATTAAAATTAGCCTATGGGGCAGACGAGCTGTAATGTAATGTAATGATAGATCTCTCTGGAGAATTGGAAACTGGAGCAGGAGCCCTCACTTGAACTTCCACTCTGTTTTTGGACAGGAACTCCTGCTGCTGAACAGGAAGCAAGATTAGCCCACTCCTACTAATACATGTATATACACATACGCGTTGTACATATATATATTGTATATATACAGAGGGATTGCACAGTAAAATACCAATATTTGCAGGTGATATTATGGCTACGTTCACATTCTCCGTTAAAAAAAAGTGTTCTCCCAAATGAAAACCAAATGGATCGCAGTATCAATGGGGTCTGTTCGGCTCCATTTGCTTCAGTTATATACCACTTTCGTTATTTTTGTAGTTCTGCTCCTATAACGGAAAATAACAAAGTGGAATGGAAATAATGGAACGGAACAGAAAAAAATGCTGATGTATAAGAGGCCTAAACTGTGTAAATTAAAAATCACAAATGAGGACAATATACTGCTACAGATCGAGCTGGATAAGATGGATGCTCCTTAAGAGCTTTCCTATGACACACTACATGATTTATAAATATATAGTGCAAGGCTGTAATGAAGATGATAAATAAACTATAATTGCTGCCTAATTTACAAGAAATTTACCCCAGGTTACATTGAATTGCCTGCAAATTTTGAAAAAACACACTGTTTTGTGTCAATCGAAAATAATACACCGAGATGACAGTCAGGTCCACATCTGTGTCATGTATATTAGATCACTGTTCCCTAAGGGCAGAGAGATTTATATTTATTCTGCCTTTCACTGAAGTTAAATATGAGAAGGGTGCCATTATAACTACTCCAGCAAGATATCACCAGAAAATTAGCCAGATAAAATGACTCTCCAGAAGAAAGTTCCCCGCTGAAAACCTAGCAGTCAGTGTATTTGTTGTTAGCATCTGTAATGTTTGCAACCCCATTTCCAGTGCATATATCCCAGCTCTATCCTGAGGTAACCTGATGCGCATGAACTGCAGATGTATCCCAGAATATTCCTTAAGGATTCCAAGTCAGGCAATGAGGAGTCTCACATTAACTCTTCTACTCAGACAACCACTTATCTGGGCTCCCTGCCAAGTGCAACCCTACATCCCACTGTATTGTCCTGGGTTCGACATAAATCTCAAAAGCATAGCACTGATGAATTGCTGGCAATTTTATTGCATTTTTTGAGACAGCATAAAAGTTAACTTATGGAAAAGGAATCGCTGACATTTTAAAAATGAGTAACAGAGGAACTGTGACAGCTGAACCCGTTCATTACATCCCAGGATTCTACAAATGCTATCGCTTATGGAAAGAGAGCGCAGTGTGATGTTTGACTGTGATTATACGCACTAGATAAAGCAGTTTTTTCTTTTCCCATGGGGGTAAGCTGCAGTTACAATGTAGGATCTATAACTTTTGGGCTACATACTACAGTATTTGTAGGCTCCTGTAACACATAACATGCTAATCTACCTTTAGTATTAAGAAATCGTAGACTATTATCCGTATTTTACTAACGACAGTAACATAAAGTTAGAAAAGGCAAACTGTGCAGCCCCTTCTCCATTTAGTCTGTGGTTGGACAAGATGACCCTCGTTCTCCCAATAAATGGGCTTCTGACTGTTCTGTAGATATAGTTGATAAAAAAAATGGCTGCACAACTTTACACATATAAACAATATAGCTGAGAAATGGGGATAATTCTAAATTAAAGTGGTATTATACTTACTATAAATGGAAAAATGGAAGCTCTTAGCGCACATTTTTGATCAAACATGTGTCGGGCCCATCTACCATTTGTTTGTTATGGCTCACAGCCGTTTTATCATTATGTCGAATTAAAAGTGAAGTTTTAATACACACTTTATACCTGGGTCAAGATAGGTCTAGGCCATACTTGGCATTAATATATATGTGGGCCCATCTACCAGGCATCAAGGCTTCCGCAGACGGGTACCCAACACTAATATACAGCCTCTCTTGGACTTACCTAAGCCTATATTTCAGGGCAGTGTAGGAACCAGCTACATTTGTTCTGTGGATATGCCATATGAAACAATGGGAAAACTCTTTAATAATTTGTTCAATCTATATTTTTGTACAGTTATGAGTTGTTAGGTGTTCCATGTATAAAAGAGAATTTTGTGTCCTGAAGGACTATGTCATTTCCCTATGCCATTTTTCTGCTTTAAAAAAGTTGCAAACACCATGTTTGTGACTTTTTAAACACCACTGCAACTCCAAAGTGGCATTTCTACTCCACACTCACCACTCCAAAAATGGAGTCTAGCAAGAGAGGGAAGTGGGCGGGGTCAGCAGGACCATTACATTTACATAGTAACATAGTACAAAAGGCCGAAAAAATACATTTGTCCATCCAGTTCGGCCTGTTATCCTGCAAGTTGATCCAGAGGAAGGCAAAAAAAACCTGTGAGGTAGAAGCCAATTTTCCTCACTTTAGTGGAATTAAAAATTCCTTCCCGACTCCAATCAGGCAATCAGAATAACTCCCTGGATCAACGACTCCTCTCTAGTAGCTATAGCCTGTAATATTATTACACTCCAGAAATACGTCCAGGCCCCTCTTGAATTCCTTTATTGTACTCACCATCACCACCTCCTCAGGCAGAGAGTTCCATAGTCTCACTGCTCTTACCGTAAAGAATCCTTTTCTATGTTTGTGTACAAACCTTCTTTCCTCCAAACGCAGAGGATGTCCCCTCGTCACAGTCACAGTCCTGGGGATAAATAGATGATGGGATAGATCTCTGTACTGACTCCTGATATATTTATACATAGTAATTAGATCTCTCCTCAGTCGTCTTTTTTCTAACGTGAATAACCCTAATTTTGATAATTTTTCAGGGTACTGTAGTTGCCCCATTCCAGTTATTGCTTTAGTTGCCCTGCTCTGGACCCTCTCCAGCTCTGCTATGTCTGCCTTGTTCACTGGAGCCCAGAACTGTACACAGTACTCCATGTGTGGTCTGACTAATGATTTGTAAATTAGTAGGAATATGTTCTCATCACGGGCATCTATGCCCCTTTTGATGCAACCTATTATCTTATTGGCCTTGGCAGCAGCTGCCTGACACTGTTTTTTGCAGCTTAGTTAGCTGTTTATTAAAATTCCTAGATCCTTTTCCATGTCAGTGTTACCGAGTGTTTTACCATTTAGTATGTATGGGTGACTTGCATTATTCCTTCCCATGTGCATAACTTTACATTTGTCAGTGTTAAACCTCATCTGCCACTTATCTGCCCAAGCCTCCAATCTATCCAGATCCCTCTGTAGTAGTATACTGTCCTCTTCAGTGTTAATTACTTTACACAGTTTAGTGTCATCTGCGGAAATTGATATTTATCTTCATTGACACCAGTTTTGTGCGTAAATGAAGACAGAAATCAGAAGATAGATTTCAGTTCAGGAGCACAGACTGCCTGAGGACAGATACCTAAAGGGTCATGGGCTCTGATGCAAGAGTTCAGCTTGGGCCGCCCTTTCCTTCACTGCTTTGTGGCAAGGGGCAGGGGTGCACCTAGCCATTCTTCTGCTGGAAGTAAAAATGGAAACTCCCCCCTCCATGCCAAAATCTCAACCTAACCCCTTCCCTCTAGCCCTACTGTTAAAGACATACTTGGAAAACATTACATATACCTTACATACAGTCTACATACAGGGTAATACAACGCCACATACCTTTTACATCCAGTGATGTCTCCTCTGATGTAGATATTCTCTTTCCTCTTCTTCTCCATTCGCCATTTCTTTCAGTAGCTTTTCATCTCTGCAGTTTCCTACTTTTCCATCATCCCCCCTCCTCCTGAACCATCCTGCCTCCCCCAATACTGTGACCACTGTGCTCCCCAATACTATACTACAGAAACAGATAATCCCCCTGAAAATAGTAGGACCACACAGATAGTGTCCCCTTCAGTAATTATTGCCAATTATTGTGCCAATGACACTGACAATGTCAGTGTCCCTAACACTAATAGTGTAACCATAATATCCCCCAAAATTAATTGTGCTAAGCTGATACTGTGCTAGGGTGACTCTACAGTAATAGTACTCCCCAAAGTTCCATCAATAGAAATAATTATCTCTGAGGACATAGTTAGAGTTGAGTGAATCAAAGTTGACGAAGTGCAATTCGATCCGAATTTCAGGAAAAATTTGATTCACACTGAATCCAAATTTCCTCACGCTTCGTGGTAACGAATCACATTTTTTCCTAAAATGGCTGCTGCACGTGTGAGGACATGGAGCAAGGAACTCTGGGAAGTCGGGGTCACCCATAATGCCATGCATGCAGCCAATCAGCAGCCAGCCAGCCCTGTGATGTCACAACCCTATAAATAGCCTCAGCCATCTTGGATTCTGCCATTTTCCAGTGTACTTAGTACAGGGAGAGACAACAGCAGGCACTAGGGACAGTGCTAGAAAAGACTTCATTGTGCTAAAAAAATTATTTAGGGTACTTTCACACTAGCGTTTTTCTTTTCTGGTATTCAGTTCCGTCACAGGAGCTCAATACCGGCAAAAAACTGATCTGAGTAAAATCTGAGTTTTATCCTAATGCATTCTGAATGGAGAGCATTCAGTTTAGTATGCATCAGGATGCATCAGTTCTGTCCTTCTTACATTTTTTGGCCGGAGAAAATACCGCAGCATGCTGCAGTTTTATCTCCGGCCAAAAATCTTGAACACTAGCCAGAATGCCAGATCTGGCATTAATTTCCATTGAAATGTATTAGTGCCAGATCTGGCATTAAGTGTTCCGGCAAAACGGATCCAGTTTTACGGTCTGCGCATGCGCAGACCTTTAAAAAAAGCAAAAAATAATAATAACTGATCCATTTTTCCAGATGACACTGGAGAGACGGATCCGGTATTTCAATGCGTTTGTCAGACGGATCTGCATCTGGATCCGTCTGACAAATGCCATCCATTTGCGTCCGGATTGCCGGATCTGCCTGTCGGAATCCTCTGCCGCAAATGTGAATGTACCCTTACAAGTGCAGGGAAAGATTATTCAAGGTGTAGGGAAAGGATAGGGTGGAATCATTCCACAGCATTTATGTAGAACAGGGTTCAGTAGGGGAGGTTACAGCCTGGGTCATAGGAACAATCCTATTACACCTTGCTGCACTGACTGGGGATCCAAATAGCCATTATACAGCTCTGTAATTCCAGCAAACCGTTCTTGTTATTGGGGAGTTACAGCCATTAACAAGGTATCTTACAAAGAAATATTTCTACGTCTTATTTGCCCTTGTGCGGTGCAGTTATATGTTCTAAAGCATTTTTTGGCTTGTATTAGTATTAGCCATTGTGTGGTGAAGTGCTAAAATGACAGCACTTTTGCAACGTGTATTAGTAGCAAAAGAAAAACATATTTGCCGTTCAGCGGTGCAGTTATATGTTCTAAAGACTTTTGTGGCATGTATAACTGGAAAAAGAAAAATATATTTCCCGTTCAGCGGTGCAGTTATATGTTCTAAAGCCTTTAGTGGCAGATGTAGCAGGGCTAGCACTCAAGCTTTAACTCAAATTTCTTAACTCATTGCGTTATCTTGAGACAAAAGGCATTGAAAAGCAATTGAAGGTGTTTGCTTAGATTAGATAACACAACTCAGAAATCTCAGAAAACAGGAGTGTCAACTCTACTCCGTCCGTATTAGTGGCAAAAGTAAAATATATTTGCAGTTCAGATGTGCCGTTATATGTCCTAAGGCTTTTTCTATCTTGTATAAGTGGCAAAAGAAAAATATAATTGCTGTTCAGCGGTGCAGTTATACACTCACCTAAAGAATTATTAGGAACACCTGTTCTATTTCTTATTAATGCAATTATCTAGTCAACCAATCACATGGCAGTTGCTTCAATGCATTTAGGGGGGTGGTCCTGGTCAAGACAATCTCCTGAACTCCAAACTGAATGTCAGAATGGGAAAGAAAGGTGATTTAAGCAATTTTGAGCGTGGAATGGTTGTTGGTGCCAGACGGGCCAGTCTGAGTATTTCACAATCTGCTCAGTTACTGGGATTTTCACGCACAACCATTTCTAGGGTTTACAAAGAATGGTGTGAAAAGGGAAAAACATCCAGTATGCGGCAGTCCTGTGGGCAAAAATGCCTTGTGGGTGCTAGAGGTCAGAGGAGAATGGGCCGACTGATTCAAGCTGATAGAAGAGCAACATTGACTGAAATAACCACTCGTTATAACCGAGGTATACAGCAAAGCATTTGTGAAGCCGCAACACGCAAAACCTTGAGGCGGATGGGCTACAACAGCAGAAGACCCCACCGGGTACCACTCATCTCCACTACAAATAGGAAAAAGAGGCTACAATTTGCACGAGCTCACCAAAATCGGACTGTTGAAGACTGGAAAAATGTTACCTGGTCTGATGAGTCTTGATTTCTGTTGAGACATTCAAATGGTAGAGTCCGAATTTGGCGTAAACAGAATGAGAACATGTATCCATCCTCTGGTGGCTACTTCCAGCAAGCAGGATAATGCACCATGTCACAAAGCTCGAATCATTTCAAATTGGTTTCTTGAACATGACAATGAGTTCACTGTACTAAAATGGCTCCCACAGTCACCAGATCTCAACCCAATAGAGCATCTTTGAGATGTGGTGGAACGGGAGCTTCGTGCCCTGGATGTGCATCCCTCAAATCTCCATCAACTGCAAGATGCTATCCTATCAATATGGGCCAACATTTCTAAAGAATGCTATCAGCACCTTGTTGAATCAATGCCACGTAGAATTAAGGCAGTTCTGAAGGCAAAAGGGGGTCCAACACCGTATTAGTATGGTGTTCCTAATAATTCTTTAGGTGAGTGTATGTTGTAAAGCCTTTTGTGGCGTGTATTAGTGGCAAAAGTAAAATATATTTGCCGTTCAACAGTGCAGTTAAATGTAGTGATGGACGAACATCGGCCGGGACTGTTCGTGAACGCGATCCCACGAACGCGATCAAATGTTCGTGTACCGCAAGTTCGCGGCGGGCACCATTCACTTTAATGGCAGGCGAACCTGATAGACCATTAGCTCATATTTGCAGCCACCAAATACTTAGTAGAAGCGCACAAATAGTCGCACAACATGGACAGTGACATACTAGAGGGGGATCAATGACAATAATTCCAGCAAAAAATCTGTGTCTTAATCAGAAGACATTTTTATGCGTCTTAAAAGGGAAATTCTCTAAAATGTGCGCTGTTGGAGCCTAGAAATTTTTAATTTTTAATTAGGCATTCACCTGACATAAATGAATTCTGATTATGTGGCTCGAGGTACATTATGCGGTCAATGGATAAAAATTTTACTGTAGGCCAGTGAACTACAGGCCCCAAATAATAGGCATTCACCGGACAGAAAAGATCAAGTGATTATGTGGCCGGAGGTATATTACACGGTCAATGGATATCAATTTTACTGCAGGCCAGTACAAATACAGGTCAAATACATATGTTTAAAAGATCTAAAAATATAAAATTGGATTAAAAACATGGCTAATGAAATCCCCCCTCTTAAAAAAAACGAACTAATGATAATAGTTGAAATTCGATAACACGTGGTCGTCACTGGTGTTGAATTCCTCCGAGGCCCCAACAATTATTCATTCACCATACAGAAAAGAATAAATAAGTATGTGGCTGGAGGTAGATTACACAGTCATTGGATATCAATTTTACAGCAGGCCAGTGGACTAAAGGCCCCAAAAATTATGCATTCAGCGGACAGAAAAGAACAAGTAAGTATGTGGCTGGAGGTAGATTACACGGTCATTGGATATCAATTTTACAGCAGGCCAGTGTATTACATGCCCCAAAAATTATGCATTTACCATACAGAAAAGATAAAGTGATTTTGTGGCTGGAGGTCTATTAGACTATTGATGAGCGGCAGGGGTCATATTCGAATTCGTGATATTTCGTGAATATTTTGTAGAACATTCTTCATATATTTGCGATTTCGTATATTTATTATATTCTACATTCTTTTTTTTTGCGTGAAAATCGGCAAGGTAATGATCGCATAATATGCGTATATTGCGCGCTCAATACAGGCGTGGGTCAAAAACTAATATATAGCACTACAGAAGTCATTGGCCCACAAATATTCTAAAAAACTAATTACAGCACTATATTCAACATAGTGCTATATATTCGTAATGACAAAAATTTGTCATTTTTTCTATCTGTACACATGATTCCTCACTGCTTCTTGCTTGTGGGCCAATGAGTCATTGGCCCACCAGCAACTTAAGCAGGGAGGAATCATGACTTCAGATGGAAAAAAATGATGAATATTTGTCATTACGAATATATAGCACTATATTCTAAATATTCGCAAATTCTCAAAATGCCGATATTCGAGATTAAAAATCGCTATTTGAATATTCGCGCTCAACACTATATTAGACGGTCAATGGATATCAATTTTATTGAAGGCCAGTACAGATACAGGTCAAATACATATGTTTAAACGAACTAAAAATATAAAATTGGATTAAAAACATGGCTAACTTAATCCCCCCTCTTGAAAAAAACCCTAATGATAATAGTTAAAACACGTGGTCGTCACAGGTGTTGAATTCCTCCGAGGCCCAAAACATTAGGCAATTACCGGACAGAAAAGGCCTTTTATGCCACTGTATTTACCTAAGACAAGGACCATTATATGTTCTGGGTGGTGGCGGATATTTGTGGGCTGTCATGAGGAAATTAAATTAAACGTGGTTGACTCGTCACATGTGTTGAATTCTTCCGAGATCCATGCCTCATTCATTTTTTTAAATGTGAGGTAGTCCACACTTGGGTTGGGCGATATACCGGTATTACGATATACCGCGGTTTTAAAAAAAACTGTGATATGGCGAAATTTCTGTTTCCTAATTACCGCGGTATTTTGTGACGTCATGTGCGCTGGCCGCTTCTAAATCTGCGTCCGCGGCTGCCCGCCCCAGCATGAACCGATACTGGACATTTGCAGAGTACTTGTACTCGTGCAAATGTCCCCGATACCACTGCCGATACCTGCTGGCCGCTTGCGGCGGCGCTCTTAGCAGCTCGTTGTGGGGGAAGGAATTCTGTGACTCGCATTACCGGCACCCGACCTCTGAGAGGACGCTGCGATCCGTGCAATTAACCCCTTAGGTGTGGCACCTGAGGTGTTAATTACGCGGATCACAGCGTTCTGTCAGAGGTCGGGTGCCGGTAATGTTCTTCAGTCTCTGCATTGGTGGCAGTGGGCAGTGCGCCCCCCTCCCTCCCCAGTATTAATAATTGGTTGCAGTGGCAGTGGCCACAGGGTCCCCCCCCATCATTGGTGGCAGTGGGCAGTTCCGATCGCAGTCCCAGTAGTGTAATGCTGGGGCTCCGATCGGTTACCATGGCAGCCAGGACGCTACTGAAGTCCTGGCTGCTATGGTATGTTAGTGAGCAACATTATACTCCTGCGCTCCGTGCCCGCCGGGCGCTCCTTCTTCTCATAGGTCTGTGCGGCGCATTACTAATGCTATAAGCATTAGCAATGCGCCGCACAGACAGAAGAAGGAGCGCCTGGTGGGCACGGCGCACGTGAGTATAATGCTGCTCACTAACATACCATAGCAGCCAGAACTTCAGTAGTGTCCTGGCTGCCATGGTAACCGATCGGAGCCCCAGCATTACACTGCTGGGACTCCGATCGGAACTGCCCACTGCCACCAATGATGGGAGGGGGAGGGGGACCCTGTGGCCACTGCCACCAATGATTAATACTGGGGAGGGAGGGGGGGAGGGCACTGCCCACTGCCACCAATGATGGGGGGGAGGAGGGGGACCCTGTGGCCACTGCCACCAATGATTAATACTAGGGGGGGTTGAGTTACCAGAGGGGGCTGATAAGAGGGAGAGGCTGTGGGGCACATGAGAGGCTGATCAGAGACTGGGGGGCACATGAGAGGCTGATCAGAGACTGGGGGGCACATGAGAGGCTGCTCAGAGGCTGGGGGGCACATGAGAGGCTGGGGGGCTGATCAGAGGCTGGGGGGCTGATCAGAGGCTGGGGGGCTAATCAAAGGCTGGGGGCTGATCAGAGGCTGGGGGCTGATCAGAGGCTGGGGGCTGTTTTTTGGACTTTTGGTTGGTCAGTGGTCACAAAATAAATGTGTTATTTATTTAATTGTTAAAATTGATATCGGTAATTGGTATCGGTGAGTACTTAAATAAGAGTACCGGTACTCGTACTCGGTCTAAAAAAAATGGTATCGGGACATCCCTACTATAAACCACTCGTTCTGGTACAAAATTAACCCTGTAATGTTTTTGTTGTTACTAGAAGTCAATTGACTAGTTACAGATACCCGAAATGGTGAAAAATGACATATAAAAGTATAACAATTAACGTCTCCTTGTGGCTGCCTGGCTGCCCTCATACAGTGTAACATCTCCTTGTGGCCGTCCCATACAGTATAACGTCTCCTTGTGGCCGCCCCATACAGTATAACGTCTCCTTGTGGCCGCCCCATACGGTATAATGTCTCCTTGTGGCTGCCCCATACAGTAGTGTCTCCTTGTGGCTGTTCCCATACAGTATAACGTCTCCTTGTGGCTGCCCCCATACAGTGTAACGTCTCCTTGTGGCTGCCCCATACAGTATAACGTCTCATTGTGGCTGCCCCCATACAGTTTAACGTCTCCTTGTGGCTGCCCCCATACAGTATAATGTCTCCTTGTGGCCCCAAGTGTTTTTTTCTTCTAAATGGGCATTTATCGCGATATATATCGTTATCGCGATAAATTTCTTAATATCGTTATCGTGTGAATATTTTTTATATTGTCCAACCCTAGTCCACACTGTCGTGAGCTAGTCGAGTGCGCTTATCGGTCACTATTCCCCCTGCTGCGCTGAACACCCTTTTGGACAGGACACTGAACGAAGGGCAAGCCAAGAGTTCCATGGCAAATTGTGCCAGCTCTGGCCACAGGTCATGCCTGCACACCCAGAAGTCCAGGGTTTCCTCGCTTTACAGAGCATCCACATTGGCCGTTAACCCAATGTAGTCGGACGCCTGTCAGTCTCGGCATTCCCTGACGCTGGATACCGAGGGCGGCTGTCGATGGGTTGGCTGCAAGAATGATCTCATATCCGAAGTGACCAACTCATCTTCAAACCGCCCTCTTCTTGCATGCGCTGTTGGATTGGTACTGTAACGGTACGTTTCAGCAGACAAGGGGTTAAAATCCGTTTAGGCGATAAGCCCCTTTCTGAGGGACAGGCACAGCTACTGTAGGACACCAACCTCCCGAACTGGATACAAAGTAGCACTCCAAACTGGAACCTCACGAATAGCTGCTAGCAGACGAACAGGAAAAGCATACAATCCTGGCAATCGGTCTTCTAACAGCATACAGTGAATTCCCCCAATAACGAGACAAGGCTCCGTGTTAAGGGTCAAGCAGTGGTCTGACTGTACTTCACGTACAGCCTCTTTTATTCATAAACCACAAACATAGTACTGCCCACAGGGGTTTGAAATACAACCAATCAGTAATTTACAACACATACAATGATACAACAGCAACCAATCATTCACGCCCCCAGAGGACCAGAATGAAGACTGACATAGGACAACATATCCCCACAATGCATCATGGTTTCCTCCTCTCTGTCCAGACAACCTGAAGAGCAATCCAATTATCTCTGAGGACAATGGGAGATCGCCAATACACATGTGAGGACAACAGAACAGACATCACCATTTTAAACACACAATGGGACAATGGCACAATAGAAACACACCCGCATATTCCTCCCAAGCTGACAAGTTACACTTATTATAAATTGTTACAACTTTGTGAGTTTACATTGGCCATACATATAACTTACATTAATTCAAACAGTATAACGTGGGGACAAACCTATCCAAAATTCACTTGAATCGGTTCAGGGGTTTAAAAGTTAGTATATGGCCCATAATCCTGGGGCAAGAGGCCAGCAGCCAGTCCTCTCCAAAACCCAGTGGCGAGGTTGGTTTCGCCACAGGTACCCGCAACTATTTCTCTGTAAGTGGAAATTCCTCTGCAAAAGCAGAATGCAGCATTTCTTGAAGCAAGGCCTGGAAGTGCTGAATTCTGAAAGCCCTCTGTGATGCTGGTAACATGTCTGCCATTTTGTGTTTGTACCGGGGGTCTAAGTACGTTGCCACCCAGTACTGGTCCTTGCCCTTTATGCTTTTTATACGGGGGTCCCTCTTCAAACACTGGATCATAAAGGTTTCCATTTGCACTAAACTGGAAGCGGTGGAGTGGCCTGGCTCCTGATCATCCTCCAGGATAATGTTGTCCTCGGTCTCCTCCCCCCAGCCACGTACAACACCAGGGATCCCAGAAAAGTTTAAAGCATGCTCCTCCTCCGCCCCGGCACCATCCTCCTCTGACTCCTCTTTAGACTCCTGCTTACTTGTCTCAGATGGAGTAGTTCCCCCTTGGAATTCATCCAGCATTGCGACTTCCTCATCTTCCTGCTCCACGCCGGCTTGATCAATTACACGACGCAATGCACGCTCCAGAAAGAAGACGTAAGGTACGATGTCACTGATGGTGCCCTAGCTGCGACTGACCAGTTTGGTGATCTCATCAAATGGTCGCAGAAGTCTGCATGCTTCGCGCATGAGAAGCCACTGGCGTGGTGAAATAAAAAAACAAGCTCCCCAGGACCTGTACTGCCGCAGATTTCGTACCGGTAGTCGTTAACTGCACGTTTCTGCTGGAGCAGCCTATCAAGCATATATTTCCAGCACGTCGGGCAGTCACAAATCAGACGTCTGACGGGCAGGTGGTGTCGCCGCTGAACATCAGCAAGGCGAGCCATGGCCGTGTAAGATCTTCAAAAATGGCCAGAGGTCTGCTGCAAGAGGTCCTGGACCACGGGGTATTTGGCAACGAATTGCTGCACGACTAAGTTCAGGAAATGTGCCATGCGTGTCATTTTGCCCTGTTTCAGCATGCTAAGCAGATTGACACCATTGTCGCACACCACTTTACCAACTGTCAAATTGAGCGGGGTTAGCCACTGATCGGCCTGTGACTGCAAAGCTGAAAGGAGTGCAGAACCAGTGTGGCTCTTGGCTTCCAGGCACAACAGCCAGAGCACAGCATGACAACGTCTCACCTGGCAAGTTAAATAGGCTCTGGGGAGCTTGGGGGGCGCAGCGGAAGAGGTGGTAGCAGTGGAAAAGGAGGAGTCAGCCGAGGAGGTGATAGAGGATGGAAAAGGAGGAGGAGAAGAATAAGCAGGCCTGCATGCAATCTGTGGCGGTAACACCAAATCCACAAGGGTGCCACGGGTTGCATGCTTGACAGCTGTCAGAAGGTTCACCCAGTGGGAAGTAAAAGTTATGTACCTTCCCTGCTCGTGTGTGCTAGACCACGTGTCTGTGGTTAGATGTATCTTGGCACTGACACTGTGTGCCAGAGAAACATTCACTTGCCGCTGAACGTGGTTATATAGCTCTGGGATGACCTTCTGGGAGAAATATTTTCTTACGGGGACCTTCCTTTGCGGTGTGCCAATGGCCACAAATTTTCTAAAGGCCTCCGAGTCCACCAGTTTATATGGCAGTAGTTGGTGGGCTAGAAGTTCTGACAAGCCGGCGGTTAGCTGTTGGGCAAGAGGGTTATCTGGCGACATCATCTTTTTACGCTCTAACATTTGGGCCACGGAAGCCTGCCTTTTGCCAGATGAATGCGACGATGGCACGGTGGAAGGTGGAGTGGAGGACAAATGGGAGGAGAGAGGAAAAGGAGAAGGAGAAGAGGCAGGACGTAGAGCGCCGGGAGTGTGGCTTTGTGCATTCTGATGGTGTTGCTCCCACTGGGCTCAGTGATGGGAGGCCAGGTGCCTTCTTAAGGAGGTCGTCTCTAGGTGAGTGTTGGGCTTACCGCGACTTATGCGTTGACAGCACAGGCTGCAGATGGCAACACTATTGTCAGCAGCTGAAACGTTAAAAAAGCCCACACTGCGGAGCCATGTGCCGGCATCCTGGGAGCGCCAGATGTGACCGTGCATGGTGGATGGCTCATTCCAGATACATTGCCTCCTGTGCACTGTAAGTTCTGCCCGCTTCTCCTCCTTCTCCTCCCTATCTGCTGCTCTGTCTCTCCCTCTGAACTTCCCTCCTCTTCCTCTCTTGTGGGCACCCACATGATGTCCATCGACACGTCATCATCGTTACCTTCAACACCACTGACATTTGAGATCTCAGAGTAGGCAGCAACAGCGGGGACCACCCTCCTTGGGCTGATCTGGGTACTGTCGTCAGACTGCTGGGTGGCGACCGTTGATAACTTCTCTTCCTGATCCGATGAGAAGAATGGCTGCGCATCGGTAAGGTCTTGTAATGGATGGGAAAATAATTCCTCTGACTCGAGCGGAGGGGATATGGTGGTGGTGGTGGTGGTCGTGTCTTTGGTGGTGCACATAGCAGAGAGTGAAAAGGGTGCAGATACAGAGGATGAGGAGGTTGCAGAAGCGGAAGGCTGAGTGAGCCACTGAACCGAGTCTGGTTTGTCCTTTGACATAATCGCATGCACCTTCTGCAACTTCCCACTAAGGCTCTGGCCTATTGCACCTGCCCGACCCCTACCACCCCTACGGAATGGCCTGCCTCTTCCTCTGCCTGCCATTTTCAAAATGACCCTGTGACAAAAGTCCCTATAGAAGAGCAGTATTTGTGGAAGAAAGTATATCACACCCCTGCCTCAATCAGTTTTTTTGGGGGCAACTGGTATATCACACCAGTTGAAATTATTTGTTCCAATAGCGTTTGTTACTTTGTATAGCTGCGGTAACGCAGCAAAACCGCAAACAAATGCTGCACTACCCAAATGCACTATATAGAAAGTATATTATTGGTATATAACTCCCCTTCTTCAATCAGTTTTTTTGGGGGGCAACTGGTATATCACAGTAGTTGAAATTATTTGGTCCAATAGCGTTTGTTACTCTGTGTAGCTGCAGTAACGCAGCAAAACCGCAAACAAATGCTGCACTACCCAAATGCACTATATAGAAAGTATATTATTGGTATATCGCACTCCTGCTTCAATCAGTTTTTTTTTGGGCCAACTGGTATATCACACCAGTAGAAATTATTTGTTACAATAGCGTTTGTCACTCTGTGTAGTTGCGGTAGCGCAGCAAAACCGCAAACAAATGCTGCACTACCCAAATGCACTATATAGAAAGTATATTATTGGTAAATAACACCCCTGCTTCAATCAGTTTTTTTGGGGGGCAACTGGTATATGACACCAGTAGAAATTGTTTGTTCCAATAGCGTTTGTCACTCTGTGTACGTAGCTGCGGTAACGCATCAAATTCGCAAACAATGCTGCACTACCCAAATGCACTATATAGAAAGTATATTACTGATATATAACACCCTGCCTCAATCACTTTTTTGGGGGGGAAACTGGTATATCTCACCAGTTGAAATGATTAGTTCCAATAGCCAATTTTTTCAGATAATTCGGCGAACCGGCCGAATCAAATTTTTTTTTTTAATTCGCTTATCTCTATGTATAGTGTTAACAGTGTTCCCGATAGAAATAATGGCCACATTGTTCCCATTTTAGAAATCAAGTTTCCCATAGTGCTACAGTAGTAATAATTGTTCTTATAATGTGCACCAGTAGAAAAATGCCCCCTTATAATGTGTGCCAGTAGAAAAAATACCCCCTTATAATGTGTGTCAGTACAAAAATACCCCCTATAATGTGTGCCAGTTCAAAAAATAACCCTATAATATGCACCAACACAAAAACCACCCCCTTACAATGTACATGAGTGCATACACCCCCATACAATGTACACCCGTACAAAAAATACCCGCTTACAATGTGCACCAGTACAAAAAATACCCCCTATATTGTGTGCCAGTGCAAAAAATACCCCCTTACCTTTCAGATTAGACCCCCATATCACACCTCAGATCAGACCTTCATATCAGATCCTCTGATTAGACCCTTATATCAAACCACAGATGAGACCCCCTATCAGACCTTCATGTTAGACCCCCCTATATCAGAACTCAGATCACAACTCTTTTAGACCTCCATGTCAGACTCCCATATAAGAACTCAGATCAGACCCCAGTTTCAGACCTCACATTAGACCCCATTAGACCTCCATGTCAGACCTCAGATTAGACCCCTCCAATATAAGACCTCAGATCAGACCTCAGTTTCAAACCTTAGATTAGACCTTAAAATAAAAAAAAGTAACTAACATCTCCTGCTCCACCGCTCCTCTTCAGGTCTGGCGGTCTCAGCTCCCTTGTTTGCTTGGGGCCAGCGCTGCCTGCAGCATCAGGTCATAGTGGGCACACTAAGTTCTGACATTGTTCACCGTTAGGACAGTGAAGTACAGCCCAGAAGAGGGGTAAGTGCAGCACTTACAGCGCCTAACACCCACGCCTCCTGTATACTAGTGAGCGCTTCCATAATTGAAAAGCTCACTAGTATTCACTATATAATATGCACTGTGTCTTATAAAGGGAAGAATACTGGCAACGGGGGTTCTTGGGCCATAAATTAGGCGCATCCTCCATCAGCACAGCGAATACCAAGACCGGTGTAGAGAAGGCTGGTCATTATAAGTCTCCTATGACTTCAAATGGATATGAATTAGAGATGAGTGAATTTGTTGAAATTAATTTCCGGTTCAATTCACATGAATCAGTTGTTAGGTTCGATTTGGGGTGTGAGTAAAGGGGCCCAAAGTCATTTATGACACTCTGAGGGTTCCTAGGACTGTATCCAGCCACTTTCAAGTTCTTAAATGCAAAGACAGCATTAGTAATGTCAAAGTGACAGGTGGATGTCAGGAGATAGTAAAAAGCAGCCTTTTTAATATCACACTGCACTGTCTGATTTTAAGAAACAGTCTTTTTGGTGACAGATGCCTTCTAGATCTTATGATGTGTAAAATTGTTGCCTCCACGTTGAGCAACTTGTACAAACTGCAAAAGTTTTGGATTCCCTAGAATTTCTTTCTTTTTTTGCAGGAAATTAGTAACCTATGTGATTTGTTTAGAATAGATTAATTAATCTCTAATAGGAATTCTGTATTTGTCAGTAGGGCCCAACAATTTTTTGGCCTCCACTAACATTTTCTTGTACACATAACTGCCATATCCTAATATAACATATAACGTCAGAGTGAAAATGCTTACGTACAAGGGAATTGGATGTCTCACTGTTGTTCCCATGATCATAAATCTGCAGAGTTGCTGTCCTGAGACGCATATTATTCCAACTAGTGTTTCATCCAATCTAATACACATCTAAACTGAAACAACCAGAGGTTCTGCTGTGTTCAGAATATGACTCCCCAATCTCTTATTTTCTCTAACCCCATATTTTATTTAGTAGAATGGCTTTCTTGGTTGATTGGTTCAGAGGAACAATGTGGTCACACCATTTTAGGCAAAAAGTTACCTTTAACCCAGGGGCGTAGCTAGAACTGACTGGGCCCCACAGCAAATTTTTGTACAGGGCCCCTCCCCAACTTAATGGACGCACTCATACACGCACTCACCACATACATGGACGCACTCATACACGCACTCACCACATACATGGACTCACTCATACACGCACTCACCACATACATGGACGCACTCGCCACATACATGGACACACTCATATACGCACTCACCCCATACATAGATGCAATCGCAACATACATGGACGCACTCATACACGCACTCACCACATATATGGACGCACTCATACACGCACTCACCACATACATGGACGCACTCATACACGCACTCAACACATACATGGACGCACTCATACACGCACTCACCACATACATGGACGCACTCACCAAATACATAGACGCACTCATACACGCACTCACCACTTACATGGACGCACTCATACACGCACTCAACACATACATAGACGCACTCATACACGCACTCACCACATACATGGACGCAGTCATACACGCACTCAACACATACATGGACGCACTCATACACGCACTCACCACATACATGGACGCACTCATACACACACTCACCACATACATGGACGCACTCATACACGCACTCAACACATACATGGACGTACTCATGCAGGCACTCACCACATACATGGATGCCCTCACAATATACATGGACGCACTCACAACATACCTGGACGCACTCACTTACGCACTCATAACATACTTCGGCACACTCACATACGCACTCGCCACATATATGGACATATATACTATACATATATATATATATATATATATACACACATGAATATACAAGTAGTTATACAACTATTTCTACACACAGACACTTAGCTTTCCTGTAGACAGCTGATGTCTGGTTCTCCCATGCAGCATGGAAAAGTAGGTGCCATCACCCCTTTGACAGCAGTGGAGGGGTTAATCAGTAATCTACTATGGGTGGTCAGAGAACAGAACACATGGGGGGTAGGCATTGTAGAGCTCTGTGTGCTGGAGCAGCCATCCTGCTCTACAGTAACTTCACACTGGTGGGTGGGTCTTGATACCATAAAGTTCTGCTATTGGCTGGCAGCTGATGTCATAGTAAGCTGCCAGCCAATAGAAAACAGAAAGCAGTACTGGCAATTGGTGTGCCAGTACTGTGGATCCCAGCCTGAGAACTGCCTTAGGAGGAGGAGTAAGGACCTTCAGTGCGAGGAGCTCCAGCGCTGCTGCTGTAAGTGGCATCTGCTATTATAAAGTGCAGCAGTTGTGAGTAGGGGCAGCCCTAGATCTAATTAAAACATTCAGTACTGCTCTGGGGCCTATTCTGAGCTCGGGCCCCGAAGCAGCCGCTTCCCCTGCTTCCCTGATAGCCACTGCTTTAACCCCTTCTTGACCAGCACCGTATATGTATCGTGCTGCGAGGGACATTAAAGATGGTGCCCGCTTGCGAGCATGGTGGGTGCCATAGCCGCCAGGTGCCTGCTGTTTAACACAGCAGACACCCAGGCCTAATGTCCGTGTCCAGTGGTAATGCCGATCACAGACTTTCAACCCCTCAGATGCTGTGGTCAAACGTGACCACAGCATCTGGATGTGTAAAAACCAACAACCGCTAGTATGTGTGCGGCAGCCTCTGTATTCCTCAGTGACACAAGGCTGCCGCTCATTAGTTCCTATGGAGCCCCTGCCTGTGGCAAGGCTCCATAGCGACATAATAAAATACTCATAGACTCTAATGCTAATGCATTAGAGTCTATGAGAGTAGCAATCTGATGATTGCTTGTTGCAGTTCCCTATGGGGACTATGAAAAGTGTAAAAAAAATGTTTTTAAAAATAAACATAAAAAATTATAAAAATTCAAATCAACCCCCATTCCCTAAAATGAAAATAAAATACATAAACAATAAAAAAAAATACACACCATGGGTATCGCCGCATGCAAAAATGCAGATACTATTTAAATATAAAAATATTTATGACATACAGAAAACCGCAAAATGGAGACAAAAAAGTAAAAATGGCCAATTCACTTTTTTTGGTCACTTAACCTCCTACAAAAAAATAAATTAAAAGTGAGCAAAAAGTTATACACACCCCAAAAAAGTACAGATCACATAACAAAAAAAAAAATTCCAAGGTTTTTATTTTTTTCTACTATTAAAACGCAAAAAAAACTATAATTGAGGATCATTCAAAGAGATTTGTTATCATGACAGGTCCTCTTTAACACAGGTATTGTAACCAGTAACTGGTTTGCTTGTACACGATTAGATGACAACTAAATTATCTTTTAGAACTTACAGAGGAATTAAAAAAGAGATACATATCTAAATTATCATATTAATAGAACCTTTATTACATTACAGATTTTGGTAACCAAAAACCTGCTCTGTCAATGTTTTATTCATGCAAATGTCTTATTTTTTATCTGATGAATGACTTTATTTTTTTCTCCATTCAAAATACAACAGTACTAGAAATGGTAAAACTGATTTACCAGGTTGTGGAGTGATTTGCATTTTGGAGAAAGAATTGAGGTTAAACTATGAAAGAGTTGATCCATACTGTACTGTACAAAAGTTCATCTCTCTCAGGACCCCCAGTTGTGTGGTTAACCCTAAAGTATGGCTTCCATTTCTTTCTGGAAGCACATACTGATTGTAATATACATAATATAAATGAAGTTCATATCTATCCAGCTTCAACTATTTCTACAGAAAGCTAAACAAAGGCTAAAATATAGCAGGACAGTTTGCGTTCTTTAATAATGTCCCGCTAAAAAGCCAAGTATCTAATGCTTTATATGTTGGTTTGCTGCTCACATAGATCCAGTAGACACTCATTTAAACCTAATTAACTTCTTTGGGGCATTTAACCTTGGATTCTTTTGTAAATCTTTGGCGAGACATGAGCGGTTTGGAACTCTAAGCTCCTGCAAAGAACATTGCAGAGGCAGCATGCTCAGACTGTACCATTTCAGCTAAATAAAATGTAGTTAGGTTGAGGACAGCTGGGGTAATGTTATTTTATTAGCATTCTTTGCATATGACAACATTATGTTGTATTATTAGAAACTTTTGGGGAGTTTATGAACACACAGTAAAAGATTTCACTAGAATATAAATTCATATTCATTTTCTTAAAGGGGTTTTCCCAGGATTTTTTAACTGATTACCTATCTGGAGGATAGGTCATTACTCATCAGTATCTGATCAGTGGGGGTCAACCTGGGACCCCCATCGATCAGCATTTTGAGAAGGCACCGGCACTCGCAGTAGTGCTGTGGCCTACCCTCAGCTCACCAAGCACAACGCCATACATTATACAGTGGCTGTGATTGCAGCTCAGCCGCATTCACTTCAATGAGGTTGGCTGTGCCTAGGCCATGTGACCGATGAACATGCCATCACATGGCCTAAGTTAAGCTGCAAGAAGTTCGCGGTGCTAATATGAGTGCAAGTGGTTTCTCAAACAGCTGACCAGCGGGTCCTGGGTGTCAAACCACCACCAATCAGATACTGATTACCTATCCCAGAAGCCCCTTTAAAGGAGTTATAAGGGCAGAAGCCATTAAAAATAAAACTAACCCATCTAAAATGTCAGTTTTGCTTTTTTTATATCACAGAACTTCACATTACGAGTACTTTAAATTAGCCAGCGTCTTACCGATCTAGTTTACAAAGTGGAAATGAGGCAGAAAGTCTCAGTACTGTATCAATCAACTGTTTGCTTTTGAAATACAACAGGTAAACCAATGCGTCACAAAATATGTCAAAAAAAAAAAAAAAAAAAGAATCATTTTTTCAAAAAGTACCGGTATATATGGATGTACAAAATATATTATTCATGTTAAGCATATGCAATCCTTCATAGATCCCTGGGTCTATGCAATTGGCTTTATATGCCCCACTAGAAGGTTAATTTCAGCTGAACATGTCCATTGTGGGAAACTCTCTCTGGTGGGAGCATGATTTCCTATTATGGACACTTCTTCTGTGACAGAACCGCATGATATAATGATTTATAATGCTGTGTGTCTCTGCCAAACCTCCGCTCCTCTGTACTGATTCGTATTCACACAATGATGTCAGTGCAAATCAGTACAGTAGAAGCCGGGCGGAGACACACAGAATTATAAATCCTGTAGTGGACAGCTGATATTAGCCTAACACGATAGATGTGGTCTATGCAGTGATTGTCCAATGTTGGCACTCTACCCAATCCATCACTGATTGGGATGCAGTCGACCATGTAGCAGATGGTTGTATGCACTGCATTTATAAAGTAAAGGCTGTGAGTATACAAAGGTGTTTATTTTACAAAATAGTGATGGACGAACATCGGCTGGGACAATTTGCGAACGCGATCGCGAGAACTCAATCAGATGTTCACGAACCACAAGATCGCGGCGGGCCCCATTCACTTTAATAGCATGCGAACCTGAAAAACCTTCAGGTCATATTTGCAGCCACCAAATACTTACAAGAAGTACACAAATAGTCCCACAACATGGACAGTAACATACCATGGCAAAAATTCCACCCAAAATTTTTATTTTATTCAGGGGCCATTTTTATGCGTCTTAAAAGGGAAATTTTTAAGAAATGTGTCCTGCTGGAGCCTAGAAAAATGTTATTTTAGGCCACGGGAGTACGGTCCTTAAAAATTAGGCATTCACCTGACATAAAAGAAATTGTGATTATGTGGCTCGAAGTACATTATGCGGTCAATGGATAAACATTTTAATGTAGGCCACTGGAGTACAGGCCCCAAACATTAGGCATTCACCGGACAGAAAAGAACAAGTAATTAGGTGGCTGGAGGTATATTAGACGGTCATTGGATATCGACTTTACTGCAGGCCAGTGGACTACAGGCCCCAAACATTAGGCATTCACCGAACAGAAAATAGCAATTGATAATGCGGCTGGAGGTACATTAGGCGGTCACCGTATAACAATTTTACTGTTGGCCAGTTAGATTACAGGCCCCAAAAATTATGCATTCACCGTACATAAATGATCAAGTGATTATGTGACTGGAGGTATATTAGACAGCCATTCAATATCAATTTTACTGCAGGCCAGTGGAGTACAGGCCCCAAACATTAGGCATTTACCGTACAGAAAAGAACAAGTAATTATGTGGCTGGAGGTATATTAGACAGTCATTGGATATCAATTTTACTGCAGGCCAGTACAAATAGATGTCAAATACATATGTTTAAAAGAACAAAAAATATAAAATTGGATTAAAAACATGGCTAATGAAATCCCCCTCATAAAAAAAACCAAATGATAATAGTTGAAATTCGATAACACATGGTTGTCACAGCTGTTGAATTCCTCCGAGGTCCCAAACATAGGCATTCACCGGACAGAAAAGAACAAGTAATTATGTGGCTGGAGGTATATTAGAAAGTCATTCAATATCAATTTTACTGCAGGCCAGTGTAGTACAGGCCCCAAAAATCAGGCATTCACTGGACAGAAAAGAACAATTGATAATGTGGCTGGAGGTACATTAGGCGGTCACCGTATAACAATTTTACTGTTGGCCAGTTAGATTACAGGCCCCCAAAATTATGCATTCACCGTACATAAATGATCAAGTGATTATGTGACTGAAGGTATATTAGACGGCCATTCAATATCAATTTTACTGCAGCCAGTGGAGTACAGGCCCCAAACATTAGGCATTCACCGTACAGAAAAGAACAAGTAATTATGTGGCTGGAGGTATATTAGACGGTCATTGGATATCAATTTTACTGCAGGCCAGTACAAATAGATGTCAAATACATATGTTTAAAAGAACAAAAAATGTAAAATTTTATTAAAAACATGGCTAACGAAATCCCCACTCTTGAAAAAAACTAAACAAATGATAATAGTTGAAATTCGATAACACGTGGTCGTCACAGGTGTTGAATTCCTCCGAGGTCCCAAACATTAGGCATTCACCGGACATAAAAGGACTTTTATGCCGCTGTATTTACCTAAGACAGGGACTATTACTGGGTGGTGGCGGATATTTGTGGGCTGTCGTGAGAAAAATCTATTAAACGTGGTCGTCACAGGTGTTGAATTCCTCCGAGATCCATGCCTCATTCATTTTTAGAAATGTGAGGTAGTCCACAGTGTCGTGAGCTAGGCGAGTGCGCTTATCGGTCACTATCCTCCCTGCTGCGCTGAACGTCCTTTCGGACAGGACACACGACGAGAGGCAAGCCAAGAGTTCCATGGCAAATTGTGCCAGCTCTGGCCACAGGTTAAGCCTGCACACCCAGTAGTCAAGGGTTTCCTCGATTCTCAGAGCTTCCACATCGGCGGTTAACCCAATGTAGTCGGACACCTGACGGTCTAGGCATTCGCTGAGGCTGGATCTGGAGGGCGGCTGTCGATGGGTTGGCTGCAAGAATGATCTCATATCTGAAGTGACAAACACATCTTCAAACCGCCCTCTTCTTAAATGCGCTGTAGGATTGGTACTCGCAAATGTTTCTCTGTGGGTGGAAAATTCTCTGCCAACGCCTGCAATAGCAGAATGCAGCATTTATCACAGCAAGGCCTGGAAATGCTGCATTCTGAAAGCCCTCTGTGATGCTGGTAACATGTCCGCCATTTTGTGTTTGTACCGGGGGTCAAAGTACATTGCCACCCAGTACTGGTCCTTGCCCTTTATGCTTTTTATACGGGGGTCCCTCTTCAAAAACTGGAGCATGAAGGCCCCCATTTGCACTAAATTGGAAGCGGTGGAGCAGCCTGGCTCCTGCTCATCGCCCAGGAGAATGTCGTCCTCGGTCTCCTCCCCCCATCCGTGGACAACACCAGGGATGCCAGAAAAGATTAAAGCCTGCTCTTCTTGCTCCTCCTCCTCTTCCTCCTCCCCCCAGCCACCATCCTCCTCTGACTCCTCTTCAGACTTTTGACTTGTCTCAGATGGAGTAGCCCCCCCCCTGGGAATTCATTCAGCATTGCGACTTCCTCATCTTCCTGCTCCTGCTCCTCGATGACTTGATCAATGACACGACACAATGCACGCTCCAGAAAGAAGGCGTAAGGTACGATGTCACTGATGGCGCCCTGACTGCGACTGACCAGTTTGGTGATCTCATCAAATGGCCGCAGAAGTCTGCACGCGTCACGCATGAGCAGCCACTGGCTCGGTGAAAAAAAAACAAGCTCCTCAGAACCTGTCCTGCCGCAGAGTTTTTACAGGTATTCGTCAACGGCACGTTTCTGCTGGAGCAGTCTATCAAGCATATACAAGGTGGAGTTCCAGCGCGTCGGGCAGTCAGAAATCAGACATCTGACGGGCAAGTGGTGTCGCCGCTGAACGTCAGCAAGGCGAGCCATGGCCGTGTAAGATCTTCTAAAATGGCCAGAGATTTTCCTGACCTGCCGCAAGAGGTCCTGGACCCCGGGGTATTTGTCAATGAATGGCTGCACGACTAAGTTCAAGACGTGTGCCATGCAAGGTACGTGTGTCATTTTGCCCTGTTTCAGCGCACTCAGCAGATTGGTACCGATGTCGCACACCACTTTACCAACTGTCAAATTGAGCGGTGTTAGCCACTGATCGGTCTGTGACCGCAAAGCTGAAAGGAGTGCAGGACCGGTGTGGCTCTTGGCTTCCAGGCACAACAGCCACAGCACAGCATGGCAGCGCCTCACCTGGCACGTCGAATATGTTCTGGGGAGCTTGGGGGGTGCAGTGGAAGAGGCGGTAGCAGTGGAAAAGGATCAGTAAGCCGATGAGGATATGGGGGATGGAGAAGGAGGAGGAGGAGAAGAAGAGGCAGGCATGCATGCAATCCGTGGCGGTAACACCAAATCCACATGGGTGTCATTGGTTATATGCCTGACGGCCGTCAGAGGGTTCACCCAGTGGGCAGTAAAAGTTATGTACCTTCCCTGCCCGTGTTTTCTAGTCCACGTGTTTGTGGTCAGATGTATCTTGGCACCAACACTGTGTGCCAGAGAAACATTCACTTGCCGCTGAACGTGGCCATATAGCTCTGGGATGACCTTCTGGGAGAAATATTTCCTTCCGGGGACCTTCCATTGCAGTGTGCCAATGGCCACAAATTTTCTAAAGGCCTCCGAGTCCACCAATTTATATGCCAGTAGTTGGCGGGCTAGCAGTTCCGACAAGCCAGCAGTCAGCCGTTGGGCAAGAGGATTATCCGGCGTCATCCTTTTTTTACGCTTGAACATTTGGGCCACGGAGCCTGCCTTGTGACAAATGAACGTGACGAAGGCACGGTGGAAGGTGAAGTGGAGGACAAATGGGAGGAGAGAGGAAAAGGAGAATAGGTAGGACATAGAGCACAGGGAGTGTGGCTTTGTTGGTTCTGAAGGCGTTGCTCCCACTGGGCTTGGTGATGGGAGGCCAGGTGCCTTCTTAAGGCGGTTATCCCTAGGTGAGTGTTGGACTTACCGTGACTTATGCGTTGACAGCACAGGCTGCAGATGGTAACAATATTATTAGCAGCTGACACGTTAAAAAAAGCCCACACTGCGGAGCCATGTGCCGTCGTCTTTGGAGCGCCAGATGTGACAATGCATGGTGGATAGCTCACTCCAGATACATTTGCAGTCTGCTTTTTGCCTCCTGTGCACTGTGAGTTCTGCCTGCTTCTCCTCCTCCTCCCTATCTACTTCTCCTTCTCTCCCTCTGAACTCCCCTTCTCTTCCTCTCTTATGGGCACCTACTTGACGTCGGACATCGCTATGTGTTCGCATATTCGGCGAATTGCCGGTGGTGGTGGTGTCTTTGAGGGTGCACTCAGCAGAGAGTGAGGAGGGTGCTGATACAAAGGATGAGGAGGGTGCAGATGCGGAAGGCTGAGTGAGCTGCTTAACCAAGTCTGGTGCGTCCTTTGACGTAATCGCACTCACCTTCTGCAACTTCCCACTTAGGCTTCAGCCTGGTGCACCTGCCTCAATCAGTTTTTTGGGGGGGCAACTGGTATATCACACAAGTTGCAATTAGTTGTTCCAATACCATTTGTCCCTCTGTATAGCTCCGGTATCGCTGCAGAACTGCACACAACTGCTGCACAATACAAATGCATTATATAGAAATTATATTATAGGTATATCACACCCCTGCCTCAATCGTTTTTTGGGGGGACAACTGGTATATCACACCAGTTGCAATTAGTTGTTCCATTAGCGTTTGTACCTCTCTATAGCTGCGGTATTGCTGCAGAACCACACACAACTTCTGCACAATACAAATGCACTATATAGAAAGTATATTATAGGTATATCACACCCCTGCCTCAATCATTTTTTGGGGGGACAACTGGTATATCACACCAGTTGCAATTAGTTGTTCCAATAGCGTTTGTCACTTTGTATAGCTGCAGTATCACAGCAGAACCGCACACAACTGCTGCACAATACAAATGCACTATATAGAAAGTATATTATAGGTATATCACACCCCTGCCTCAATCACTTTTTTGTGGGGCAACTGGTATATCACACCAGTTGCAATTAGTTGTTCCAATTGCGTTTGTCCCTCTGTATAGCTGCGGTATCGCTGCAGAACTGCACAAAACTGCTGCACAATACAAATGCACTATATAGAAAGTATATTTGTCACCGCCAGTTCTGTGAGAAGGACTGGCAGACGTTCTTCTCTACCTCTTGTATGATGTTCTTTGTTTTGGTTTCACTTTCTCATCTCATTTCCTTCTGCCAGGTGTCACTTATTTAGACTAATCCTCTTGCTTTATATTCCCTCCCATACTGCCTCACTTTGCGGTTTATACTACTTCCTGGATGAAGTGTTCACTGCTGGAGGCTGCTTTTGCTGTTTGCTCAGATAAGTCATTTACTTTATTGTGTTTCCTTTCTGGCTTGATTCTAGGTGGCCCTGACTCGGTCCGTATTAAGTGCAGGGAGCCGGTGGTCGTGTCCCCTCACTATTATAGGGTTTTCAGGTGTCACACAGTCTTAGGTACATGGTCATGCAATCGTCTACCATAAAGACCCTTGCATGTACTTAGCAGTCAGGGAGAGCTCTTAGGGTTTTATAGGGCTCACTTATATGCTCCTTAGTTTGGGATCAAGCCAGTCGCTCGTTTATTTATAAGTTCCAGCTATCTGCAACTTCATCCGTGACAATATTATAGGTATATCACACCCCTGCCTCAATCATTTTTTGGGGGGACAACTGGTATATCACACCAGTTGCAATTAGTTGTTCCAATAGCGTTTGTCACTTTGTATAGCTGCAGTATCACAGCAGAACCGCACACAACTGCTGCACAATACAAATGCACTATATAGAAAGTATATTATAGGTATATCACACCCCTGCCTCAATCACTTTTTTGTGGGGCAACTGGTATATCACACCAGTTGCAATTAGTTGTTCCAATTGCGTTTGTCCCTCTGTATAGCTGCGGTATCGCTGCAGAACTGCACAAAACTGCTGCACAATACAAATGCACTATATAGAAAGTATATTTGTCACCGCCAGTTCTGTGAGAAGGACTGGCAGACGTTCTTCTCTACCTCTTGTATGATGTTCTTTGTTTTGGTTTCACTTTCTCATCTCCTTTCCTTCTGCCAGGTGTCACTTATTTAGACTAATCCTCTTGCTTTATATTCCCTCCCATACTGCCTCACTTTGCGGTTTATACTACTTCCTGGATGAAGTGTTCACTGCTGGAGGCTGCTTTTGCTGTTTGCTCAGATAAGTCATTTACTTTATTGTGTTTCCTTTCTGGCTTGGTTCTAGGTGGCCCTGACTCGGTCCGTATTAAGTGCAGGGAGCCGGTGGTCGTGTCCCTTCACTATTATAGGGTTTTCAGGTGTCACACAGTCTTAGGTACATGGTCATGCAATTGTCTACCATAAAGACCCTTGCATGTACTTAGCAGTCAGGGAGAGCTCTTAGGGTTTTATAGGGCTCACTTATATGCTCCTTAGTTTGGGATCAAGCCAGTCGCTCGTTTATTTATAAGTTCCAGCTATCTGCAACTTCATCCGTGACAATATTATAGGTATATCACACCCCTGCCTCAATCATTTTTTTTTTGGGGGGGGGGGCAACTGGAATATCACACCAGTTGCAATTAGTTGCTCCATTAGCGTTTTTCTCTCTGTATAGCTGCGGTATCGCTGCAGTACCGCACACAACTGCTGCTCAATACAAATTCACTATATAGAAAGTATATCATAGGTATATCACACTCCTGCCTCAATCAGTTTTTTTTGGGGGGGGCAACTGGTATATCACACCAGTTGCAATTAGTTGTTCCAAAAGCGTTTGTCCCTCTGTATAGCTGCAGTATCTCAGCAGAATCGCACACAACTGCTGCACAATATAAATGCAGTATATAGAAATAATATAGGTATATCACACCCCTGCCTCAATCAGTTTTTTGGGGGGGCAACTGGTATATCACACTAGTTGCAATTAGTTGTTCCAAAAGCATTTGTCCATCTGTATAGCTGCGGTATCTTAGCAGAACTGCACACAACTGTTGCAAAAAGATTAAAATGTACAAATCGCCAGGACCGGGTGGCATACACCCCCGTATCCTAAGGGAATTATATTTGCGGACTCTATAATGACAGGGAATGTCCCACAGGATTGGCGCATGGCAAATGTGGTGCCAATATTCAAAAAGGGTCCAAAAACAGAGCCTGGAAACTATAGGCCGGTAAGTTTAACATCTGTTGTGGGTAAACAGTTTGAAGGTTTTCTGAGAGATGCTATCTTAGAGCATCTCAAGGGAAATAAGCAAATAACGCCATATCAGCAGGGATCGGTCATGCCAAACTAATTTAATCAGTTTCTATGAGGAGGTAAGTTCTAGACTTGACAGTGGCGAATCAATGGATGTCGTATATCTGGACTTCTCCAAAGCATTTGACACTGTACCACATAAAAGGTTAGTATATAAAATGAGAATGCTCGGACTGGGAGAAAATGTCTGTATGTGGGTAAGTAACTGGCTCAATGATAGAAAACAGAGGGTGGTTATTAACGGTACACACTCAGATTGGGTCACTGTCACTAGTGGGGTACCTCAGGGGTCAGTATTGGGCCCTATTCTCTTCAATATATTTATTAATGATCTTGTAGAAGGCTTGCATAGTAAAGTATCAATTTTCGCAGATGACACTAAACTGTGTAAAGTAATTTACACTGAAGAAGACAGTATACTACTACAGAGGGATCTGGATAGATTGGAGGCTTGGGCAGATAAGTGGCATATGAGGTTTAACACTGACAAATGTAAACTTATGTACATGGGAAGGAATAATGCAAGTCACCCGTACTAAATGATAAAATACTCGGTAACACTGACATGGAAAAGGATCTAGGAATTTTAATAAACAGCAAACTAAGGGTACTTTCACACTTGCGTTTTTCTTTTCCGGCGTTGAGTTCCGTCCTAGGGGCTCAAATCCGGAAAAGAACTGATCAGTTTTATCCCCATGCTTTCTGAATGGAGAGTCCGTCGTTCAGGATGCATCAGGATGGCTCCGCTTCAGTCTTTTCGACGTTTCCGTCGAAATGAAAAACCGTACCATGCATAATTTTCTTCTCCGTCTCAAAAGCCGTATCATTTGCCGTAACGCCGGATCCATCCTTAAGTCCCATTGATTTGTATTAAGGACGGATCCGACTTTAAATCTTCCGGGGAATGACGCAACGACTGATCCGGATATCCTTTCTGCGCCTGCGTCGGATAGAGGAGGAGCAAGTTTCGCGCCATCCTGTCTGGATCCAGCCTGCGAGGGAGTCGGGTGCAAGCCATAGAAGGTGAGTATATGTTGTATTATGACTGAAAAAACTCATATAAACCGCTCCTATGTACTTATACATAGGAGCTATAAGTACATAGGAGCTGTCAGTACCCAGTGCATGTTAGGAGTAGTAGTCCTGTCTGCTGCTACTCCTAGCATCCACTGTGTACTTATATTAACTGCATACCCCTATGTGTACTGTAGCATAGGGGTTGCAGGTAATATAACTACCCAGTGCATGTTAGGAGTAGTAGTCCTGTCTGCTGCTACTCCTAGCATCCACTGTGTACTTATATTAACTGCATACCCCTATGTGTACTGTAGCATAGGGGTTGCAGGTAATATAACTACCCAGTGCATGTTAGGAGTAGTAGTCCTGTCTGCTGCTACTCCTAGCATCCACTGTGTACTTATATTAACTGCATACCCCTATGTGTACTGTAGCATAGGGGTTGCAGGTAATATAACTACCCAGTGCATGTTAGGAGTAGTAGTCCTGTCTGCTGCTACTCCTAGCATCCACTGTGTACTTATATTAACTGCATACCCCTATGTGTACTGTAGCATAGGGGTTGCAGGTAATATAACTACCCAGTGCATGTTAGGAGTAGTATTTTTTCGTTCAACAATATGACAACCTGTCAAATTTTTTTTTTTGACTGATCAAAAAAAAAAATCAGCCAGCTACCCAACAAGCCAGCCAGCCAGACAGACAGCTAGCTAACAAGCCAGCCAGACAGCCAGCCAGATAGCCAGCCAGCCAGGCAGCAAATTAATATGACCAGTAAGTATTTTTTTCGTCGGTATGTCTGTTTATTTAAAAGTTCAAATATTTAACTTTTTTTTTTTTTTTTTTAAAGGCACATCTTCATCTGCGAGCGAGGCCGGGAGCTCTCCTCCCCGATCACGACACCTCCAGGATGTGGTATGTAAAGTTCCTTAACATTCCAAACTGTATATTGTGTTTATTATTCAAATAATTATTTTATTCTTTGTTTATCAGTCAGACTCTATGGAGGAGAGTTCTCCCGGTCAAGCCAGAGCCAGAGGAACAGGGGAGGAGGAAGTTGGGGGTGGAGGAGAAACGGTTTGTTAATTTTTTTTAAATATTTTTCAAAGGTTTTTATGCCTGTATTTTTTTTAAATATATATATATATAATCACAAATACCGCAGCAGCACAGTCAGACCACGTGCACTGGGTGCAATTCCTCACAGAGGTAGGCTTCTCCTCCACGATACGTACTCAACAAATGACGAGGCAGCACTTCCAGCTTTTGGTGACAGGGTGACGACCCCAAAACTTTTTTTCCAGCAACGTTTCGGCCTACTCAATGAGGCCTTTGTCAAGCTTGACAAAGGCCTCATTGAGTAGGCCGATACGTTGCTGGGAAAAAAGTTTTGGGCTCGTCACCCTATCAACAAAAGCTGGAAGTGCTGTCTCGTCATTTGTTGAGTATATATATATATATATATATATATATATATATTTATATTTATTTATTATTATTTTTTTTAGCCATCTCGTCCTGTTGCCAGTGAGAGAGGTCATCAAAGATCTTCCAGAGGACGCTGTGGAGCACGCGGCGGTCGTGGTCGTGTGAGTATTGTAAATTATTTTAATTTTTCTATATATTTTTTTTCAAATATTCAACTAAATTTTTATTCTATTTTTTTTCTTCTTTTAGGGCCCCCAAACCTCCACCAGAAGGCATGAGGAGGACGTTGAAAGATTTTATATCGACAATGACCTCCTCATCCATATGGTGGAGGAACGTACACAGTTGTGGGACCACACCGACCGCCGCCATGCAGACCATCATCTAACACGGCTCCTCTGGAACGAGATATGTGCGGCCATTCTGCCCAACTGGGATGACCTCCGAGAAAGGCAACAGGGCCAATGCCGTAAGTATAAATATATTTGTAGATAGCAGACATGTAAAAAAAAAATTTAATCAAAAGTGGTTTACAGTATAATTTTCTTATAAGCGCCACTTAAGTTTTTTAAAAAAAAATTATTTTCTTATTGTGGCTGTTTCAAGTAAATTGTAAACCAACTTTGATTAAACCACTTATTTTAAATATACATCCTAATTTGATTTCTTTCTTTCTAGGAGATACGATCATGGTTCGGTGGCGCTCAATCAGGGACCGCTACAAGAAGGCCTTTAATGAGGAACTTCGGCGCCCGAGTGGGTCAGGAGGAACCTCAAGGCGTGAATACCGCTATTCTGCCGCCTTGGGGTTCCTACGAAGGACCCTTGAGATGCGAAGGTAAGGTATTTGGTGTCTCTAAAAAAAAAAAAATTTCAAACTAGGTGTATGGCCCAGACAGACTGTCATTTGGCACTTTGTCTTCGACATCCACATTGTATTTAGTGTAGTAGAGAGTAGCAATGTGTGCTTCCGATTTTTCATTTGAAGTTGTTTTCCAAAAAAAAGGCTATACTGTACATAGACACTTCCTTGAAAATTCATTTAATTCATGGCCTCTATCTATGTACAGTATGTTTCTCTACTTTTTGGAATGTAGCCTCCTATGTCGCTTCAGAAGTCTCTTTGCTCACCTCTATCCGACTGTTTCTCCCATCCATAAAAAATGATAAATTTATTTTTTTCTTTGCTTCACAGAACATCAAGCAGCACTCTTGCGCCCGAAGTTCCTCAGGAGGCGGTCCCTGAAGAGCAAGCCGCCGCGGGTCCCTCTCGCCCTGCTCCTACTGCTTGTCAGGAACACCATGTTCCCCTACTTGTGCCCTCTGGCGACGTAACGATGGCAACGATGGCACCACTTTTTGAGGCCCTCATGCGTCGCCAGAGGTCAGGTAGGAGCCGCCAGGCTAACTACGAAGACCTCACAAGGCTCATGTATGGGGATCACAAATAGGGTTGCATCTGTGGAGGATCATTCGCGTCGTCTTCAGGAGGGGGCGGTGTTGACGACACAAAGGAGTCCGATGCATCACTATCTTGTGTCGTTGTTACCTGCGCTGGAACGCTTATCACCCGACCAGCAGTATGAGGCCAGAAGACAGATGGACAGCGTTTTGTGGCAACTGGCACACCGCCCCACAACCATTCCCCCACCCCTGCCCTACACCTATCCCCCATCCTTCACCTATCCCCCATCCCACACCTATCCAACTTTACAGCCTCCGCAGGCTCAGCATTCCCAGCATAATCTCCCAGCACTGGCTGAGCAACACAACAGATTGTCGCTCCTCCAGAGTTGGTAGATTGTGAGAAAGCTAGGTGTCTTATAGGCCAGACATAATCTCCCAGCACTGGCGGAGCGACACAACAGATTGTCGCTCCTCCAGCGTTGGTAGATTGTGAGAAAGCTAGGTGTCTAATAGGCCAGACATAATCTCCCAGCACTGGCGCAGTGAAACAACTAATTGTCGCTCCTCCAGCGTGGGCAGACAGTCTCCATAACAGGCCTGATTGGAGCGACACAAGTATGTGTCGCTACTCCAGCGTGAGCACATCAATATATTAAAATAAAATCACAATTACGTAAAAACAATATTTATTGAACCCAAAATGCAATTGAAATCAAATACAACACACTGTAACCATCAACCAACGGGACAACAAACGTAAATTAACGGTTATTTGAAAATTAATCCCAAATTGTTTATAAAAATTGGTCCTGCCAGTCCACCCTTCCAGCTTCAGTACAAAAATAATCTGCAAACGAGTCTCTCATCCGTGCAACCGCTACAGTTGACCGATGTCGACAACTTTGAATGCTCGCGATCTCGCTGTCCTCGGGCACCTGTTCCAAATTGAGTGGTTCTTTATGAAGGAGGTAGTTATGTAACACCACAGCACACTTTACAACCTCGTCTACCGATTCAACCTTCATCTGAATTGGTTTAGTGAAAATCCTCCATTTTGCGACCAAAATTCCAAAAGTGCATTCTACCATTCTTCGAGCCCTGGTCAAGCGGTAGTTGTATGTGCGTTTTTTTTAATCTAATCCGCGGCTGGAATATGGTTTAATTAGATTTCCACACATTTGAAATGCCTCATCACCAACCAATACAAACGGCATGGGTGGGCCATCAGTACCTGGCAGTGGTTGAGGGAGAGGAAAATCGAATTGTCCATTATACAGACTACGGCCCATATCAGAATTTTTAAACACCATTGAATCGTTTGCGCGTCCATAGGCCCCTACGTCCACTGCAACAAAACGATATTGAGCATCTGCGATGGCCATCAGTATTATTGAAAAATATTTCTTATAATTGAAAAACTCGGATCCGGTTCCGTGGGGCTTGATAATACGAATATGTTTACAGTCTACAGCACCTATGCAGTTGGGAAACTGACAAACATCCCTAAATCTTTCAGATATTTCTTTCCAATGCTGTCGAGTTGGATGTGGGATGAATTCATCATGCAGTTGTTCCCACAAAACACGGCATGTCTCCTTTATAATTATTGAAACAGTTGATATCCCAAGGCGAAATTGAAAATGGAGTGAGCTGAAACTTTCTCCACTTGCCAAAAACCTAAAATTTAAAAGAAAAAAATAAGTGTATAAAAATTTTTACTAAACAAGATAATATACAAGGTATATCAATCGGACGCAATTTTATTGCACCCCTACATATATTAGTTTGGTCAAGATTTTTTATGTGGCCAATATAATTTTAAAAAAAATTCAACAATAAATGTTTGGTCTCCATGGCGAACAATATTCATCACAGTTCATAAATCTTCAATGACGAGTATATTGATTCAAACTTTTCCAAAACACGATGTACAATTACAAAAAAAAAAGATGAGCATCAATTGGGGCCAAAACACTTTGTACAGTGATCCCAGAAAGTACAGTGATCCCAGAAAAAGTAAATTTGGATTAAAAAATGTATGGCTTCACACTACCAAACAGCAGCTTTTGAAAATTTAGACCAAATATTGGTACAATATGTAATAAAGTATATACTTTACCTTATCGTCAACAATAGGCGTTCTGCTGGGGAAACACAGCGACGGAAAGTGGTGTCTTGCCTTTGAATGTGAGGTGACACACGTTGTAGAAGATCATCGAAACTTTCTACCGTCATCCGTAAATAGGTAAAGAATTTTTCAGGATAATCCCTCAATTCAGGAAATAGCGTTTCAAAAACTCCCCTTTTTACTCTTGCAGAGGTTATTGGATGCACCCAATAGCGACGCGTTCTACGCCGCCTGGCTTGAAGACGTCTTCTCCAGCGTGAAACCAGAATTAAAGCCTGAAATCCAAAACGAATATGGTCCGGCATCATCTTTGCACTCTGCTGAAGGAACTCCTGAGTGGTAAGTGAACTTCGGTGGTCTTTTATAGCCAGTTGTAGTATTTGCTTTAACAGATTGCATCTTTTTGTGACCTTCTGTTATCTTTTATAGACAGTTGTAATATTTGCTTAAAAAGATAGCATCTTTTATCTCTAAATTTGAACGCCGGATCCGTCTTTCCGTCTAAAAACGGAAGAAAACGGAATAGACGGATCCGCTTTTAAGACGGATCCGACAGACGGACCGGCGAAAATTTACGACTGAAGGAAACTGAACGACGGATCCGGCTTTTCTAATCCTCGACGGAAGGACGGATCCGTTACAGTAAAAATGTGCGGCGGTATGCGTTTTGTCGGATCCGGCGGCCAATTCCGGCGCCGGAACTGTTTGACGGATCAGTCTGCCGCAAGTGTGAAAGTAGCCTAAGCTGCAAAAACCAGTGTCAGGCAGCTGCTGCCAAGGCCAATAAGATAATAGGTTGCATCAAAAGGGGCATAGATGCCCGTGATAAGAACATAGTCCTACCACTTTACAAATCATTAGTCAGACCACACATGGAGTACTGTGTACAGTTCTGGACTCCTGTAAACAAGGCAGACATAGCAGAGCTGGAGAGGGTCCAGAGGAGGGTAACTACAGTACCCTGAAAGATTATCAAAATTAGGGTTATTCACTTTAGAAAAAAGACGACTGAGGGGAGATCTAATTACTATGTATAAATATATCAGGGGTCAGTACAGAGATCTATCCCATCATCTATTTATCCCCAGAACTGTGACTGTGACGAGGGGGCATCCTCTGCGTCTGGAGGAAAGAAGGTTTGTACACAAACATAGAAGAGGATTCTTTACAGTAAGAGCAGTGAGACTATGGAACTCTCTGCCTGAGGAGGTGGTGATGGTGAGTACAATAAAGGAATTCAAGAGGGGCCTGGATGTATTTCTGGAGCGTAATAATATTACAGGCTATAGCTACTAGAGAGGGGTCGTTGATCCAGGGAGTTATTCTGATTGGAGTTGGGAAGGAATTTATTATTCCCCTAAAGTGGGGAAAATTGGCTTCTACCTCACAGTTTTTTTTTTGCCTTCCTCTAGATCAACTTGCAGGATAACAGGCCGAACTGGATGGACAAATGTCTTTTTTCGGCCTTATGTACTATGTTACTATGTAATACAAATGCACTATATAGAAAGTATATTATAGGTATATCACACCCCTGCCTCAATCCCTTTTTTGGAGGGGCAACTGGTATATCACACCTGGTGCAATTAGTTATTCCAATAGCGTTTGTCCCTCTGTATAGCTGCAGTATCGCAGCAGAACCGCACACAACTGCTGCACAATACAAATGCACTATAATATACTTTCTATGTTAGAAAGTATATTATAAGTATATCACACCCCTCCGTATGTCACACCTATTGATAGCTCACCTATACCAGTCCTTTAAAGGACTTTTGTGGCCCTATTAGCTAGCGTTTGGTGTCCCTAACAGTCTGTCCCTGCTCCACACAGCAACCTCTCCCTACACTGGCAAAAGACTGAATTAAAATGGCTGCCAGATCTGGTTTATTTATAGGGTAGGGGGTATGTCCATGTGCTGAAACGTCTCAATTATTTGTGCTGTCCCACCTGATGGATGTGTCATGGGTCAAAGTTCGGCGCAATGCAAAATAATATGGCTCCATCGGACATCGCCATATGTTCGCATGTTCGGCGAATTGCGAACGAGCAAAGTTCGCCACGAAACGACCGCCGGGCAAACAACAAGGCTATCTTTAATGACGTGGTCTTGGATCGCGGCACTCAGTTTGTTTCCAGGTTCTGGAAGGAGTTCTGTACTCGTCTGGGATTCAACTGTCCTTTTCTTCGGCTTTTCATCCTCAGTCGAATGGACAGACGGAGCGCACTAATCAGAGTCTGTAGACTTACTTGTATCTGAGAAACAGGAGGAGTGGTCTTCCTTTTTGTCTTTGGCAGAGTTTGCCATAAACAATCATAGTCAGGAGTCCACTGGTGAGACGCCGTTTTTTGGGGCCTATGGGTTTCACCCACAGTTTGGCACATTTTCTGGTTCTAATACTTCTGGTATCCCTGAGGAAGAACGCTTTTCATCATCATTGTCATCGATATGGAGAAAAATTCTAAATAACTTGGAAAATATGGGCAACAAATATAAACTTGTGGCTGACAGGAAACGTATGAATGATCCTTATCTAAGTATGGGTGATTCTGTGTGGCTGTCTACAAGAAACATTAAGTTGAAGGTACCTTCCTGGAAGTTGGTTCCAAGGTATATCGGCCCATATAAGATCACGGCCATTATTTTAATTCCATAGTTTTTTATTAAGTTTTTCACAAGAAAGTATAGCAGGATCTAGTATGATAGAGTAGAATGTAGTGGTCGCAGCCACTAAAAAATAGACATAATACAGTTTGTACAACCTGTTTGTGCAGTATTAGAAAAGAAGTGGTGGACATATCCACGTAAAGAAGGTACTGATATATTAGTATCAATAGTTTCAATAACATCAGATTTACTAAACAGAATTAATCAATGTGTTTGTCACTAGTAATAATTATCAGTGTGATATCATCCTCTTCAGTAGGACACCTGGGCATCCGCTCGGATGCTGCCAGCCAAGTGTCAAAGTTCTAGTAAACTAACAAGAAAACCACAAGTAAACAAGAACTGTTGGAGAGACCCGACTATGAGGACGCTAAAGGCGTTCTAAGATTTTCATTATCAGGAAACTGTGAGAGTGAGGATTGTTCCTACCGGGAGAATCGTGGATGAGACATCCAAGGGGCCCATGTGAGCTCATATTTTACGGAAGAGAGCAATGAGGGTGGAAGCATTTTTTCGTAACGGCAAGTTGTGTTTAAATCAATTATCACTTCTGATATGTCTGGGGGGGTTAGACTTTTCCAGTGACGGGTCACTATTAATTTAGCACTGAGCAGAACATGTCCCACCATGGGCCTGTAGGAAGGGTGTATAAGATGGATGCCTAAGAACAAAAGTGCAAGTTCTGGGGACGGAAGTATGGCTATCTTCGTTAACTCCCCGAGTAACGTGAACACTCGTCTCCAGAAATCAGCAATAATTGGGCACGACCACAGAATGTAAAATAATGATCCTACGTTCCCGCATCCCCTCCAGCATAAAGGAGTAGTAGAAGGGTATATTATATGTAACTTCTGAGGTGTAAAATACCAATTTAGGTGCGTCTTAACTCCCGCTTCGTAATGAGTGACACATTTAAAATTGGAAGTTAAGAAGCCAATAGTGAGTGACCAAGAATTGTCAGATAATGAGCTCCCTATTTCCTGTTCCCACTTTTTGAAAGGTTTAGTTTTAATAAGCTTAGTTTTGTCACCTAAGAAATCATAGATGCGGCCAGTCGCTCCTTTCCTCAATAAGCCCGGAAATTAATATAATTGGAGAATCCCCATATGAATGGATGGGGGTGCTCTGAGAATAGTTGTTAGAAAATGTTTAATTCTGACATAGGTGAATATCTCTCCGGATGGAAGTTGAAACAAGTGTTGAATATTAGTGAATGGGAGAATCCCATCAGCAGAAATGAGCTGAGAGACCCTTCCAATCCCTTTCTCGCGCCATCTAGATAGGTTAATGTTCTGGAGTAATGACTCCAAGGTACAGGTGTCAGACTGAGAGAACAGAGAATCTTTAGAGACTGGGAATGTGTCGTGAATCTGTAACCAAAGTTTCCCCGTATGCTTCGCGGTCATAAGAGTAAGGTCAGGGACCTTCCTATTCCATATGATACGGATTAAAAGGTCTCTCAAGGAACCTCCGCCAATCGAATGGGATTCGATTTGGTGCCAGGCCTTGGTGCAATCTTGTGTCCACCAATCCCTAGCAAGTGATAGCCCAATAGCTTTGTAAGAATCAATAATAGAGGGTAGGCCTATTCCTCCTGCTCTTTTCCTTAGGAAAAGTTGCTTCTGAGCTATTCTAGGTTTGGATGATTTCCATATATATTTGGATAAAGTTGATTGTGCCTTTTTAAAGAATAGTGTAGGGACCGAAATCGGGAGAGCTCGGAAAATATAAATCAGTTTAGGAAGAGTCATCATCTGAAATGCCGCCACTCTTCCCACCCACGAGATCTCTTTCATGGAAAACTAAGAAAAGTCAGAGGACATGGTCGAAAGAAGGGGCTCATAGTTTCGCCTGTATAGGAGGGAGCATGGGAATGTGAGTTTGATACCCAAATACGGAAGTTCTGACTCTTGCCAGTCAAGGGGGTAGTGGGATTTTAACAAGGCTATATCTTTTTGGGGGATATTTAGAGGTAGGGCTTGAGATTTAGAATTATTAATTTTATAGTAGGATAATGTGCCGAATTGTTTTATAATGTCTAGGGCAGAACGTAGAGATGTAAGAGGGTTTGACAATGTAAGAATGATGTCATCTGCATAGAGTGAAATTTTGTGGTCTCGTCCACCTATATCTACACCCTGGATGAGGGGGGCGTTTCTGATATGCTGAGCAAGAGGTTCCAGGGCTAGTATAAACAGAAGAGATGATAGTGGGCACCCTTGACGAGAGCCATTAGTGATTTGGAAAGGGTCTGATAACACACCATTTACCCAAATCTTGGCCATGGGAGAATAGTACAAGCTGTAGAAGGCATTCACTATACCTCCCTTAAATCCCATCTTCTGGAGAACCGAGAATGCGAATGACCAGTGTAAGTGGTCGAACGCCTTCTCAGCGTCCAGTGTCACTGCCAGCATAGGGAGGCATCTCCGCTCAGCATAATCAAACAGGTCCACCAATCTTCTGGTATTGTCTGATGATAGACGGCTTTTAACAAACCCCGTTTGGTCATCTTTAATTAGGGATGGTAGTCTGTTGGCTATTAATTTGGCGAAAAATTTTATGTCTGAATTGAGTAATGAAATTGGTCGGAAATTTTGAGGTACATCTGGGGATTTTCCGGGTTTAGGCAGTGTGACAATTAAGGCCGTAAGCATCTCAGAAGGAAATGGGGTCCCTTCAAGAGCTCGATTAAAAATATCTAGAATATGAGGGGTTAGTATAGGGAGGAAATGTCGATAGTATTCATTTGACAAACCATCCGGGCCTGGGGATTTACCCTGTGGGAGTGCTACAATCAACTTTTGGAGTTCCGTGGAAGTGAGTGGGGCATTTAAGGATTGCAGCTGTGAAGAGGAGAGAGTAGGTAGATTAGGGTAGATTAAATTTTAACAAGAAGTCCTCCACTAGACTTGGGTAGTCATTTGGCAAGGGAACAGGGTCCTTTAGGTTATAGAGGGCATGATAATAGGCACGGAATTGTTCTGCGATATCTCTAGCAATTTAGCTTTAGAAGATGGGTGGGTGAGAAATGGTATTTTCGTTTTGGATTGTTGAACTTTGATTTGGTTGGCTAAAAGTTTACCTGCTTTACATTGTTCCTCCTGGAATGGTCTTCCATGTCAGCAATTTTGCTCTTGATAGTCTCAAGTTCATCTGCCATATCATTATGGGCATCTATTATGTTGTTTTGTGAGGACGCAAATTCTGCCATCTTGCTTTCTACATGTAGGAGTTTGTTCTCCGTTTCTTTAACTTTGGCCGCTAAGGGGTTAATCAACCCTGCCATGTCTGCGCATATTGACTGGTGTAATGCTAAAAGCATATTTTTTATTGAGTCCTCACATAGCGGCTTGTTTGTGGTCTGATATGCTAGTATAGGGACTGCTAGAGGAGCCTCTGGTGTTTGCGCCCATGTAGCAGTACTGACCTCAGGAGGGTGAGAAGTCTCCAGCCGCGGCCTCTGCTTCTGAGGGCTAGAAGAAGGTGAAGACCCGGAGCGGTCTGCTTTGACGCCATCTTGAGAAGCCATAGCCTCCGGAGTACGGACTTCACTGGGGGTCGGAGGAAGCGAGGGGAACTCCACTTCATTCAAGGAGAAGGTATCGGGCTCCAGGGGAGGCAACGGGGAGAGGGAGCTGCACTTCGGCGATGAGCTGCTGTGAGGAGAAGTCAGGTAAGCTCCGGTACGGGAGCCGGCGCCATCTTTAGCTGGGCCCTGTTCAAAGAATCCGTCCAAGTTCCCGCTTTGTAGTTTAGGCAGCTGCCTCTTAGACTTCCCCATTATGCCAGGGAGGGTGTCCAGCTTCGATAAAGGCAGGAGGGCGATGAAAGGAGTCAGAGTAGCTCTGGGGAGCTCAACTGTAGTCGCTCTGGCGCGGTAGCTGCAGGATTAAGCGGCCATTCCTCTCTGCAGCCAAGCCACGACGATCATGGCCATTATTAATCCTGTAGCTTTTCGTCTTGAGCTTCCTCAGGCCCTGAAATTTCATAATGGGTTCCATAGGTCTTTGCTGAAAAAATATGTGTAACCTTTACAGCCATCTTCCTTTCCACCTGCTCCAGTCATGGTGGACGGTAATTTATAATTCGAGATTGCAAAAATAGTTGACTCTCGAGTTCTCTGTGGATCCCTTCAATATCTTGCCCACTAGAGAGGTTATGGACCGGAGGAGAGGATGTGGGTGCCGGCATCCGACATTAATGCCAATCGTTTAGTGAATGTCTTTCATAGATCTCACCCAGATAAGGTCGGTCCTGGCTGCCCGCAGGTCACCCGTAGAAGGGGGGTATTGTCACGGATGTTCCCGTGGCAGGCACCAGGAGATCGGAGAGACTGGCAACTCATGGGTTAAATTGACAAGTTCCCTGTTGATCTTATTGTGTCTGTGTTTTGGTGAATGCCACACCCTTCAGGTGTTGCTTGTTGGTAATTTACCTTTCCCATAAGTAGGCGATTCTCACTCTTGAAGGTGCGGTTTATAGATTTTATTCCTGTTTTCTAACTAGCTGGTAGGTTGTACTCTGTAGTGTTTCTGGAGTTGCCAGTTTTCTACTTTCAGCTAAGTCTTGTCTTTTCTTATTGTATTGTGTTTGTTATATTCTCTGTTGTTTGTATCTGGGCCTGAGACAGAGACTTCCATTCGTCCATATGGGGAGGAATGGGTTGTCTCTGGTCCTAACCTCATTCCAGGGCCTTATAAGGATATAAGAGCTTAGGTATACAGCTTATGAATATTCCTACCTTCAAGGTCTACTCATATTGATTAGGGCTGTTTAGGAGGTGACCTTTTCCTACCCTAGTTTCCAGACCCAGTTACTTTTACCCTTCTTTCCTGTGTTCAGTGTGGAGTTTTTCCCCCACACTGATCGTGACAGAATGGTGCTGAGCTGCAATACCAAGCACAGCCACCTTATTATGTACAGCATTGCGCTTCGAGAGCTAAAGTACCGGTGAGCATAGCAGCTCCTTGAACAGCCACCAGACACCGTGATAATGATGACCTCAATATTCTGGTAGGTTGTCACAGGTATCTTGAGCCATGCTGACTGCAGTGCATCCCAAAGCTGCTGGAGGGTGCCTGGGAAAGGATCCATAGAGCGAACACGATGAATGAGGTGGTCCCAAAGATGCTGAATTGGGTTCAAGTCTGGGGAATTAGTGGACTTGGGTAGTATTTGAAAGTCTTGATCATGCTCTTCCAACCAAGCATCTGGAATAAACTAGACAGAAAGGACGTGCTGTCTCCATACCCTTTTTATTTTTTGGATATGCTCTTCAAAGCAATGTCATACATTTCTAGTCATGTGACATGCCCCATTGTCATGCTTGAAGATCGAATATCCCCCCAGGAAAGACATGTATGATTGTACGTGATTTGCAAGAATGGATTCATACCCAAATCAGTTGAAAGTGTCCTCCAGATAGATGAGTGGGCCCAGAGAATACCATGAAAACTTTCCCCAGACTATAACACTGTCACCACCATCTTGTGTTCTTCCAGCACTGGTGGCAGGATGTTTGTTCTTTGAAGTTTCTTGCCTGACATGCCAACATCCATTCATTTGTTGACCAGAACGTGTGACTCATCACAAAAGTCAACCCTTTACCAATCAGTGGAGGTCCAATTCTGATACTGCTGTGATAAATGAAGCCTTTTCTGCCGATGCAACTTCTTTAGCAGAGGTGCAGTGACCCTTGCACAACTTCGTAGCTAACGTTCACCTTTCACATCAATGGCATGTGGTGATCCACAGTTTCCATGTGCTTATTAACTAGAGTGCTATTTGTCTACTCACAATACACTTTCACCACAACAGCATATTAACAGATCACAAACTGTGAAAGTTTCAGAAATACTGCCACCCTTGGCCAGAAAGCCAATAATCATCCCTTTTTGCAACTCTGATAAATTGCCCCTTTTATCCATGACAGCAACAAGGGATATGTGTGCAGACAGCCTATCGCATATCTTATATACCCACCAAGCCAGCTCACCACACATGACTTCATTCATGAGTTACAAGCTGCCGATGTAGGAAGTGGTTATAATAATGTGAGTCAACTGTCATTTTTCATGCTAAATTATAGTAAAGATAACATTTAACAGAGGTACAACCTCTTTAAATCCATTCAGTAGTTTAAAAAAGCTTTGACACCACCCGAAGTTGAGGAGGACCCGAGAGTGCAAAGGGTATGTAATTAAGGGATTAGATCTAAATAAATGAGGGGTTTGTGCTCTGGGTCTACATTCATTTGCGATATGAAGAACAAGTCTTAATTCTTTTTGCGGTTCCAATAGCGAATGCCTAAGATATTAAATACTTATTTGCGCCATACCATTGTCTTTCATAAAAATAAAAATTATGGTGAGCCAATAACAGAATTTTTACCCTGCTTGTGAATATGAACGAGGTTGTTTTTTATGCTAATTAGAAATATTGGCTAGCTGCCAGCTTTTAAAGCCAATAAATAATTATCACATATAATACATTTATTGCCACAATCAAGCAATTTCATATGCTTAAAAAATTCAAGATTAGCACTTTTCAGTAGTTAGTAATGAGTCAATAACCTATCTCATTGCAAAGGAGGTGGTGCTTTGTAGACTTTAAAGATGCAAATAATTCCAGGTTATGTCCAAATCAAATGGACAAATGGCATAACTGGAAAAACTCAAACCTAGCAATTTTGCATTGCATGAAACTTTGTCAAAGCCTCCAAAAGCTGAGGGTGGGAGTGAATGCCGTATAGATGTTAATAAATGCAGTTTGTAATTAAATTATTTTGATTATTATTATTACTAAAGATTGTATAAGCCTGCTTGACAGACTTGCTATAAGCACAGACAATATAATGGCCTATTTAGCAGCTTCATGTATACAGAGTAACTGCTCTTCAGGCACATAACATTGACACTGTTGGTGTCAGAGTCACCATCATCCACAGTGTCGTTCTTACAAAGTAAAATTTACTAAAAATATAACTGGATCGGCTGGTGGTTTAGCAATTATTAGCTCTTCCTCCCATAACTGTGTTCTAGGGCACCGCTGTTAGACCCAATATTCTTTTGCTGCTAATATTAAACCCAGCATGCAGTCTTCAATGAGTGTCTGCTTGTTATTTCCCCTGCTTCAGCCAAAGAAAATATTTCACTGTACTAGTTATAAAAAGATGTACAGAGTAGAGATGAGCAAATCTATTCTAAACAAATCAGATTCATTACGAATCTCATAAAAATGCATCCAAAGTAAGGATGAGCGAATCGACTTCGGATGAAGCATCCGAAGTTGATTCGCATAAAACTTCATTCTAATTCTGTACGGCGCAGGCGCTCTGTACAGTATTAGAATGTATTGGCTACGATGAGCTGAAGTTATTGATTCGCAAAGTCTCGCAAGGCTTCAAGCAATAACTTTATAAATTAATTTGTACTGTAAAAAAACATTTCCCGAACTCAGGTTCGGTTCCCAGGTACCATAACGTTTTATGCAAATCAACTTTAAATGTTTATACGAAGTCGATTCGCTGATCCGTAATCCAAAGCTTTTGCGGTGGTTTTGGTTGAATCGTATAAAAATGGCACCTAGCCCACTTTATTTTTAATATTGGTGGGGAAAACCACAAGGGAGAAAGAAGACAGAGGATCAGATAACACTGTGAGGGAGTTGGGGGAGTCCTTGCTCTGATTGGCTCAAAGGCTTAAAGACAGCCTCATCAGTCAATGAGGGTGGCAGTCGGAAGGGAGACCCCTATGCTGACCAAGAAGAAGCACCATACCGTGTTCATCTTCTGACCTGGAAGGAATGTGTCTGACAAAACATGATTACCACTAATGTAGGGTGACAGGAAAACTAAAAGGAGAGGTAGAAAAATACAAGGGTGTGGATTTTAGAGAATTTGATAAGTAAATGTTTTGCGGGAGGGTCTGGGCACACTGTGCTTAACCCTTTAAGGATCCATGACGTAGCTGTACATCATGGGTCCGATCCCTAAACATGGCGCCCGCTCGCGCGTGCAGCGGGCACCTTAGCTGCAGGGTTTCTGCTATTTTAAATAGCAGAGACCCGCAGCATATGTATGCAATCAGCCATAAGGCTGATCGCATACATATTACCTTTAAGATGCCATGGTCAAATGTGACCACGGCATCTGCGCATCACGCGCTTCTGGTCCGGTAACAGCGTTCCCCGGCTAAAATCGGGGACCTGTTACCTCGATCTAATTGACCGACGCCTCAAGCAGACTTCAGAGTCAATTAGATGTATATATAAATACAGGCCACTAGGTGGCAGCCCTGTATTGATATAGTGCAAAAGAAGTCTTCAATGATGCCTATTTAGCCATCACTGAATACTATGGACAATCAAATGATTGCCAGTTATTGTCACCCAAGGTGACTTAAAAAAAGTAAAAAAAAGTTTTTACAAATACAGTCCTGATCAAAAGTTTAAGACCACTTGAAAAATGGCAAAAAATCATATTTAGCATGACTGGATCTTAACAAGGTTCCAAGTAGAGCTTCAACATGCAACAAGAAGAAATGGGAGTGAGACAAAACATTTTTTGAGCATTCAATTTAATGAAAAAAACGAATAAACTGAAACAGGCTGTTTTTCAGCTGATCAAAAGTTTAGGACCCCACCTCCAAAAAAAAAACGAAACCCCCCAAAACAGAAATTCAACTTCCAAACATAATGAGTAGCTCTGCCGTTATTGTTGATCACTTCTAAAATTCGTTTCGGCATGCTTGATGCAAGCTTTTCCATGAGGTGAGTGGGAACATTTCTCCAAGTGGTGAAGACAGCCGCACGAAGGCCATCTACTGTCTGGAACTGTTGTCCATTTTTGTAAACTTCCCTTGCCATCCATCACCAAAGGTTCTCAATTGGATTTAGATCAAGGGAACACGCAGGATGGGCCAAAAGAGTGCTGTTCTCCTGGAAGAAGTCCCTTGTCCTGCGGGCATTGTGTACTGTAGCGTTGTCCTGTTGAAAAACCCAGTCGTTACCACACAGACGAGGGCCCTCAGTCATGAGGAATGCGCTCTGCAACATCTGGACATAGCCAGCGGCCGTTTGACGCCCCTGCACTTCCTGAAGCTCCATTGTTCCACTGAAGGAAAAAGCACCCCAGACCATTATGGCGCCCCCTTCACTGTGGCGCGTAGAAAACATCTCAGGTGGCATCTGCTTGTCATGCCAGTAACGTTGGAAACCATCAGGACCATCAAGGTAAAAAAATTTCTCATTCTCACCTTTGAATGTCCCATGTTTGGTGCTCTCTTGCAAAGTCCAAACGAGCAGTTCTGTTGCGTTCAAGGAGCCCTTCAGTCTCAGATGCCGCCTGATGGTTATGGGGCTGCAGTCAGCACCAGTAAGGGCCTTAATTTGGGTCGAGGATCGTCCAGTGTCTTGACGGACAGCCAATTGGATCCTCCGGCTCAGTGCTGGTGAAATTTTTTTGGGTCTTCCACTTGACTTTTTTGTTCCATAACCCTCAGGATCCTTTAAGAAATTCCAAATGACTGTCTTACTGCGTCCCACCTCAGCAGCGATGGCCCGCTGTCAGAGACCCTGCTTATGCAGTTCAACAACCCGACCACGTTCAAAAAGGGAGAGTTTTTTTGCCTTTGCCATCACAACGTGTGACTACCTGACAGAAAATGACAATGAATCCACATCTTTGCACAGATTTGGCCTTTTAAAGGCATGTGGTCCTAAAATTTGGATCAGCTGAAAAACAGCCTGTTTCAGTTTAATCGTTATTTTCAATTAATTGAATGCTCAAAAAATGTTTTGTCTCACTCTCATTTCTTCTTGTTGCATGTTGAAGCTCTACTTGGAACCTTGTTAAGATCCAACAATGTAAAATATAATTTTTTGCCATTTTTCAAGTGGTCTTAAACTTTTGATCAGGACTGTATATAAAAAAAAAAGTTCAAATCACCCCCCTTTACTTAAAATAAAAATAAAAATACTTAAGCAATCAAAAAATAAACATCATGGGCATCGCCGAGTGCGAAAATGCCCATAATATTAAAATATAACAATATTAATGGCATACGGCAAATGGCGTAGTGGGGAAAAAAAGAAAAACAATTTGCCATTTTTTGTCACTTCAACTACCCAACAATTTTTTAATAAAAAGTGATCAAAAAGTCGCACACACTTAAAATTGGTATCACTGAAAAGAACAGATCGTCCCGCAAACAAAATTAGCTCTCACACATCCCCGTACACATAGCTGCAAAAAAGTAATAGGAGTCAGAATATGGTTATGAAAAAAATATGTTTTTTTTCCTCCAAAGGTTTAAAAAAAATGTCAGTATTAAAACGCAAGAAAAATTATACAAGTGTGGTATCGTTGGAACCGTACTGACCTCCAAAATGAAGATAACAGGTAAATTTTACCGCATAGTGTAAAAAATAAAAAATAAAAACCTTTATCAGGTTTTCTTTCCCGCTCCCTACTACATGGTATGCAACCGTAAATGGTGCCATTACAAAGTACAACTCTTCCTGCAAAAAAAAGCCCTTATAAGGCTATGTGAATGGAAAGACAAAAAAGTTAGGACTATGGGAAGGCGGGGAGTGAAAAACAAAAACGCAAAAATGGAAAATCCCAGGGTCCTTGAGGTTAAAGGGAACCTGTCACCGGGATTTTGTGTATAGAGCTGAGGACATGGGCTGCTAGATCGCCGCTAGCACATCCGCAATATCCAGTCCCCATAGCTCTCTGTGGTTTTATTGTGTCAAAAAAACGATTTTGTAGATATGTAAATTAACCTTAGATGAGTCCTGTCTCATGCATGCTTGAGAAATGAGTCCAGCGTTCTCTGACTATGAGCCCAGCCACGCCCACTGTGAAGGAGCCCAGCACCGGCCCGCATCCTCCGAATCTCCTCCTTGCTCTCCGATGTCACAAAGCTAGAGCGCCGTAATCTCGCGATGCGTGAGCTAGCACATGCACATTTCGTTCCCCGAGGCTGATGCCAGCACAGAAAAGGAACACTATGCTGACACTGCGCATGCGCTAGCTCGCGCATCGCGAAATTACTGTGCTCTAGCTTTGTGACATTGGGAGCAAGGAGGAGATTCGGAAGATGCAGGGTGGTTCTGGGCTCCTTCACAGTGGGCGTGGCTGGGCTCAAGAAACGTTAGTAGCCTCATTTACATATATATAAAATCGTTTTTTTGACACAATAAAAGCACAGAGAGCTATGGGGAATGGATATTGCGGATGTGCTAGAGGCAATCTAGCAGCCCATGTCCTAAGCTCTATACCCAAAATCCATGTGACAGGTTCCCTTTTTAAATGGAAGAACCGCAACTTGACGACAGAACTAACAAGACACACAACACGGACAACACAAAAGAAAAGTAGTATGAAATGGGTCAGAACCAGAACAGGCTACACAGTATAAAAAGAGTCAGGAACACTGGGGACAAATAGCATCAAAAGAACCAGGAACAAGGGACCCAGCTAGAGCCAACAAAAACCATCACTAGCAATGGTGTATGGCCAGGAAGGGATTTAAATTGAGTACCGAGTTCCTGTATCAGAACCTGATAGGTCCATTTACTTGTCGCTCCATTAGTCAGAAAAACTAGTACACAGTAATAGGACAGCTGAGTTAATCAGCCCACTGCTAATCTCCTCCAGCACACACTTGCAGGGCCGGTGCAAGGATTTTTGCCAACACAAGCAAAGCTACATTTTGGCACCCCCCCCCCCCCCCTTCTCGCAGCTCACCTGGCCCTGGTCCCGTCTGCAGCAGCTGGCTTCTCCTCTGTGTGGTCCTGGTATCTTCCCTCTGCTTCAGACAATCGCTGGTTTGAGGGCCGTATTTTTCGCCCTCTAAGACGCACCTAGGTTTTAGAGGAGAATAATAAGAAAAAAATATTTTCCATTACACCTCAGGTCAGAGCCGCAATCAGACCCCCAATGTTAATCAGACCTCAGCTCACAGCCGCAATCAGACCCCTAATGTTAATCAGACCTCAAATCAGACCCCATGTCAGACATCATCCCCCATCCATCAGCCCCCCATGTCAGCCATCATGCCTCCATGTCAGCCATTAGCCCCCCATATCAGCCATCAGCCCCCATCCATCAGCCCCCCCATGTAAGCCATCATGCCCTCATGTAAGCCATCATACCCCCATGTAAGATTTCTCCCCATTCATGTCAAATCACCCCCCTATGTCACATCAGCCCTCCATGTCACATTTTTCCGCCCTCCCCCAGGCTGCGCCCTAAGGCAGTCGCTTGGTCTGCCTTATGGTAGCACCGGCCCTGCATACTTGCTGCGGGAAGAAAAAGAGCATTGCATTCTGTTATTAAGAATGCGGTCTCGTCACTAGGGGGTGTGGCTCAGCAGCAAGTCTCTTCCAGTGCGGCCATGCCAAGGCTGAGGACCACGCCGCTGGAGCCAAGGCAGGTAAGTTTTTTATAGGCAGACAGTTTTTCTTTTCAAAACCTCTAGTTTCCACATAGGCTGATTGCCAGCACCCCAATAGCATACTACTGTAATTGTACTTATTTTTTTCCCACTGCATTATATCCATGTTATTAAGTCATCGCATTACATCAAATACATTTTACAGCAATAATGCAATTTTTCTGTTTCCATAATTTGTATTGCAGTTTTAATATACAAAACACTGTAGGGCAGCACGGTGGCTCAGTGGTTAGCACTGGTGCCTTCCAGCGCTGGGCTTCTAGATTCTAATCCGACCAAGGACAACATCTGCATGGAGTTTGTATGTTCTCCCTGTGTTTGCGCGGGTTTCCTCCGGGTACTCCGGTTTCCACCCACACTCCAAAGACATACTGATAGGGACCTTAGATTGTGAGCCTCATTGGGGACAGTTGGATGCTAATGTCTGTAAAGAGTTGCGGAATATATTGGTGCTATATAAGTGCATAAAATAAATATTACATAAATAATACTGATGGTAAAGAGGAAAACAATATAGCATATACAGTAATAGACTGAAAAAAAACCTGTTAGTATTAAACAAGTCATCTCTGATGTCTACTGTGATATGACAAATTGAGAATAATTAAAGTGAATAGGTGCACCACCCACAGTTTCCAATTCTTATTCACTTTCGGCTTCCCAAATACACTGTTTGCTAAGAGTTTCTCATGGTGAAAAGTGGTGTTAATTGCAGCAATTACCTCACCTAGTTCTGGAGATTCTTTTTCCTTCCAGTGTCAGACAACGACAAGTTTTGCTATAACCAAGATATGTCCTAGAAATTGTCTTATAGCTAAGGCTGCATTCACATCTTCGTTTCAGAGATCTGTTTGCTTGCGCAAATGTCAGCTGTCAGCTGGACAAAACCCGTTGCATGCAATGTGTTTTGTTTGGGCCGAAACTCGGCATTAGGCTACGTCTACACGACGACATTTGTCGCGCGACAACAAGTCACGCGACAGATAGGGCACAACTACACTGCAACATTTGTAGCGCAACATTTTGTTGCACCAATGTCGCGCGACAATATTTATAATGGCAGTCTATGGTGTCGCACTGCAACATGCAACATGCTGCAACTGCGACGCAGCAGTCGCAGAAAAATCCATCTCGAATGGATTTTCTGCGACTGTTGTGTCGCAGCATGTTGCATGTTGCAGTGCGACACCATAGACTGCCATTATAAAAATTGTCGCGTGATATTAGTGCAACAAAATGTCGCGCGACAAATGTCGTCGTGTAGACGAAGCCTTAATGCTGGAGATTGGCCCAATCTTCACCAGATCTCATTGCAGTCAATGGGGATCCAGTGTTGAAATAGAGGATTCGGCATTGCAAACACTGCAAACATTGCATTGTTAATTCCATGATAGCAAACGCATTACTGCATCAGACCGTGTGTTTCATTGACATTTTAGAACAAAAGTTCATTGTTGAACCAGTGATATTAAATGAATACTTCAAAGACATTTCACCGAAAATGCAGCATTGTTACATCCATGTTAGCAAATTCATTACTGCATCATGTCTTCCTTGATAAAATCCTGCAAGAATTTGCCACCTCGGCCACTTATTTTGTCAGGGATACCTCCCACTTTCTACTCAAACTGGAAGAACTTGACTTTACAGATGGCAATCTACTAGTCTGTTCTACTAATCTACTAGACTAGTTTGATGTAGTAAGCCTATACACCAGTATAGAGCACCACAAGGGCTTAGAGGCGGTACAAACATAGACTAAACAGCTCTCACCACACACCACAGAGGATACAATTCATTTTGTCACTCCTGGAAGTCGTACTTACCTGCAACTACTTTTTATTCAAAGATGAGTTCTATGTCCAATGCAGAGGGACTGCAATGGGGTCCAATGTGGCTCCGGCCTACGCAAACATATATGTGGCATTTTTTGAAGATCTGCATGTATATCCATCCAGCTTCTTCCAATTTGTGAGGGGCTGGATGAGATATATAGATGATATTTTTTTCATTTGGACAGGAACAGTACCACAATTGCAGGAATTTAATAACTACCTCAATAGGATCCATCAGGAACTTCAGTTTACCAAAATTTACTCAACTGATAAGCTACAATTTCTGGATGTGTTGATCTACACGGAAGTTAATTGTCTGCACACTGACCTATTCAGAAAAACAACAGATAGAAATAATTTCCTCCAATTTGACAGTGCACATGCACGTGGGATGGTCAAATCACTACCTTACAGTCAGTTCCTACGAGTTAGGCTACTTTCACACTTGCGTTAGGAGCGGATCCATCTGGTGTCTGCACAGACGGATCCGCTCCTATAAAGCAAACGCTTGCATCCGTTCAGAAAGGATCCGTTTGCATAACCATGTTCATGATAATGCAAACGGATCCGTTTTGACTTTACATTGAAAGTCAATGGGGGACGGATCCGTTTGAAAATTGAGCCATACTGTGTCATCTTCAAACGGATCCGTCCCCATTGACTTACATTGTAAGTCTGGACAGATCCGTTTGCCTCCGCACGGCCAGGCGGACACCCGAACGCTGCAAGCTGCGTTCAGGTGTCCGCCTGCTGAGCGGAGCGGAGGCTGAACGGAGCCAGACTGATGCATTCTGAGCGGATCCACATCCACTCAGAATGCATTAGGGCTGGACGGATCTGTTCGGGGCCGCTTGTGAGAGCCTTTAAACGGAGCTCACAAGCGGAGCCTCGAACGCTAGTGTGAAAGTAGCCTTAGAGGATAGTAAGCAAAGAACAAAATATTCAAACTAGATTAGAAGAAATGACCCAGAAATTCACAGAAAGAGGTTATCCCCCACAATTGGTAAAAATACATGAGGATAAAGCTCAAAATATGACCAGACAAGGGCTCATTAAAATAGAGAAATGTAAAGAACAGCTACAAACAATACCATTTGTCATTACCTCAGTAATGAGGTTTCGACAATCATAAAAATAAACTGGAAATTACTGACTCAAGCTTATCCAAAAATTCCTGAGTTTCAGATTCCCCCACTATTTTCGTATAGGAGGGGTACTAATCTACGGGATAGGCTATTCCATGTAGACTCCTTTACCCCACACCAACAGCTGAGTAAAAGAACAGGCAGCTTCCCATGCTTGGGTTGTTGCCACTGTAACAGCATGATAAAGGGCAATTCGTTTGTACACCCTCGGACAGGTACTAGGTACCATAATTAACAATTATACACATGTAATTCCTCATTTGTTATTTACATCCTTTTGGACTACTATATAAGGGTGAGACCACACAGGAGGTAAAAAAGAAACTCACCCAGCACAAGTCAAAAATCCGTAAATCAGCTCTGGAACTACCGGACCCGAAACATTTTTCCAAATCTAGACGCAATATCTAACAACTGAGTTTTCAGGTTATTGATGGGATCCCGCGACTTCGAAGGGGAAGGGACCGAGAGACTCTCCTTAAAAAACTTGAACTCAAATGGATCCACAAACTTGACACACTGGAACCGAAAGGACTCAATAGAGACTTCAATTTAAGCATCTTTCTGTAGTGACTTATTCCCCGGTTGCGTCCATCATGCCTCCTATATGTGGCCTAGCTACATAGTATTGTAGCATAAGTATAGTGTCCAACAACAGTTTATTGTTGTGTTGGTTTTATCTATATCACAAATGTCTCTCTTTTCGTTTTCTACTGCAGGTGGTACTCCATGTAAAACCATTTGATTTTAACTCTCCTTCGACCCGACGACTCCACCAACTGCGTCTACACAGACTCCGTTTCAGCCAAGACCTCTATTATTCCTACTGTAAATATCCAGCAACTACTCCAGAACAATGGGGTAAGTACAGTGGCGTACACACAATCCATGGGGCCCCGGTGCAAAACTGAACCATGGGGCCCCCCTCCTCATCGCCGTTTGGATCCGCATCGCCAGGCGGACACCAAAACGCTGCAAGCAGCGTTTTGGTGTCCGCCTCCAGAGCGGAATGGAGGCTGAACGGAGGCAAACATATACATTCTGAACGGATCCTTATCTATTCAGAATGCATTGGGGCTAAACTGATCCGTTTTGAACTGTTTGTGAGAGCCCTGAAACGGATCTCACAAGCGGACCCAGAAACGCCAGTGTGAAAGTAGCCTAAGGCTACTTTCACACTGGCGTTTCTGGGTCCACCTGTGAGATTCGTTTCAGGGCTCTCACAAGCTGCCCAAAACGGATCAGTTTAGCCCCAATGCATTCTGAATGGATAAGCATCCGTTCAGAATGCATCAGTTTGCCTCTGTTCAGCCTCCATTCCGCTCTGGAGGCGGACACCAAAACGCTGCTTGCAGCCAAACGGATCCGTTCTGAACGGATACCAGCGTTTGCATTATAGGTGCGGATCCGTCTGTGCAGATACCAGACAGATCTGCACCTAACGCAGGTGTGAAAGTAGCCTAACTCTGCTATATTTCTGTAGCCTGCAACCTCCAATCAGTGGGAGGAGACTCAAGGAGGGTAGGGCTGGCCTGGCCTGGAACTGCAGCGCAGAAATGCAACACTGGGCGGCGGGCCCCGGGTTGGCCGCCCGGGTTATACAGGCAGGCGCAGCAAACACAGCACTACTGCAGGGCGGGGCCAGGGGTCCACAGGCGGCCGGGCCCCCTGGAGTGCCGGGCCCGGTCGCAACTGCGACCCCTGCGACCCTTGTATGTACGCCCCTGGGTAAGTACGTTACAATATTGGCCTGAACATAATAAGGATGAATGTTGAGGGTACGAGACACAACTCCTCTGACAGCCTTTTGAACAATAAGCAGTCGGGGGACACTGTCATGAGACCCTTTTACCCCTGTACAGTGTGAATTCGCTAAAGGAATTTTGCGGTCCACGCTTTTTACACATGGGAAATGTATGAATGGTGGCTTTGGCCCCTTCTGTGGGGACTGATGGCCAACTGACCATTGACCATGTCCCCATAAGGGCCACAGCCTAGTATGGGGTTTCATGTCATGACCGGGGGTTGTTTGAACAAACGACACCGGCCAGTTGAGTACCCCTCCACATACTCAGGCCAGTTGTCAAGTTCAACCCCACACCCAGTTTTAGCTGCTGGATTAATCTAATTTCCGAGTTGCTTCGGAAGGGACGTGACCCAAGTTCTTTTGGAATCGCCCCTCTTTCTCATCAACAATAGATGTCATTGGCGCCTGTACTCCAGTTTGGCGAAGCGGGAAGGAGGCTTTTTCCCACTTCCTTGGGTCTGCTTCCTCCCCTCGGCAAAACCGGACTTCACAGGCACCCTCTTTTATTATTGGCTGACGTAGGATCCCTCCCCTCTGGGAGCAGGGGATTCGGCGCATGTGCAGTTGGACATACAGTACGCCAGATTTTTGCCGCACACTCGGCACACGAGTACAGCATGGGATTTCACATGGACTCTTACCAGTAAGTACACTCCTTTATATTCTGTAAAGGAATAGGAGACATAAATATGGTGTCACTAGATTCATGGTATTTTACACAAGGGACATCCACTTCCTATATATAAGCTATATATGATGTGTTTTGATGTTCACACCCCCCTATAGAAGGGGAGGTATATACACACAGACTAATTTACTATTTAAGGCACAGTATGTTGTGTGATTTCATTGCTTGAGAAAGACCAGAGATGGTCGAAACGTCGGTGTCTAAATGCTGCTGGTACAAATAAAGTAACCAGATTTTTTCATCTAACTGACGAGTGCTGCAGATTTCTATATATTGCTCCTTGACTGGACCCCTAGCCAGGATCTCCATCTGCGGGCACCACCTATTCATCATTTTTCTTGTATTGGTACATTATCCCCAAATTGGGACCTGGAGTGCTGCTTATGCTACTTATATTGACTTTATGTTATGCTGACTTTCCTGTGACCCTCGAGTTATACGCATTTTGGACAATACTGATTACTGGTTGTTCACCCTTCTCGACCCCCACTACAAAGAGAACTTCTCATCTCTCATTCCTGTAGTGGAGAGGTCTAGCAAAATGGTGCAATACCAGAAGGTCCTTGTGGAAAAATTGCTCCCAAGCTTTTCAGCTGACAACGCTGGCGTCAGAGTACGTACTTCCTTGGGCAACCAAGGAGGGGAGACGAAGGGAACACACAGCAGTTACAAAAGAGGCAGGGCAACACTCTCCAAGGCCTTGCACAGTTTCATGACACCCTGCCAGCACCCTCACCCTGATGCGCGGCCTAGTGTCACAAAGATGGTGAAGGAGTACGTACACTTAATTACTCACAGGCATAAAATACACATTTTTCCCAACCACAGAAAACACCCCAAAACACCACATATCCCCATAAAAGTTACATCCCCTGATAGCCTCGATCTGGGTGAACAACCTATCCAAAAATCACCCAGATTGGTTCATTGGCCATAGTCACAGGGCAAGAGGCTGGCAAGCAGGCCTCTCCAACTCCCAGTGACGAAGGTGCTTTCGTCACATTGACAAAGGAATGTAACTGTCATTTATCAGACTCCAGACTCGTTTGCATCAGGTGGAGAGATCCAAAGCTACAAGCTACCCAACATACACAGTATTCCCATGCACCCCTTCCACCACAAAAAAAGGTATATGGTTCAATCTTCCTTTTCTCATCTTCCTCCTCCATCATATCAACATGCTTATTAGGCTGCCCTCGCTCCTAATGTTTTAGAGGGTGAGCTCAGCAGCAGACCCTCACCCCTAATGTTTTAGATGGTCAGATCAGCAGCAGGCACTCGCTTCTAATGTTTTAGAGCACGGGTGTCAAACACAAGGCCCGCGGGCCGAATCCGGCCCGCCAGACCTCGTCATGTGGCCCGCGCAGCGAGCGAGCTGGCGGCGGCGGATGGGCACAGGGAGATGAGCGCTTCCATTGTGGAAGCGCTTATCTCCAGTCATCTGTATCGCCGTCCTCAGGACAGCGATACAGATGCCTGCCTGTGCTGCGGTAGGGGAGGGAGAGGCGTGTCCCTTTCCCTTCCTCTGATAGGCTGCCGGCCTAGTGCCTGCAGCCTATCAGAGGCCGGCGCAGGCGGCGCGATGACGTCATCGCGCTGCCTGAGCCATACAGCGTGGGACACAGGCCAGAAGAGGCCTGCATCGCATCACTGACATGGAGGTAAGTATGTGTTTTTTTTAATTATTTTTTATTATGTACAATACTTTTACTGGCGGGGGCTGTTATTACTGGCAAAGGGGGGGCTGTTTGTTATTACTGGCAAAGGGGGGGCTGTTATTACTGGCGGGGGCTGTTATTACTGGGACAGAGGGGCTGTTATTACTGACACAGAGGGGCTCTTATTACTGGGGGCTGTTATTACTGGCACAGAGGGGCTGTTATTACTGGGGGCTGTTATTACTGGCACAGAGGGGCTGTTATTACTGGGGGCTGTTATTACTGGCACAGAGGGGCTGTTATTACTGGGGGCTGTTATTACTGGCACAGAGGGGCTCTTATTACTGGGGGCTGTTATTACTGGCACAGAGGGGCTCTTATTACTGGGGGCTGTTATTACTGGCACAGAGGGGCTCTTATTACTGGGGGCTGTTATTACTGGCACAGAGGGGCTCTTATTACTGGGGGCTGTTATTACTGGCACAGAGGGGCTCTTATTACTGGGGGCTGTTATTACTGGCACAGAGGGGCTGTTATTACTGGGGGCTGTTATTACTGACACAGAGGGGCTCTTATTACTGGGGGCTGTTATTACTGGCACAGAGGGGCTGTTATTACTGGCACAGAGGGGCTGTTATTACTGGGGGCTGTTATTACTGGCACAGAGGGGCTGTTATTACTGGGGGCTGTTATTACTGACACAGAGGGGCTCTTATTACTGGGGGCTGTTATTACTGGCACAGAGGGGCTCTTATTACTGGGGGCTCTTATTACTGGCACAGAGGGGCTGTTATTACTGGGGGCTGTTATTACTGGCACAGAGGGGCTGTTATTACTGGGGGCTGTTATTACTGACACAGAGGGGCTCTTATTACTGGGGGCTGTTATTACTGACACAGAGGGGCTCTTATTACTGGGGGCTGTTATTACTGGCACAGAGGGGCTCTTATTACTGGGGGCTGTTATTACTGGCACAGAGGGGCTCTTATTACTGGGGTCTGTTATTTCTGGCACAGAGGGGCTGTTATTACTGGGGGCTGTTATTACTGGCACAGAGGGGCTGTTATTACTGGGGGCTGTTATTACTGGCACAGAGGGGCTCTTATTACTGGGGGCTGTTATTACTGGCACAGAGGGGCTGTTATTACTGGGGGCTGTTATTACTGACACAGAGGGGCTCTTATTACTGGGGGCTGTTATTACTGGCACGGAGGGGCTCTTATTACTGGGGGCTGTTATTACTGGCACAGAGGGGCTCTTATTACTGGGGGCTGTTATTACTGGCACAGAGGGGCTCTTATTACTGGGGGCTGTTATTACTGACACAGAGGGGCTCTTATTACTGGGGGCTGTTATTACTGGCACAGAGGGGCTCTTATTACTGGGGTCTGTTATTAATGGCACAGAGGGGCTCTTATTACTGGGGTCTGTTATTACTGGCACAGAGGGGCTGTTATTACTGGGGGCTGTTATTACTGGCACAGAGGGGCTGTTATTACTGGGGGCTGTTATTACTGGCACAGAGGGGCTCTTATTACTGGGGGCTGTTATTACTGGCACAGAGGGGCTGTTATTACTGGGGGCTGTTATTACTGGCACAGAGGGGCTCTTATTACTGGGGGCTGTTATTACTGGCACAGAGGGGCTCTTATTACTGGGGGCTGTTATTACTGACACAGAGGGGCTCTTATTACTGGGGGCTGTTATTACTGGCACAGAGGGGCTGTTATTACTGGGGGCTTTTATTACTGGCACAGAGGGGCTGTTATTACTGGGGGCTGTTATTACTGGCACAGAGGGGCTCTTATTACTGGGGGCTGTTATTACTGACACAGAGGGGCTCTTATTACTGGGGGCTCTTATTACTGACACAGAGGGGCTCTAATTACTGGGGGCTGTTATTACTGGCACAAAGGGGCTCTTATTACTGGGGGCTGTTATTACTGGGGGCTGCTATTACTGGCACAAGGGGGCTGCTATTACTGGCATAGGGGGCTATTATTACTGGCACTGGGGGGGGGCATTATGGTGGGCTTTATTACTCCCCCATGGTATGACACCCCTAGTAGCAGCACCAGCCTCTCCCTGCTCTGCTATCCCTCTGCACCTTCTCCAAATACTTATTATGAAATCTTTCTCATTAGGATAAAACACCTCATCAGCTCCACCGAGCCCCCGGCCAAAGTGTGTAAGTGGCGTCCGAGATCGCCAAGGGCCAAGCCAAGTAACTGTAAGTTTTCCGGCCCTTTGAGTGTGACCAAACTGCTGATGCGGCCCCCGATGAATTTGAGTTTGACACCCCTGTTTTAGAGGGTCAGATTGCAGTGTCCTGAAATACACTGCTTAATGTTGTAATTATGTTTCATGCAAACTGTACTTGTAAATTTGTTCTCATAAAGTTGCATAGGGAGGGGGAGATTCTAACATGCCTCCCAGGGGTAACTCCAGTCTACACACTCACAGCACAGTGCAGGAAGAAGAAGGTCAGTGTGTCATGTCTGAAGACAAGCTAAACCTCAGAAGCCATTTTTGTGAGTTATCCAAACTTCATACTTAGTTCCATGTACCAACCCATAGAAGGGAAAAAATTGCAGTATCTCCAGGCAACCCAGAGAGGGAATGTGGATATTGACTGTAACGGATCTCCTGGCACCCTGACTGGGTACCTCCGTTGATTGATGCTCCTAGTGCTTCCCGAGGGCTCCAAGCACTCCGCTCGACACCGTAACCACCACAGGAACAAGGAACACGAACAGCTCTTACAAGAGCTAGGGGTTATAGCCAGGGGAGTATACAGCGTATAACAATCCCCACACACATGACCCTCAAGAAAGATGGCGGCGGCGGCCCGGCGCATGCGCAGACTGAAAGCCGTCCACCGTCGCTCACCGCCGCTCACCGCTGCTCTCAGTAAGGTCTCTCTCCTCAGGAGAGGAGAGAGAAGTTCAAATTATGGATAAGAGGGGCCCCCCTGCGCTCCCATTGTTTAGAATCATCAGCCTACCTGTAAAGGGAGGTTCCGCTGCTCGGTAATCTATCAAGGAGCTGTTGTCCTCCTTCTTTGGAAAATTGTGTGTATCACTAGTATATCACCCGTGGGTGATATAAGATACCGGCGCTGGCAGACGAGTTAAACAGCTATTCCCACTAGGGCTTACTTAATTAATTAGATCTGTCCCTTGAGATTAAGAAGATATCTCTGGGGAAAAGGATGGTGTATTGAAGTGGGCTATACTGGGGTGTATGTAAGTGTTTCCTATGTCAGGAATGATAATAAGTCCTAAAAGATGAAAGTGAGCAGTGAATGCAAACGTTAGTATTAGTATCACGGTCCGTACCTTGTATTTCTCCCACTTTATTCCCCTCTCTCTCTTGTGGTTGTATTGCGCTCTTCTCCCGCTGGTACACGGTTCTTTTCCTTGTAGATGTGTGTGAAATGGGAGCATCCTCCTTGCTCACCTTCTAGCAACAGCGCTGCCCTGGCCGGAAGCATGCGCGGTGCGAGGGAGCTTGTGATTTCGTTACCCGGGAAACCACTGCCGGTGACATCACCGTTGAAAGTACTGGAGCCTCTGTGGGACAAAAAACTTCCGACGCGTTTCAGAGCCTATCGGGCTCCTTCGTCAGGGATAGTTTGCTGGTAATGCCTCGGAGGTTAAGTAGCTTTTGTGGTTCCCATGGTAACGTGTATACATATTCCTTAAAGTGACAGAGGTCCCATTATCTGATTATCAAGGGAGCATTATGAGTGCAATTTCTACTGGAATGCAAAGAGTTCTATCTCTTGATTTAACCCATTGGGGGCCAGGCTATTGCATCTAAAAATCCACTTACTCTCAATATGTGTTAAATAATGTTATTAGGGTGCCCCCCCCCCCACATCTAAATAAATAAAAAAAAGTTTAAAAAAATTGTAAGTGCAGCCAAAATAAAGTAAAGATGTGGAAATATATTTCTGATAAAAATATTGAATAGTAGATATGTATGTACTTGAAATATTGTAGTTGAAAATAGGTAAATGTGCCAATTTTTACAAATTTTCATAAATTTTCACTTTTTTAATAAAGATACGCATATTTTATCGGTAGAATTTTACCACCTAAGTAAAGTACAATATGTGACGAGAAAACAATGTCAGAATTACTTTGATGTGCAAAACCGTTACAAAGTTATTCTAAGCTAAAATGACACATGTCAGATTTCCGAAATTTGGCTTGGTCATTAAGGCCCAAACATGCTTAGTCACTAAGGGGTTAAAGACAAAAGGGCCATTTGTCTGAGTATAGTATTCCTAGAAGAGGATACAGAAGTACAGCAATATACAGTAAAACAGAGATAGTTCATCCCTTCTACCTGGAGAAATAAGAGAGAGAAAGACTGATTGTTATAGAGGAAGATTCCTTATGCAACTTCTGGGAACTAATGTGAATCACTGTGAAAGATGCCTTGATGTTAATGACTGTTACATACCTTGATGACCTGTGGAACAGCTTCAGTAAAGTACTGGGAGTTTGTTAAAAGCTCTAGTCTCCCTTATTCTATATCATCATTTCAACTACTACCACCAACATTTGCATCTAACTATGTTGGCGTCATAAACCAGGGGCCAAGCCGCAAAAGCACCTTACACCAATTACCATCAAGGGCACCTCAACTTCTATCTGGCTGGTGTTCCTTGTAACCGAGAGTACCCCAGAGGATTTCGTGCTGTCTTCCCATCCACTGTACGCCAGCCCAGGGAGGCATCTGCTAACCTTGAGTACATGAACTATTGCACCCATCGGCCCACCGTGAGCCTCACGTGTTTTCCCCTGTGGTTTAGTATGCTACAACCTCAGCAGCAGACCCTCACCCCTAATGTTTTAGATGGTCAGATCAGCAGCAGGCCCTCGCCCCTAGTGCTTTAGAGGGTCACCAGCAGGCCATCAATCATAATTTTTCAAGGCTGTGTATGATGCCCTCCTTTATGTGTAATAAAGGGTGTATTGGAGTGCCGGTTCCTTGTAATTTTTGGCAGCCCTTTCACTTAGTGCATAGGCTTTATGAGTGTAGGAGTCCCACTACCTGAACAATTGTACCACAATGTGAATGAGGCCCTCCATTATGTGATATACAGGTTTTATCGGAGTGCCTCTTCCTTGTCATTTTTGGCAGCACTTGCACTTTATATACAAGTAAATATACAGGAAAGAATGTTTCCTAACAATTTTTCCTCTAAAATCGATTTTATCTTCGGTTTTGTGTGTATTATTGTCAGTCTGTAAAAGTGGCGTACTACTCGGACAACATCATTCCCAGCGGCGACCTGGGAGTCCAAGATGCAGCCAGACATCCTCCCCATGCTGTTCCCGAACCATTTCTGTGGTGTTTCCATCAATTTCTGACCTTTTCCTATGAACCAGACACCCTCCCCTCTTCAGAGCAGGGCGTGCCTGGTTTAATGCTCTGGTTTTCCCATTGACTCCCATTGTGCTCTGGTGCAATGTAGAGCACCCGAGCATCCCGAGGTGTTCTACTCGAGCACACAAGCACTCTGGTGCTCGATCAACACTAGTATTGACTGCACGGATTTCCCTACGAACACCTGCGGATTTCAGTGCGGATTGTCCACACTTAAATCCTGAAAGTGTGCATTTACCCTCAAGCTCTTAATTAAAGACCCTTTTTTCATAGCAAAATAATATAATCCTTGCTGTTGGCCAGGCCCCTGTGTTCTGGTATGCCATCATCATTCTATCTGCTGTACAGCATCACTCTGCCACAAATCTGCCATTAGATTGCCCTTAATGTGCCACTAATGTCTCTGCTCCAAAATGCCCAATCTTTCTCCGCATCTCAGACTGTCCATCTGTCTCACACTCACTCAATCACTAGAGATATCCACGCTGTGTGACTGGCTGAGTGTAATGGCGCAAGTGAATAGCTTCCGTTATCACACTCACTCATTCATTCAGAGTGGGATATTGCTCTACTGACTGACAGAGTGAGATCCTCAGTCAATACTGTGGCTGTAGGACAATGCCACTGTCTGAGCGTGTCGCACCACAGAAAAGGAGAACACCCAAGTGTCCATCTAGGCCTTGCACTAGGAGGAGGACTGGGAGCCAGAAAGCCTCACCTAATGTCTCTCCATCAGTGGCAGAATAATGTCACGTTCCACACCACTGCATTGTGTGGGAGCAGACAGTTAAAGGGACAGCCTCCTGGAATAGCAATTCCTGGCTGGCTGTCCTGCCTGCTCACAACTGCATCTACGTCCTGAGGACACAGATACAGTTCTATGTTGTGGTGCTGTTTGACCCACCTGTCAGCGGCCCCATCCAATTGTGTCATTTGCAGCGTGGCAAAGACGGCCACTAAGTGCAGGGAGTGTCCTGTCTACTGCTCCAGATAAAAGCCAGCAGTGATTATTACAACCCACTGAGGAGACCAGCCCATCTGGCATTGGCCAGAATTACCAGGGGGGCAGCCCAGGCCTGGCACTGTGTTAGGCATTATGGTTGGCATTATTATATTGGCATTTTAGACTGCACTATTACATTTATAGTATGTATTATTGCATGAACACTTTTCAATTGGCATTATGAGTAAAATATTTAGATCAGTATCAGTAGTTATATTTTTTTTTACTATTCGTGGCACTAATACTGCTGATGGTCGCTTTACAACACAGTATAGTAACTGCACTTTGTGCGAAAGCACTTTGTCCTGTCAATCATAGCACAAGCCAGCCATTGTTCTACAGCCTTTATACGTAGCATATTCAACATAACAGTTGTTATGTTTTCTCATTTTAGATGGGTTTGTTCTATTTGATTCTACACTCTTACGTATGAGGAATTTATTATTATATATGATAGCTGCTAATAGAGAGGTCAGTTCCATTAAGATGATGGACACTTGCCTTGAAAGTGTTTTTGACTATTATTGTAGCGTAGGAGTTAATAAAAAGCCCATAAGGAACATGAAGATAGTCGTTAGAATTCAGAATGGATACATTGCCGGAGTCCAATGCTTAGACAAGACACACAGTTCAGCTTACTATCTTGTTATCATTCAGGACCTGCCTGAAGTCTGTACTGTGGTGGAAACACAGCAACATCACAGGAATATAAAACCACCAGCTTTGTCTAGAATATCCCTCGCAGAGATCATCCTGACCTCAGATTATGCTGTGAACTCAAAAGTCTATTAACAATTTCCTCCCATGTTTTTAATGCTATTGTCTGGACTGAATAGAGAAATGAACAAGACAACAAGAACAGTCCAGTGCCAAAATATGACATACAAAATAGTTTTGTACGAATTATTTTAAAATTCTGCATCAGGCTTTGTATTTTATTTAGACACTTGTATGCATACAGGATGAATTTCAATTTTCATTCAAACAAAACCTTAAGGGGTATTCCAGCTTTAGAGAACATTTTACAATTGTTCAGTACTGCACCTTACCTAAACAAAAAGACCCCCTTACCTGCTCCGTGATGCTCAGTTTCAACGCAGAGGCTCCCCTCAGCGATGCTTCAGGTTCCAGGCTTGTACATGTGCACCGCTACAGTCTTTTACTGGCCTCAGCAGTGACGTGTCCCCAACTGCAATGGCTAAGTCACATGCCACTTGACAACATATCACATTCACAACTAAGGCCAGAGATTGGCCACAGTGACACACGTGTCCCCATCCAGACGTGTAAACCACAAGCTTGCCTGAAAGGATCTTCTGCGCTGGAACCGAGCAGCAGGGGCATTGCTAGGCTAAAACATTCGAGGCCTGCGTCCCTGATGTTTTGTCCCAGGTCCCGAATGCACTGTCTGCCAGATACATACAACTGTAACTGAGGACAGCAATACAATGGAATCTAATGCACTGGAAGAGCTGAAGGACCTGTGATGACATCACAGTCCATGTGATCAGTGCAAAAGGCAGTGGTTGAGAACCTGCGATGATGTCACCATCATGTGACCAGTGAAGGCGAGGACGGCGCTCAGCAGTGAAGAGAAGTCCTGGTGAAGTCTGCTGTGTTGAGGTCTGCTACATGAGGAGAGGTAAGTGAAGGGATAGATTCTCGGTGTGAGAGGCAGAGGAATGCTGGGAGCTGTGGTTATTTAACTGGAACTGCATGCTAGTGCTGAAGGCAGGGATGTTATTTACATGGGACTGTATGTTGGAGTGGGGTGGAGTGATGTTATTTACATGGGACTGAATGTTGAGGGGATGCTATTATTTACATGGGACTGCATGTTGGAGGTAGCGGGGCAGGGTGATGTTATTTACATGGGACTGTGTGTTGAAGGTGGCTGTGTGAGGGAGTCATATTATTTACATGGGACTGAATATTGAGTAGGTGGTTATTTACATGGGGCTGCATTTTGGAGGAGACTGGGTAGGGGGTGATGTTATTTACATGGGACTGTATGTTGAAGGCAGCTCCAGGAAGGAGTGATGTTATTTACATGGGACTGAATGTTGAGGGGGTGATGTTATTTACCTAGGATTGCATGTTGAAGGTGGCTGGAGAAGGGGTGATTTTATTTATATGGGATTGTATATTGGAGGGGCTGAATGGAGGGGAGTGATGTTATTTACATGGGACTGTATTTTGGGGGGACAGGAGAGATGGTGTGGTGTACTGTATGGTGGAGGGGCTAAGGAATTATATTTTCTGAGGACACTAAAGGGAGGAATATAACTACAGGGGGCACTGCAGGGGGGATTCTAAATACTGGGAGCACTTCAGGGAGAACATTATAACAGTAGGGGCAATATAAATACTGGGGGCACTGTAGGGGCATTATAAATACAGGGGACATTATAGGGGTCTTTTATTACTACTGGGGGCTCTATAGGAGGGACTTATAGATCCGCCTTATTTCTACTAAGAGCACTATGGGGTCTGTGAGGGCATTATTATAATTATAGGAGGGCTCTTCTACTAATGGAGGCACTCTTGGGGAGCATTATCACTGTTTGGGGCACTGTAATGTTCCTCTGTCCATTGCATCTAGGATTGCTCCAAACAACATTTCATTGTATTGTACATTGTATTACATTGTATTGTACAGTGACAATAAAGGCATCTTATCTTATCTGTAGGGGTTAGTATTTCTAATGAGGGGCATTCTAGAAGGGAATTATTACTGGTGGGACTTGGAGGAGCACAATTACTATGGGGTGACTATCTGTATGGCACTAATACTTCTTCAGGATAGTATTTGGGGGTATTGGGGGGCACAGCTAGCAACAGGATAACACTGTTGGGACACCAGGTTGGGGGATGACGATAGAAAAGTGAGGAAGCTAAGATATCTGTGTGTCAAACTCTGCAGAGATGAGGGGTGGATGAAAGAAGTTGTCTGGAGATGATGATGACAGAGAAGATCTATATGTCTAGTACACACAGTTATATTTTTTGTAGTTTTGTATAGGGGAAAATTTTGAATTCCCTTCCATAACTTTTACAATTTTTTTTTATAATTTATAGCACATTATACAATATAAAAAAAAATGTCCAAAAACAGAGCCCGGAAACTATAGGCTGGTAAGTTTAACATCTGTCATGGGTAAACTGTTTGAAGGTTTAAGAGATGCTATCTTGGAGTACCTCAATGAAAATAAGCAAATAACACCATATCAGCATGGCTTTATGAGGGATCGGTCATGTCAAACAAATGTATTCAGTTTCTATGAGGAGGTAAGTTCTAGACTTGACAGGGGCGAATCAATAGATGTCGTATATCTGGACTTCTCCAAAGTTTTTGACACTGTACCACATAAAAGGTTAGTATATAAAATGAGAATGCTTGGACTGGGAGAAAATGTCTGTATGTGGGTAAATAACTGGCTCAGTGATAGAAAACAGAGGGTGATTATTAATGGTACACACTCAGATTGGGTCACTGTCACTAGTGGGATACCTCAGGGGTGTCATCGCAATTCATGTGATTCTCATGTTCTTTGTGTTGTCCAAATCAATTAGAAGTAAATGTATGTGTGCACCATACTGCTTTCATAATGAGACCAGACACACAGTTGGTTTCATGAAAGCCTCTTCTCATCCCCCCTGAGCCATGGTAGAAGAGACAGCTTTATTCAAACTATATTGACTTAAATAGCAGACATGACATCACAAAAGGGGTGTTCCTTAAGTAGAGACTATTGGCTCCTTAACCTGATAGGAGTGGTTTCAGCAAGTTTAACTCTGAGTTCATAGGTAGATTTGAAAACTGCAACCTAACTCCCCCCTTCCCCCTCCCCTAGTGACCTTAATGCACACATGGCTCATACTTATGGTTTGTGGCCATCTAGTGAACAAAAATGTGTACTACAGAATGTTCACATTATCTAGAGAGAGAAATAAACACTATCTCTCACAAGGGTCAGTATTGGACCCTATTCTCTTCAATATATTTATCAATAATCTTGTAGAAGGCTTGCATAGTAAAGTATCAATTTTTGGAGATGACATTAAACTGTGTAAAGTAATTGACACAGAAAAGGACAGTATACTGCTACAGATGGATCTGGAGAGATTTGAGTTTTGGACAGAGAAGTGACAGATGAGGTTTAACACTGACAAATGTAAGGTTATGCACATGGAAAGGACTAATGCAAGTCACCAATACATACTAAATGGTAAAACACTGGGTAACACTGACATGGAAAAGGACCTAGAAATTTTAGTGAACAGCAAACTAAGCTGCAGAAACCAGTGTCAGACAGCTGCTGCCAAGGCCAATAAGATAATGAGTTGCATCAAAAGGGGAATGGATGCCCGTGATGAGAACATATGCCTACCACTTTATAAATCACTAGTCAGACCACACATGGAGTACTGTGTACAGTTCTGGGCTCCTGTGAACAAGGCAGACATAGCAGAGCTAAAGAGGGTACAGAGTAGGGCAACTAAAGTAATAACTGGAATCAGGGGACTACAGTACTCTAAAAGATTATAAAAATTAGGGTTATTCACTTTAAAAAAAAGATGACTGAGGGAAGATCTAATTACTATGTACAAATATATCAGGGGTCAGTACAGAGATCTCTCCCATCATCTATTTATCCCCAAGACTGTGACTGTGACAAGGGGACATCCTCTGCGTCTGGAGGAAAGAAGGTTTGTGCACAAACATAGAAGAGGATTCTTTACGGTAATAGCAGTGAGACTATGGAACTCTCTGCCTGAGGAGGTGGTGATGGTGAGTTCACTAAAAGAGTTCAAGAGGGGCCTGGATGTATTTCTGGAGCGTAATAATATTACAGGCTATGGCTACTAGAGATGGGTCGTTGATCCAGGGAGTTATTCTGATTGCCTGATTAAAGTCAGGAAGGAATGTTTTCCCCCTTAAGTGGGGAAAATTGGCGTCTACATCACAGTTTTTTTTTTTTTGCCTTCTTCTGGATCAACTTGCAAGATAACAGGCTGAACTGGATGGGCAAATGTCTTTTTTCGGCCTTATATACTATGTTACTATGCAGTGGCGGATTATAATTGGGGCGTTTGGGTCGGCAGCCCCGGGCCCAGGGTGAGTGAAGGGCCCACCACCAGACCCAAAGTTACTAAAATATATCTGCAGTAGCGACGCACAGCCAGCGCTTCACTTACATGCGCCGCTGCGCTGCCTGCTGCAGTGCAGACAGTAACAACCGGCCGGCTTGCTTGATCCCGCCCCCGTCAGCGCCGCAGTGGAAGGAGTTAAAAATGAAGCAGGGCGGATTCGGCGAAAGACAGAGTGCCGAGGAGGGGGGGCACGTGACTCAGTCAGTCACTCACTGTAGCTCCGCCTCCTCCGTCACAGAACACAGAAGGCGCGCTGCAGTGCCCCCGATCTTCTCAGTGCCACCACTACTATTGCCAGCGCCAGGAGTCAGGACAGCCTGGCTGGAGTGGCTGGGTCTGTGAGAGAAAGCAGCAAGGAGGGAGGACCTGCTTCGTCGGGGTTAACTTCCAGCATTCCAGTGAGCAGGCACAGCAGCAGCCAAAGCCAGTACATTTTATTGAATGGTGATGGCCTGGGCAGCAGGGCAGTGGGACTGTGGGTTGTGTCTGTGAGTGAGAGGCAGAGCAGCAGTGGCCATTTTAGTCAGATTACAGGTTACAGCCACTCTGCAGCTTTGGCTCTAATCTGACTGAAATGGCTGCTGCTGTCTGGCCTCTGCTCTGCCTCTTTTTCACAGGTGCCACTGCCCATCACAAAGTGTGTTTGACTATAAAAATTATGGATTATTACACCAAGTGTTTGATATTAAAATGGTGGATTACAATTGATCCTTCTCTTTACAGGTGCCTAGCCCAGCACACCAAGTTTTTGACCATCAAAATGATGAATTATTAATCCCTGTATGATATAGGGATTAATAATCCAGCATTTTGATGTTCAAACACTTGGTGTGCTGGGCTAGGCACCTTTAAAGAGAAGGATCAATTTTAATCCACCATTTTAATATCAACACTTGGTGTAATAATCCACCATTTTTATAGTCAAACACACTTTGTGATGGGCAGTGGCACCTGTGAAAAAGAGGCAGAGCAGAGGCCAGACAGCAGCAGCCATTTCAGTCAGATTAGAGCCAAAGCTGCAGAGTGGCTGTAACCTGTAATCTGACTAAAATGGCGGCTGCTGGCCAATGTCTCTGTGCCACTGCTCTGTCTCTCTCCTCACAGGTGCCCAGTAGTGTTGAGCGAACTTCTGTTTTCAAGTTCGGCGTATAAGGTTCGGGTTATCTAAGAATTCCGTTATGGTTCCTGTTTGCAGAATCCATAACGGAATTCTTAGATAACCCATACCTTATATACCGAACTTGAAAACAGAAGTTCGCTCAACACTACTGGGCACCTGTGAGGAGAAAGACAGAGCAGTGGCACAGAGACATTGGCCAGCAGCCGCCATTTTAGTCAGATTACAGGTTACAGCCACTCTGCAGCTTTGGCTCTAATCTGACTGAAATGGCTGCTGCTGTCTGGCCTCTGCTCTGCCTCTTTTTCACAGGTGCCACTGCCCATCACAAAGTGTGTTTGAACATCAAAATGCTGGATTATTAATCCCTATATCATACAGGGATTAATAATTCATCATTTTGATGTTCAAACACTCGGTGTGCTGGTCTGGGCACGTGTGAGGAGAAGGATCAATAGTAATCCACCATTTTGATGTTCAAACACTACCACGGACCCTAAGTTATGGTTCCTGTTTGCAGAATCCATAATGGAATTCTTAGATAACCCATACCTTATATACCGAACTTGAAAACAGAAGTTCACTCAACACTACTGGGCACCTGTGAGGAGAGAGACAGAGCAGTGGCACAGAGACATTGGCCAGCAGCCGCCATTTCAGTCAGAACCGAGCCAAACCTCCAGAGTTGTTCCTCCTCAAATATAGAGATTACTAATCCACCATCATGTTATATTTATTCTACAGATCTGCTTATTCCACTATCATTACCTCCTGTGAAATCCAGCATCTCACAGAAGTAAAAAACACAAGGGCAGACAGCCCTACAAGAGGATCACAAGCTATTCATTTTGACGGTAAGAAGCTGTGTCTGTGCAAACTGTTTGGTAGGCAGGTCGCTGGTGAGAAATTCCCTTTAAGGATTTTAGCGTGCAGCTAGAATAATATGTTATATTTATTCTACAGATATCATCATAACCTCCGAAATACGTCTCACAGAAGCCTACAAGACAACGGCAGGCAGTCCTACAAGAGGATCACAAGTCATTCATTTCGCCGGTAAGAGGCTGTGTCTATGCAAACTGTTTGGTAGGCAGGTCGCTGGTGAGAAATTCCCTTTAAAGGGGTTGGCCACTTTCTGGTAATTGTTGACCAATGTGTTTCTGAGATGATATAACACTTACCTATAGTCCTTGGTGAAATTCTGCACCATTTTCTATATTTCATAAGGTATTCTCCCTTGTTTACAAAGTCTCTTGTGCTGTCCACACAGAGGTCCTGTCCATAAGATGGCCGATAATGGAGGGTCATGTGACCAGGCAAATCACCTCCATGTGATGTCTCCTCTATTCAAAGCCACTGCATCTGCCATCTGTACTTGTTCTGTTGGGAGTTTAGTACAGGTGCAGTGTGTTTGAATGGATGAGCCATCAAATGGAGGTGACATTATACACTGCTAGTTTCCATAGGTACGACCACCCTATAATCCAGCAGCGGTGGTCGTGCTTGCACACTATAGGAGAAAGTTCCAGACTCACTGGTGGCCGGGACCACATGAGTGCACAATCTTTCCTATAGTGTGCTAGCATTACCACTACTGATGGATTGCAGGGTGGTCATAATAAGCATGAAAATGAGCAGTTTTATAATGTGATGGAAAAATGCATCCAGCAAAGGAAGCAATATGGACAATCACAATAAATTAGTAAGTGTCTTGTATTAACTTTCTCTACATGATAAATGCCATTTACTGAAGTAAGACAAAGCCTTATACTGGGGTCTCATTATACACAAGGCACATTTACTTGCGCCAACCTTGGAGGCAGTTACTGGGTGGAGAGTGCACATATGATTTTTTTAATATTTTTTGTAATATTTTCGGATGCTAGATTGTTCGTTTCCTGAACATGATTATGGGGGATGTTATAAATGTATGTGGTCTGTAAGAGTGTATGTCCTCTGACACTTACTATTGTATACAGTATGGCACTATTGTACATTTTCCAAACTGGTAGTACAGAAAACTGACTTAGTTGTCCCGAGCAACCAATCAGATCCCACCTTTCATTTTTCAGATCTCATTTGGGAAATGAAAGGTGGAATCTGATTGTTTGCTATAAGTAACCAAGTCACTTCTCCTTTTAATTTAGTTTGGATAAATCTTTCCCTGTAATAAAAAAAAAAATATAATCCATTTAATATATTATTTGAAGGACCATTTACCATTGTTATAAAAACTTCAATAAAGGTTCGAAGTTTGCAAAGAATTTCATGTTGTGTAGTTATCTTTAAATATTTACTATAAATATGGGGCAGAACACCGAATTGGGGGGGGGGGGGGGGGGGGCATTGATAAATAGAGGAAAGGGGCCCAAGTTTGGGAAACAGCCCCGGGCCTATGATGCACTTAATCCGCCCCTGCTACTATGTATTATAAACCTGTCACTCATGTGTATAGCAATATCAAAAATGTATATTTTATACTGTATACTTTTACTATTCTTATCTATTTTTTATATTTTATTTATATGCTCTTTTGGCACTAGGGAGGAAGAAAGCTGAGCTGACATGATCCTCTAAATGCAGATCTCTGATAATACCATGCCTCCCAGCTTACAAAGAAAGTAAACAGGGACAAAGATGGACAAATTTGCCATTGCTTCTAATATCGCCCAACTTCTCTCTATACATGCTCAATTCTGCTGAGTATACTTAGTGCCCCCCCACTCATTAATAGTGCACCTTTGTGACCCACACTTTTTGACCTTGCCCTTTTTATTATACATTGTAATTAGAGATGAACGAATTTTTTAAAAGTTCGATTCGGCTGATTCGCTGAATTAAAAAAAAAATTTGCTTTGTGACAAATTACTTTGTGGCGAAGCACATTTTTTTGTAAGTAGCGGGTGCAATGACAGGGAGCTGCGATAGCGCCGCCCCCCGTCATTGTACCCCTCAGATGCCACGTTCAAACATGATTGAGGCATCTGAGTGTAAGAACAGTGTGAAATTTAAATTAAAACAATTTGATCAAATTTACCTACTCCATTTGCTTGCGACGGGCCGGATGCCGCCATCTTGCTTGAAGATCTGTTGCAAAATCTCGTGCAGCGCTAGATTATGTCATCACTCCGGCCGGCGTGGTGACGTCATACGTCACCACGCACGGGATTTCGGACGAGATCTTCAATCAAGATGGCGGCTGGCAGCCTGTCACAAGCAAATGGAGGAGCTAAGTATGTTTTTTTTGTTTTTACACTATTTTAGGTTAAATCAATTCGCTAACTCGAAGCACGAGGAAATTCGGCTTCAAGGCGAATCGAATTTATCCTGAAATTCTGATCTTCCACTTCATGGGATTCGATTCACATATCTCTAATTGTAATAGTTTTCCCACCCAGTCATGTGCACATTTAACCTCTCAATGCCCCTCTTAGTACTTATGCCCCCTAATGTACCATCACACTAAGAATGTCCGCTTACAATAGTTATGCCCCCTTACAGGGGCATAGCTAGAAATGACTGGGCCCCATAGCAAAAAAATTGTATGGGCCCCCCCCCCCCTCCCGGATCTCCCACCCCCACATACCTCTCGGACCTCGTCGCCACATCCGCAGCTCTTTATGCACTTGCGATGGTTATGCGTAGGTCTGAGCACAGACAGTTGGTCACTGGCAATGCATTTGTGTCAGTGTAGGAAATGTATGAATCTAAATGTCTGTGTATTAAAGTTGGACTAGTCAGAACGGCTGCCCAGACTGGGGGACCACTCCAGGGGTCAAGTCCTGGGAAAAAAAGTGTGGGAACTCACCCAAGATCCACTGCCACAAAAAAAATATAGATATATAAATATATATTTCGCAGAAAATTCTGTGCAACATAAAACATAAACAAAAACTGGAATTTGCGCTATATGTCTGTTCAGACATAATTTGTCTCTTTCATATTATAAGCTCCCCTTATATATAATTACAGTTCTGAAGACTCAGGGGTGCTGGCTGGCTTAGACTCAGGGGTGCTGACAGGCTTGGCCTCAGTGGTGTTGGGTGGCTTGGCCTTAGGGGTGCTGGCTGGCTTGGCCTTAGGGGTGCTGGCTGGCTTGGCCTCAGAGGTGCTGGCTGGCTGGCTTGGCCTCAGGTGTGCTGAAAGGCTTGGCCTCAGGGGTGCTGACAGGCTTGGCCTCAGGGGTGCTGGCTGGCTTGGCCTCAGGGGTGCTGGCTGGCTTGGCCTCAGGGGTGCTGGCTGGCTTGGCCTCAGGGGTGCTGACAGGCTTGGCCTCAGGGGTGCTGACAGGCTTGGCCTCAGGGGTGCTGACAGGCTTGGCCTCAGGGGTGCTGGCTCACTTGGCCAGGCAGAAGGAGTGTGGGAGACTGTGAGGCCTTTTTTCTCCAAGCTGCTCTGGAAAAAAAATATTTTTCATTACACCTCAGGTCAGACCACCAATCAGACCCCCAATGTTAATCAGACCTCAGCTAACAGCCCCAATAAGATCCCCAATGTCAATAAGACCCCAATAAGACCTCAGCTCAGACCCCAATATGAATGACCCCAATCAGAAGCAGCCCCCAGTAGCCTCATAGCAGCCCCCAGTAGCCTCTCCATCAGCCCCCAGTGCCTCTCACCAGCCCTCAGTCCTTTTCACCAGCCCCCAGTGCCTTTCCACCAGCCCCCAGTGCCTCTCACCAGCCCCCCAGTGCATCTCCATCAGCCCCCAGTGCCTCTCCATCAGCCCCCAGTGCCTATCACCAGCCCCCAGTACCCTCTCCATCAGCTCCCAGGGCACCCTCCCCAGTATTAAAATCATTGGTGGGCAGTGCGCACCCCCCTTCTCGTTATTAAAATCATTGGTGGGCAGTTTGCCCTCCGCGGTATTAAAATCATTGGTGGGCAGTGCGCCCCCCCGGTATTAAAATCATTGGTGGGCAGTGCGCCCTCCCCCACTCGGTATTAAAATCATTGGTGGGCAGTGCGCCCTCCCCCAACCCCCCACCACCCCCCCCCCAACATTGGTGGCAGCGGCAGTTCCAATCGGAGTCCCAGCAGTGTAATGCTGGGACTCCGATCGGTTACCATGGCAGCCAGGACGCTACTGAAGTCCTGGCTGCCATGGTCAGTTAGTCAGCAGCATATTTACATGCTCTGTGGCCGCCTGACGCTCCTTCTTCTTGTAACTCGTCACAGGTCTGTGCGGCGCATTGCTATAAACTTCAGTAGCGTCCTGGCTGCCATGGTAACCGATCGGAGCCCCAGCATTACACTGCTTGGACTCCGATCGGAACTGCCGCTGCCACCAATGATGGGTAGGGGGAAGGCTGCCCCCTATCGTACCGCCACCCACTCGCCACAGATATATATTTTTTTTTTTAAATCCTCAGCCGGCGGCCCGGGCCCCCAGTAGCGTAGGGCCCCATAGCCATTGCTATGGCTGCTATAGCGATCCCTACGCCACTGCCCCTTTAGTGATGGTCCCTCACAGTAAGAATGCTGCCGTAATGCCCCCACAGAGTAGAATGTCCCCCCAGTTCTGTCCCCTCACAGTAGGTATTCTTCCTTAATGTCCCCTAATAGTAGTTATGCCCACTTAGTGCCCCTCACAGTAGAGTTGCCCCTTTGCTCCCTCACAATACTGTTGCCCCCTTACTGAACCCTTCACAGTAGTGATACTCCTGTAGTCTTCACCCCTAGATACCCCTATAGCATCTGGCGAGCAATTTAGGGCCCATTTAATGACATGTGTTCCAGAAACTACATAGGCATAGATTTATTTTTCTGGTGCACAATTGTCCAGAATTATTACCTCTAAGGCCTCATGCACACGACCGTTGTTTTATTCCGTGTCCGTTTTTTGTGATTCTCTGCGGACCCATTGACTTTCAATGGGTCCGTTGAAAACTCGGCTAATGCACCGTTTGTCATCAGCGTCCGTGATCCGTGGTTCCAGTCCATCCAAAAAATATAACCTGTCCTATTATTTTCGCGGAAAACGGTTCGCGGTGCCATTCAAGTCAATGGGACCGCTAAAAAACACGGAGGCACACAAGATTGTCATCCGCGTCTGTTTTTTTTCCTATCATTTGCATGGCAAACCTGTCTTAGATTTTTTTTTACTTTCCATTATGTCTGGTGATCCTCCAAAAATAAAGGAAGACACACGGAAACAAAAACAGAAACGGATCACGGAACAACGGAACCCCATTTTGCGGAACGGAACACAACAACAGTCGTGTGCATGAGGCCTTATAAATTCAGGCGTATCATATGCCAGTGGGATTTGCATTTAAGACTGGCATAAGAAATGTCAGTTTTAATACATTCCCCTAAATTTGTTATGTATAAATTATTCTAAAAAGAGGGCTCTCAAGCAAAAAAAAAGGAAATAGATAATATGATTGATATTTACATTAATACAGTGTCTGCCTTCTTTATAATACAATTTATGTTTTAGTGCATATATATTTTATGTTTTAACACTTTTTGTTTATGCAGTAGGAGACTGGGAACTGTAGGACGTGTATTGGCACCAGTTTCAATGTGGGTTTTGGTGCGGAATATGCAAGTGGAATTTAAACCGTGCATACCCTTATACTTGCAAATTTATCTTCTTGTCTGAATAGTTAATTTTGGTCAAGACTGTCAATTATTGGATGCCTGTTTATTTAGTGGGCCTCCACCATGTATTGTCAACCTTCTGCAGAGAGTTAAAATAAAAATCTTATGCTCAAAGTTAATTGAGAATAAACATTCCAGCTATGTCATGTCACCGGTATTATTCGACCTGCCTTTTAGATGTTATGCCACATAGAGACTTCTCTCTCTGTTTATTATTACTCATTTTCAGTATTTGTGGGTCCTAATCATTAACCTCTTGAAACGTCGTCTTTTAGAACCATCAGCCTTCCAGTCATACCAACCAATTGACCTCAGGTCAATGGCTATTGTTACAGTTCTGTGTCTTCTCATACCAAGTCCCACAGGATTTCAGAACAGCATTGGTAGAGGTAATATATAGCCCTGATTGGATGCTTCTCACTGGTGACATAGGGGTCACTGAACCTGTTTATTTAGCTGGAAATCACACCATGTCGAATGGATAATATTTAGTGAAATACAGCAGAGCTGCAAAAGAAAAAATTACTGTATCCTAGAATATTACATTCAATTGAGTATTTGCCAAAAAAGTGTTTCTTCTATTTCTAATAACTAGGAAACAATGCCTACTATATCCAGTAGTCAAGCAGTCTAACACAAGTCATATTTATCTAACAGCAGTCATTTCAGGCTGGGCGTTGGTGTAAAATAATTCTACTTTTCGCATCCTGAGGACATTTGCTGCCAAACTTGCTCAATAGGCGGCGGTTGCCCGCTGTATAATACAGCAGGCACCCAATGGCAATGACCAGGATCAGTGATGATGCCGATCCTGGTCAATTAACCCCTCAGTTGCTGCTGTCAATAGTGACCACTGCATCTGTGAGGTTAGACAGAGGAAAGGGGCTCCTCTGATCCTAGCCCCTTTGGCAGAATTGCCAGAGTCTGATCAGTTGCCATGATAGCCTGGGGCCTTGTGAAGGCTCCCAGTGTTGTCACAATGATTTGCATGAAAAGCTGTGCCCAAGGCATGGCCTTACAGGCAGCCAGTGAAAATCCCAAAGACTGCTCCGTTCAGTTCAGGGACCCCATTCTAGAAATAGGAGTGGGTCCCGAATCTGTCTGACATTAATGGCATACCCGAACGATATGACTTTAGTGTGTGAGATGAGCCAACCCCTTTAAAATCAGCCAATGAGTAATATCTAATAATAAAGCAGGTAGATAGGTATTGACATATAAACAATAGAAAATTATAACTATAGTACAGTAGGAAATAGCATATGGTGGGCATAAATATGGTTCTATTTAATGGTTTGTCAATCTAAACCAATAAGTTGGATAATAGATAGATAGATATAGATCTCCTGATAATCATCATCTTTTGATACTGAATGCTAACCTGAATAGAAAGGGCTAGCTTTTTCCTAATATAAACCTACAAATGAGGTTAAAGTTTGTGCTCCAGAGAAAGAGGAAAAAAGGTTGGTAGTGACATTTGCAGGTATTTCTGAAGGAATGAGCTAATCACACAGGACCTGCCCGCTGTCACATCTGTCTCAATTAAACACCTAACTTCAAAGACTGGAAACACTCTGCGGCACACTGCCTCATTCACTTTGTATCACTTGGCTTAAAGATGTCTTTTACTTATTTCCTTGCTGCGGAGAATTGTGGTGAGCAACTTGACATTTTCAGGGGTCTAACTCATAACCCATATTCCCTTATGGGGAGGTACACATTATTTATTGAGAAGAAGTAAATAACAAAAGTGGCAATCCATCTTTATTCTAAGTTGAGAAGTGACTAAAACAAAAGTAGATGCACCAAATAAAATAAAAAAAAACTAGTCTGTGCATCCTAAAATGTTAAAGGGGTTGTGCAGGCAGTTTATATTGATGAGCAATCCTCAGTGGCGGAAGTCCAACTTCTGGCACCAATCAGCTGTCGAAATGGAGTCGGCTCTCGTGCAAGCACTCTTCCTCTTGAAGATTACCTGCACATCATCTTTCTTGGCGCAGAGTAATTATAGCTGTTTGTCCCATTCACTTGAATGGAATGGGCACCTCTCGGCGTTATGATTGCTGCTGGTTTCTAGTACAGCAGACATGGTGTCCTCTATAGCGGTGTGGATCAAATTTATAGTACAAAGGCTGTGCCTTTTGAGACTTGCCATTCTTGGCATACACAGAGCAAATCCCCATTACCCTGCAATAGTAGTATAATAGTCATATCTGCCACTCAGTGAATATCTTCACTAACAAAGAAACATAGATTTTTCCTGTTTCAAATGGAAACTTTAGGGAAAACTACAGTGTCAATATTTCATGTGTCAGCCTCTCAATCAGGGACTGTTCACCTGGAAGTGTAGAGGCACCTGCGTAGTTGCTGCTTCAGTAGCAGAATCAAAGACTCTGCACTTGTGCTGCTATTTGGAGCAGCAGCACAGGCTTGAGATTGTAAGAGCCCCCGAGATGTCTGGCCCTGTCAATGAAGTGGCAGAGGGAACATCCTCAGCTTCAGGGGTACCCCATCACAGGTGCAAAACTCCCATGAGACTAATTGAATCTTAAAAATTGAATCGCTCATCTCTAGTCTAGTGGGAAGTGCACTGATGGAAAGCTGGGTTACTGGTGGAGATCTTTTTTAGAGTGTATCAGCGCTTTGTAAAATCTTTTGATTTGACATTGTGACATACAGTATGAAAGGTTTTGATTAGTCGGAGTCAGAACCCACCGATCGCTAAAACAAGGAGTTAGAAGCACTCAGAGTGTTGTCTCTTCTTCTACTGAAGACAGACCAAAAAACGGCCTCAATAGGAAGTCTGTGAGGACCTCCTATTCTGCCGTCAGGCTAGAGCAGAGGCAACGCTCAAATTCTAAGTCCTAGCTTTAGAGACTGTGTCTCACAGCTTAGACACCCATTAATCAAAACCTTTCATATGTCAATCTGACATATCAAAAGTTTTTGCAAAAAGCAGTTACTCTTTAAAGTCTCAGTTTCGGAAAAGCATTTGCAAGGATACAGCAGCTAGTTATTAACATTTACACTCACTGGTCCCCTCGCTTGTCCTGTGATGGCCTCTTTACCTCCACCCAGGGTGAGATTTCTCCATCTGGAAAAATTAGCAGGCAGATGATTTGTTATATTAACTTACTTGAATGCTACTGGAGGTTTGAAGATCTAAAGCTACTGTGGGTTTGCAATTCAGTCTTCAGAATAATTTATCTTTTAGAAGGTCCTCTCTGAATACATGCATATGTTTCAAATAGTAAGTAAATATGCAATTAACTAAAATGCTTCCAAATAATGTCCTCCGGACCCAGTCATCTCAGTGGTCTAGAGATTTGGAAGCTTTCCAAACTTATTCTGCAAATAAAGTCCTGTGGTAGATGTCAGCAGACTGTGATCATGCTGGTGCCCTCATTGATTACATATCATCCTTGTAGAAACCTAAAACATGAAAATTATCTATCACATCCAAGCCCTTGTGGGCTTCAGATTTCCAATGAAATGCTCTAGTCTTTCTACAAATTTCTCAATACATGAGGTCATTTTGACCCGAGCTTACACAGCCGTGTCCTGTAACATAATATATAGGTGATATTTAGGAAGTTAAAATTGGTTCAATGCACTTTTGCTATCTCATTTCAAAACAAATTTGGCTAAATGTGTACAACGTGTGAACATTAACCATAGTAATGAAATGCATATGGCTAATATATCAGAAATATGAATATACTTGATTTCCCCAGTGGTCAAACTCATTATGTCACAAGTTCAACCATGCTACTTGACCAGAAATTTTCTATTGCTTGTTATAAAATGATGATCTTATCTGCTGTTGACTTTTCAGTTCAGTGATTTACTATACAGAACAGTAACCATATCTATACAAAAAATATCTAATTCTTAGGCATGACCAGGTCAGGTCCAAAGTCAAAGGCTTGCACTGTATAACTAAACTTTTCCATTGGTCACCTAAATTTATGATTTGTTAATCAGTGAATACATAGAAAGCTTCTCTTTGGATCTTTGAACAACTTAAGTAAGATGAACTCTATTAAAATAATGATTTAGTCCTTTACCAATTGAACTACAATTAGAGCAGTATATTCAGCACATACATGAAGACTGCTTCAACTATAAAACATTCCAAATACCAATTAAATGATGTTGTGATCTGGGCCAGAGTATAGGATGGGCAATTCCCCTGGAGTTTCCACCTTTCTATTCCTTTCAGTCCTTCCCAGACAATGGTTAGGTAGTTAACGATCGTTTAGCGCCCAGCCCACCGCACCCCAGTCACTGATTCGCTGATTAGCGTATCGCTAATCAGCATTTGTACTTTTATAGTATCTGTAAGTAGAGTTCAGCGAACACCTGGATATTCGGGTTCGAGAAGTTCGGCCGAACTTCCCGGAAATGTTCGGGTTCGGGATCCGAACCCGACCCGAACTTCGTCCCGAACCCGAACCCCATTGAAGTCAATGGGGACCCGAACTTTTCGGCACTAAAAAGGCTGTAAAACAGCCCAGGAAAGAGCTAGAGGGCTGCAAAAGGCAGCAACATGTAGGTAAATCCCCTGAAAACAAATGTGGATAGGGAAATGAATTAAAATTAAAATAAATAAAAATTAACCAATATCAATTGGAGAGAGGTCCCATAGCAGAGAATCTGGCTTCACGTCAGTAGAGAATCAGTCTCTTCATGCCATAGCAGAGAATCTGGCTTCACGTCACCCACCACTGTAACAGTCCATTGTCATATATTTAGGCCCAGGCACCCAGGCAGAGGAGAGAGGTCCCGTAACAGAGAATCTGGCTTCATGTCAGCAGAGAATCAGTCTTCATGTCATAGCAGAGAATCAGGCTTCACGTCACCCACCACTGGAACAGGCCACTGTCAGATATTTTTAGGCCCCAGCACCCAGACAGAGGAGAGAGATCCCATAACAGAGATTCAGGCTTCATGTCAGCAGAGAATCAGTCTTCATGTCATAGCAGAGAATCAGGCTTCACGTCACCCACCACTGGAACAGGCCACTGTCACATATTTAGGCCCAGGCACCCAGGCAGAGGAGAGAGGTCCCGTAACAGAGATTCAGGCTTCATGTCAGCAGAGAATCAATCTTCATGTCATAGCAGAGAATCAGGCTTCACGTCACCCACCACTGGAACAGGCCACTGTAACATATTTAGGCCCAGGCACCCAGGCAGAGGAGAGAGGTCCCATAACAGAGATTCAGGCTTCATGTCAGCAGAGAATCAGTCTGCATGTCATAGCAGAGAATCAGGCTTTACGTCACCCAACACTGGAAAGGTCCATTGTCAGATATTTAGGCCCAGGCACCCAGGCAGAGGAGAGAGGTCCCGTAACAGAGAATCTGGCTTCATGTCAGCAGAGAATTAGTCTTCATGTCATAGCAGAGAATCAGGCTTCACGTCACCCACCACTGGAACAGGCCATTGTCAGATATTTAGGCCCAGGCACCCAGGCAGAGGAGAGAGGTCCCGTAACAGAGAATCTGGCTTCATGTCAGCAGATAATCAGTCTGCATGTCATAGCAGAGAATCAGGCTTCACGACACCCACCACTGGAACAGGCCATTGTCAGATATTTAGGCCCAGGCACCCAGGCAGAGGAGAGAGGTCCCGTAACAGAGAATCTGGCTTCATGTCAGCAGAGAATCAGTCTGCATGTCCTAGCAGAGAATCATGCTTTACGTCACCCATCACTGGAACAGTCCATTGTCAGATATTTAGGCCCAGGCACCCAGGCAGAGGAGAGAGGTCCTGTAACAGAGAATCTGGCTTCATGTCAGCAGAGAATCAGTCTTCATGTCATAGCAGAGAATCAGGCTTCACGTCACCCACCACTGGAACAGGCCACTGTCAGATATTTTTAGGCCCCGGCACCCAGACAGAGGAGAGAGGTCCCATAACAGAGATTCAGGCTTCATGTCAGCAGAGAATCAGTCTTCATGTCATAGCAGAGAATCAGGCTTCACGTCACCCACCACTGGAACAGGCCACTGTCAGATATTTTTAGGCCCCGGCACCCAGACAGAGGAGACAGGTCCCATAACAGAGATTCAGGCTTCATGTCAGCAGAGAATCAGTCTTCATGTCATAGCAAAGAATTAGGCTTCACGTCAACCACCACTGGAACAGGCCACTGTCACATATTTAGGCCCAGGCACCCAGGCAGAGGAGAGAGGTCCCATAACAGAGATTCAGGCTTCATGTCAGCAGAGAATCAGTCTTCATGTCATAGCAGAGAATCAGGCTTCTCGTCACCCACCACTGGAACAGGCCACTGTCACATATTTAGGCCCAGGCAGAGGAGAGAGGTCCCATAACAGAGATTCAGGCTTTATGTCAGCAGAGAATCAGTCTTCATGTCATAGCAGAGAATCAGGCTTCATGTCACCCACCACTGGAACAGGCCACTGTCAGATATTTTTAGGCCCCGGCACCCAGACAGAGGAGAGGATCATTCAACTTTGGGTTGCCCCGCAATATAATGGTAAAATGAAAATAAAAATTGGATTGAATGAGGAAGTGCCCTGGAGTACAATAATATATTGTTAAGGGGAGGTAGTTAATGTCTAATCTGCACAAGGGATGGACAGGTCCTGTGGGATCCATGCTTGGTTCATTTTTATGAACGTCAGCTTGTCCACATTGGCTGTAGACAGGCGGCTGCGTTTTTCTGTAATGACGCCCCCTGCCGTGCTGAATACACGTTCAGACAAAACGCTGGCCGCCGGGCAGGCCAGCACCTCCAAGGCATAAAAGGCTAGCTCTGGCTACGTGGACAATTTGGAGACCCAGAAGTTGAATGGGGCCGAAACATCAGTCAGTACGTGGAGGGGTGTGCACAGGTACTGTTCCACCATGTTATTGTAATGTTGCCTCCTGCTAACATGTTCCGTATCAGGTGGTGGTGCAGTTAGCTGTGGCGTGGTGACAAAACTTTTCCACATCTCTGCCATGCTAACCCTGCCCTGAGAGGAGCTGGCCGTGACACAGCTGCGTTGGCGACCTCTTGCTCCTCCTCTGCCTTCGCCTTGGGCTTCCAATTGTTCCCCTGTGACATTTGGGAATGCTCTCAGTAGCGCGTCTACCAACGTGCGCTTGTACTCGCGCATCTTACTATCACGCTCCAGTGCATGAAGTAAGGTGGGCACATTGTCTTTGTACCGTGGATCCAGCAGGGTGGCAACCCAGTAGTCCGCACACGTTAAAATGTGGGCAACTCTGCTGTCGTTGCGCAGGCACTGCAGCATGTAGTCGCTCATGTGTGCCAGGCTGCCCAGAGGTAAGGACAAGCTGTCCTCTGTGGGAGGCGTATCGTCATCGTCCTGCGTTTCCCCCCAGCCAGGCACCAGTGATGGGCCCGAGCTGCGTTGGGTGCCAGCCCGCTGTGAACATGCTTCATCCTCATCCTCCTCCATCTCATCCTCATCCTCGTCCTCCTCGTCCTCCAGTAGTGGGCCCTGTCTGGCCACATTTGTACCTGGCCTCTGCTGTTGCAAAAAAACCTCCCTCTGAGTCACTTCGAAGAGACTGGCCTGAAAATGCTAAAAATGACCCCTCTTCCTCCTCCTCCTCCTGGGCCACCTCCTCTTCCATCATCGCCCTAAGTGTTTTCTCAAGGAGACATAGAAGTGGTATTGTCACGCTGATAATGGCGTCATCGCCACTGGCCATGTTGGTGGAGTACTCTAAACAGCGCAACAGGGCACACATGTCTCGCATGGAGGCCCAGTCATTGGTGGTGAAGTGGTGTTGTTCCGCAGTGCGACTGACCTGTGTGTGCTGCAGCTGAAACTCCACTATGGCCTGCTGCTGCTCGCACAGTCTGTCCAGCATGTGCAAGGTGGAGTTCCACCTGGTGGGCACGTCGCATATGAGGCGGTGAGCGGGAAGGCCGAAGTTACGCTGTAGCGCAGACAGGCGAGCAGCGGCAGGATGTAAACGCCGGAAGCGCGAACAGACGGCCCGCACTTTATGCAGCAGCTCTGACATGTCGGGGTAGTTGTAAATAAACTTCTGCACCACCAAATTCAGCACATGCGCCAGGCAAGGGATGTGCGTCAAACCGGCTAGTCCCAGAGCTGCAACGAGATTTCGCCCATTATCGCACACCACCAGGACGGGCTTGAGGCTCACCGGCAGCAACCACTCGTCGGTCTGTTGTTCTATACCCCGCCACAACTCCTGTGCGGTGTGGGGCCTGTCCCCCAAACATATGAGTTTCAGAACGGCCTGCTGATGTTTACCCCGGGCTGTGCTGAAGTTGGTGGTGAAGGTGTGTGGCTGACTGGATGAGCAGGTGGAAGAAGAGGAGGAGGAAGCTGAGGAGGAGGAGACAGGAGGCAAAGAATGTTGCCCTGAGATCCTTGGCGGCGGAAGGACGTGCGCCAAACAGCTCTCCGCCTGGGGCCCAGCCGCCACTACATTTACCCAGTGTGCAGTTAGGGAGATATACTGTAGTGTCCCTGGCCGTGCTTACTGGTCCACGTATCTGTGGTTAGGTGGACCTTGCCACAGATGGCGTTGCGCAGTGCACACTTGATTTTATCGGATACTTGGTTGTGCAGGGAAGGCACGGCTCTCTTGGAGAAGTAGTGCCGGCTGGGAACAACATACTGTGGGACAGCAAGCGACATGAGCTGTTTGAAGCTGTCTGTGTCCACCAGCCTAAATGACAGCATTTCATAGGCCAGTAGTTTAGAAATGCTGGCATTCAGGGCCATGGATCGAGGGTGGCTAGGTGGGAATTTACGCTTTCTCTCAAAAGTTTGTGAGATGGAGAGCTGAACGCTGCCGTGTGACATGGTTGAGATGCTTGGTGACGCAGGTGGTGGTGTTGGTGGTACATCCCATGTTTGCTGGGCGGCAGGTGCCAACGTTCCTCCAGAGGTGGAGGAAGAGGCCGAGGCGGCGGCAGCAGCAGAAGAGGCCGAGGCGGCAGCAGCAGAAGAGGTAGCAGGGGGAGCCTGAGTGACTTCCTTGTTTTTAAGGTGTTTACTCCACTGCAGTTCATGCTTTGCATGCAGGTGCCTGGTCATGCAGGTTGTGCTAAGGTTCAGAACGTTAATGCCTCGCTTCAGGCTCTGATGGCACAGCGTGCAAACCACTCGGGTCTTGTCGTCAGCACATTGTTTGAAAAAGTGCCATGCCAGGGAACTCCTTGAAGCTGCCTTTGGGGTGCTCGGTCCCAGATGGCGGCGGTCAGTAGCAGGCGGAGTCTCTTGGCGGCGGGTGTTCTGCTTTTGCCCACTGCTCCCTCTTTGTCTTTTGCTACGCTGTTGGCTCGGTCTCACCACTGCCTCTTCCTCCGAACTGTGAAAGTCAGTGGCACAACCTTCATTCCATGTGGGGTCTAGGACCTCATCGTCCCCTGAATCGTCTTCCACCCAGTCTTGATCCCTGGCCTCCTGTTCAGTCTGCACACTGCAGAAAGACGCAGCAGTTGGCACCTGTGTTTCGTCATCATCAGAGACGTGCTGAGGTGGTATTCCCATGTCCTCATCATCAGGAAACATAAGTGGTTGTGCGTTAGTGCATTCTATCTCTTCCACCCCTGGGGAAGGGCTAGGTGGATGCCCTTGGGAAAACCTGCCAGCAGAGTCTTCAAACAGCATAATAGACTGCTGCATAACTTGAAGCTCAGACAGTTTTCCTGATATGCATGGGGGTGATGTGACAGACTGATGGGCTTGGTTTTCATGCGCCATCTGTGCGCTTTCTGCAGAAGACTGGGTGAGAGATAATGTGAACGTGCTGGATGCACTGTCGGCCACCCAATTGACTAATGCCTGTACCTGCTCAGGCCTTACCATCCTTAGAACGGCATTGGGCCCCACCAAATATGGCTGTAAATTCTGGCGGCTACTGGGACCTGAGGTAGTTGGTACACTAGGACGTGTGGCTGTGGCAGAACGGCCACGTCCTCTCCCAGCACCAGAGGGTCCACTAACACCACCACGACCATGTCCGCGTCCCTTACTAGATGTTTTCCTCATTGTTACCGTTCACCACAATAAGAAAAATATTATTCGGGCCAATGTATTGAATTCAAATTCAGGCCTTTTTTTACAGACACCTAACACTATCTGGCTATCTATTTAGGTACCGTATTACACTAATACAGGCACACCAGTAATGACAGATTTAGCTGAATATAAATTTGAGGCCTATTATTTAAAACTGTGCTTTGACGGACACATTAAAAATAACTTGACCAGCTAAAACAGTACAGATTTGGATGAATATATATATATTTTTTAGGCGCTGGGTGACAGGTATACGTTTAATCACAGAATAAGACTTTGATCTGCACTGTAGCGTGTGTGTGAAGTTCTTGAGAATTTCCCTATCAGCACCTTGAATCTAATATACCCTTTTAGGGATAGATTTAAAGTAGGCCTGATACAGCAGAAACCACTAATTTTGAGAATTGCAAATTTGGGAATTGTTTTTCAACCCAGAACAAAAACTGTGCTTTGACGGTCACTAAAAATAACTTGACCAGCTAAAACAGTACAGATTTGGATGAATATAAATGTGAGGCCTATTTTTTAGGCGCTGGGTGACAGGTATATGTTTAATCACAGAATTAGACTTGGATCTGCACTGTAGCGTGTGTGTTAAGTTTTTGAGAATTACCCTATCAGCACCTTGAATCTAATATACCCTTTTAGGGATAGATTTAAAGTAGGCCTGATACAGCAGAAACCACTAATTTTGAGAATTGCAAATTTGGGAATTGTTTTTCAACCCAGAACAAAAACTGTGCTTTGACGGACAGTAAAAATAACTTGAACAGCTAAAACAGTACAGATTTGGATGAATATAAATGTGAGGCCTATTTTTTAGGCGCTGGGTGACAGGTATACGTTTAATCACAGAATTAGACTTGGATCTGCACTGTAGCGTGTGTGTTAAGTTTTTGAGAATTACCCTATCAGCAACTTGAATCTAATATACCCTTTTATGGATAGATTTAAAGTAGGCCTGATACAGCAAAAACCACTAATTTTGAGAATTGCAAACTTGGGAATTGTTTTTCAACCCAGAACAAAAACTGTGCTTTGACGGACAGTAAAAATAACTTGAACAGATAAAACAGTACTGATTTGGATGAATATAAATGTGAGGCCTATTTTTTTGGCGCTGGGTGACAGGTATACGTTTAATCACAGAATTAGACTTGGATCTGCACTGTAGCGTGTGTGTTAAGTTTTTGAGAATTACCCTATCAGCACCTTGAATCTAATATACCCTTTTATGGATAGATTTAAAGTAGGCCTGATACAGCAGAAACCACTAATTTTGAGAATTGCAAATTTGGGAATTGTTTTTCAACCCAGAACAAAAACTGTGCTTTGACGGACACTAAATAACTTGACCAGCTAAAGCAGTAATGACAGATTTGGATTAATATAAATGTGAGGCCTATTTTTTAGGCGCTGGGTGACAGGCTCAACTTGCCCCTGATGTAGTATATGGCCAAAAAATAACCACACTATTGATGGTTAAATGCACTTTGTGACAGGCTCAACTTGCCCCTGATGTAGTATATGGCCAAAAAATAACCACACTATTGATGGTTAAATGCACTTGATGAAAGCTTGACCCTGATGTAGGATATAGCAAAAAATAACCACACTATTGATGGTTAAATGCACTTGGGTGACAAGGTCAGCTTGCCCCTGATGTAGTATATGGCCAAAAAATAACCACACTATTGATGGTTAAATGCACTTGATGAAAGCTTGACCCTGATGTAGTATATAGCAAAAAATAACCACACTATTGATGGTTAAATGTACTTGGTGGCAGCTTGTGCTGGCGCACCACAAGCCACAAAATGGCCGCTGATCACCGCAGAAAAAAGTGACTGAAAAACGCTCTGGGCACCCTAAAAACACTGAGCAATTGAATAGCAGCAGTTCAATGATCCACAGCTGTAGATCGATCACTGAATGAAGTCTTTTGGAGGAGTTATCACTGCCTAATCTCGCCCTAACGTCGCAGCTGCAACCTCTCCCTACACTTGTATCAGCAGAGTGACGTGCAGCGCTACGTGACCCAAGCTTATATAGAGGCTGGGTCACATGCTGCACTGGCCAATCACAGCCATGCCAATAGTAGGCAAGGCTGTGATGGCCTTTTGGGGCAAGTAGTATGATGCTTGTTGATTGGCTGCTTTGCAGCCTTTTAAAAAGCGCCAAGAAAGCGCCGAACACCGAACCCGAACACGGACTTTTACGAAAATGTTCGGGTCCGTGTCACGGACACCCCAAAATTCGGTACGAACCTGAACTATACAGTTCGAGTTCGCTCATCCCTATCTGTAAGTGATCAAAACTGATCACAGTCAGATCTATAATAGTATTAGTGTCACCTTAGTTCGCCCTCCACCCAAAACGCAGTGTTTGCCCGATCAAGCCTGATCGGTCGCCCACACGTGCGTTCACCCACGCCCGCCCCTCCGCAGTGACAAAATTTTTTATTTTTTTTATCACTGCACAATCACTTTACAAGCGCTGCGGCGATAAAAAAATATGTTTCGATATTTTTTATCAATCGCAGCGGCCTCCGGTACTTCGCTAGCCTCCCCTTTGTAAGACAGGCTTGCTTTTTTTCTTGGGTAGTCTCAGGGAATACCCCTAAATTTAGTAGTCCAAATGTCAAACAGGGGGTATTCTTCTAAAGAGTCCTACAGGATTCTGACCCAGTCGGATGAGGAATGGGAACCCTCATCTGACTAATCTAGCGGGTCAAAATATGAACCTGTAGAAAGCAGTGGCAGTCTGACCCAAAGTTCGGACGAGGAGGTTGAGGTCCCTGATAGCACCAGGCGTACCCGGCCCCTTGTTGCTAGACCACAGGTTGCGCAGGATCCGCTTCAAGAGCAGCAGAGTGGGGCTGGCGCTGTCGTATTACGTGGTGAGGCATACACCAGCAGCGCAGCCCTCCCTGGACCTAGTACCAGCACTGCCGTACAACATGGTGAAGTGGCGAGCACCAGAAGGGCAGTTGAAGCTGGTAAGGTGGCACGTGCAATAGTTACCCCGTCGCAGCCACCGCACAGACAGGCCCGTAGAGCCCCTAGAGTCCCTGAGGTGCTGGCAAACCCTGATTGGCAGTCCCCAACTTCAGCCGCACCATTAGTTCCCCCTTTCACTACCCAGTCTGGAGTTCGGGTTGAGACAGCTCAGATCGGTTCGGCACTGGGATTTTTTGAGCTGTTCTTGACTGCGGAGCTCTTGGACTTAGTCGTGGCAGAAACAAATCGGTATGCCACTCAATTTATAGCCGCCAACCCGGGAAGCTATTTTGCCCAGCCTTTCCGGTGGAAACCCGTCCAAGTTTCCGAATTAAAAAAATTTCTGGGCCTTCTCCTCAACATGGGTCTAACCAAAAAGCATGAATTGCGGTCATATTGGTCCACGAACCCAATTCATCACATGCCCATGTTCTCTGCTGCTATGTCCAGGGCACGATTTGAGGCCATCCTGCGTTTCCTGCATTTTAGCGACAACACCACCTCCTGTCCCAGAGGCCACCCAGCTTTTGACCGGCTCCACAAAATTCGGCCCCTCATAGACCACTTCAACCAGAAATTTGCAGATTTGTATACCCCTGAGCAAAACATCTGTGTAGACGAGTCCCTTATACATTTTACCGGGCACCTTGGCTTCAAACAATACATCCCAAGCAAGCGCGCCCGGTATGGGGTCAAATTGTATAAGCTCTGTGAAAGGGCCACAGGCTATACCCACAAATTTCGGATCTATGAGGGTAAAGATCAGACCCTGGAGCCGGTCGGTTGGCCTGACTACCTGGGGAGCAGTGGGAAGACAGTCTGGGACTTGGTGTCACCCTTATTTGGCAAGGGGTACCATCTTTATGTGGTCAATTTTTACACAAGTGTGCCCCTCTTCAGGCATTTGTTCCTAAAACAGATTGGCTGCTGTGGCACCGTGCGACCTAGTCGCCGGGGCTTCCCCCAACGGCTCATTACCACCCGTCTTGTAAGGGGGGAGAGGGCTGCCTTGTGTAACCAAGAACTGCTCGTGGTGAAATGGAGAGACAAGCGTGACGTTTACATGCTCTCCTCCATTCACGCAGACACGACAATACAAATAGAACGGGCAACCAGTGTCATTGAAAAGCCCCTCTCAGTCCACGACTATAATGCGCTCATGGGAGGGGTGGACTTCAATGACCAGATGTTGGCTCCTTATTTAGTTTTCCGATGCACCAGACGCTGGTATAAGAAGGTGTCTGTATATTTGATTCAATTGGCTGCCTATACTAGTTTTGTTCTCTACAGTAAGGCTGGGAGAACAGGATCCTTCCTCAAATTTTAGGAAGAGATCATCGAGAACCTCCTGTATCGAGGAGGTTCCGTGGCCCCAACCACCAGTGTAGTGAGCCGTCTACACGAGCGACATTTCCCCAATGTCGTTGATGGTACCTCAACCCAACCATCACCCCGAAAAAGATGTCGTGTCTGTAGCAGGAGTGGAATAAGGCGTGACACCCGCTATTTCTGTCCTGACTGCCCTGACCACCCTGCCCTATGCTTTGGGGAGTGTTTCCGGAAGTACCACACACAGGTACACTTAACATAGGGATTGCATCTCACAGGACAGGCACACAGGGCTATTAGGGCCCTTTCACTCACAGCTGCTACAAACCTCTCCTTTCACCTGGGACAAAGTGCATAATGTACTTCGCCACATCTCTGGGCGATTTGCGCTTTGCACATTGTCCCATGGGGAAGGAGAGGTTTGTCCTATAAAGGTAAAAAAAAGACAACTTTTCCCACTTTTTTTTATACAAAGTTGGCATTTGACCGAGATATTTCTCTCACCCAGCATGGGTATATGTAAAATGACACCCCAAAACACATTGCCCAACTTCTCCTGAGTACGGCGATAGCAGATGTGTGACACTTTTTTGCAGCCTAGGTGGGCAAATGGTCCCACATTCCAAAGAGCACCTTTAGGATTTCACAGGGCATTTTTTACACATTTTGATTTCAAACTACTTCCCACACATTAGGGCCCCTAAAATGCCAGGGCAGTATAACTACCCCACAAATGACCCCATTTTGGAAAGAAGACACCCCAAGGTATTTTGTGATGGGCATAGTGAGTTCATGGAAGTTTTAATTTTTTTTCACAAGTTAGTGGAATATGAGACTTTGTAAGGAAAAAAATAAAAAATAAAAAATCATCATTTTCCGCTAACTTGTGACAAAAAATAAAAAGTTCTATGAACTCACTATGCCCATCATCGAATATCTTAGGGTGTCTACTTTCCGAAATGGGGTTATTTGTGGGGTTTTTCTACTGTCTGGGCATTGTAGAACCTCAGGAAACATGACAGGTGCTCAGAAAGTCAGAGCTGCTTCAAAAAGTGGAAATTCACATTTTTGTACCATAGTTTGTAAACGCTATAACTTTTACCCAAACCATTTTTTTTCTACCCAAATATTTATTTTTTATCAAAGACATGTAGAACAAAAAATTTAGAGAAAAATTTATATATGGATGTCGTTTTTTAAAAAAAACTTTACAACTGAAAGTGAAAAATTTAATTTTTGGGCAAAAATTTCGTTAAATTTCGATTAATAACAAAAAAAGTAAAAATGTCAGCAGCAATGAAATACCACCAAATGAAAGGTCTATTAGTGAGAAGAAAAGGAGGTAAAATTCATTTGGGTGGTAAGTTGCATGACTGAGAAATAAACGGTGAAAGTAGTGTAGTGCAGAAGTGTAAAAAGTGGCCTGGTCATTAAGGGTGTTTAAGCTAGGGGAGCTGAGGTGGTTAAAGCCTGTAATTTATACATTTATATCTTTGCTTTTTTTCACCTCATATGAACAGCTATCAGTACAGGGAGGATGTGTTATCAGTCGTTGATAGCATTGGTATGTATAAATTTATGGGTATAATTTCTCTACGCATGGAAGAGCTCTAAAAATTTATTTGAACCCTTAAGGGTTTGCTGCAGTTTGCTGCGTTTCTGGTCCATTCGGGTCTCCAGTGACCCGATGAACCGGAAAAGGACGATCATTTGGGGGCGGCGGTGCTGTTCTTGGTGCTGATTGGCCCGGGGAGAGAGGCGGGAGATTCAAACTCCCGGCGCTCCTCTCTCCCCTCCTCTTCCTGCTGCTGCACCTGCACCGTCCAGCACCGTCCAGCACCAGCTCCTGTGATCCCCCCGTTGTACCGCTGATCAGCAAGTTTGAACTTTTTTTTTCTAACACTTGTCCATTTATTTTTTTTATAAAAAGTACGTGAACACCCGTGCCCCCACACACACGCACATACAATAAAGTTTTACACGCACGCACACACACGCACACACACATACCCATGGCCGTCTTGCCTCCGACTCCGAGAGCCCCAGTGAGGATGAGGATGACCCCACGTTCCTCTTGTCATTCGCATCCTCCTCATCATCATCTGATGATGATGAGCCCCCAAGGCAGCGGAGACACCGCCAGGCGGAGCCAGGGGCCCCGCATGCTAGGGACCCTGTGGCCCACACCAGTACGAGCCGCCCTGGGGCTCATACTGGTTTCCCGGCCCACCAAATAAGCCCACCGGAGCCCCCTACCGGTGAACCTTAGCTGGTGTCCCCCAGTGGATTTTGAGCACGAGATTCCGGATTATGTTGGCAATCCAGGAATCCAGATTCCCACAGTGGGCTTCACTGAAATAGACTTTTTTAGTTTTTTTACAGTGACCCATTTGTGAATGTGAAGGTGGAGCAGACGAACCTGTACGCCCAACAGTTCGTTGCTCAGCACCCGGGCTCCTTTTTGGCTAGACCCGGTGGCTGGACGCCGGTCAGTGCAGCCGAGATGAGGACGTTTTGGGGCCTCGTGCTGCACATGGGTCTAGTGCAAAAACCCAGTGTCAGGCAATACTGTAGTGGGGACGTCCTCTACCAGACCCCACTCTACAGTATGGCCATGACACCCCCCCGGTTTGAGGCCATCCGGAAATGCCTGCATTATGCAGATAATGCAGCATGTCCCCCCCGAGATGATCCTGCCCATGACCGTCTGTATAAGATACGGCCGGTCATCGATCACTTCGGGGCCAAAATTGCGCAGGCCTACGTACCTGGAAGGGAGGTCGCGGTTGATGAGTCTCTCGTTGCGTTCAAGGGGAGACTCAGTTTCCGCTAATACATTCCCACTAAGCGGGCAAGGTATGGCGTGAAAATGTACAAAATTTGTGAGAGTACCTCAGAGTACACTTACAAATTTTGTGTATACGAGGGGCGAGATCCCCGTATTGAACCCCCAGAATGTCCCCCCACTCTGGGTGTTAGCGGGAAACTCGTGTGGGACCTTATGCACCCACTGCTAGATAAGGGTTACCACTTGTACGTGGATAACTTTTATACTAGCATTCCCTTGTTCAGGTCCCTTGCCGCCAGATCCACCTCTGCTTGTGGGACTATGCAGAAAAATCAACGCAGCCTCCCTACCTACCCCCTCCAGGTACCTATCCCCAGGGGTGAGACCCGTGCCCTTACCAGTGGAAACCTGTTGCTGGTCAGGTATAAGGACAAGAGGGATGTCCTTATACTGTCCACAATCTACGGTAACAGCATCACCCCTGTCCCTGTGCGAGGTACCGCGGCAATGGTCCTCAAGCCCGATTGTATCGTCGACTACAATCGGTATATGGGAGGAGTTGATCTCTCTGATCAAGTCCTCAAGCCATATAATGCCATGCGCAAAACCCGGGCATGGTACAAAAAAGTTGCGGTCTACTTGGTACAGGTTGCCTTGTACAACGCTTTTGTACTATCCTGAAGCGCTGGCAGCACATGGACATTCCTCCAATTCTATGAGGCAGTCCTCAAGGACCTGATTTTTTCAGACCGGGAAAGTGCAGGCCGGAGTACCTCGGGAATTGGAAGCGCCCGGATCGTCCCTGGCCAACATTTTCCAGGTGTGGTCCCCCATAATGGAAAGAAGGGACGAACCCAAAAAAAGTGCAGAGTGTGTCACAGGAGGGGAATGCGGAAGGACACCACCACTCAGTGTTACACTTGCCCCGATCATCCGGGCCTCTGCATTATCGATTGCATCAGGGAGTATCACACTTCCATGGAGTACTAAATTTTTATAATCCCCAACAGTCCCCTAGAGAACATAAAAAACTATGGCTCTCAGACTTTGGAGACACTGAAAAAATATTTTTTTCCAAAAATATTAGTTTTAGTGCAGGCATCCTCAAACTGCGGCCCTCCCGATGTTGTAAAACTATAACTCCCAGCATGTCCAGACAACCTACAGCTATCAGCAGGGCATGGTGGGAATTGTAGTTTTACAACATCTGGAGGGCCGCAGTTTGAGGATGCCTGCTTAGTGTCTCCAAAGTCTGAGAGCCATACATATTGGGCATCGCCGCGTCCGTAAAAATCTTCTCTATAAAAATAACATTTAACCCAAACCCCCCGGATGAACAGCGTTAAAAAAAAAAAAAGTGTAAAAAAAAAACATTTTTTGTCACCTAACATCACAAAAAGTGTAATAGCGAGCGAGCGATCAAAATGTCATATGCACCCCCAATTAGTGCCAATAAAACCGCCATCTCATCCCTCAAAAAATGAGCCCCTACATTAGATAGTCGCCCAACAAAAAAAAACTGTAGCTCCCAGGCTATGGAGATACTAAAATATTTTTTTTTGTTCCTAAAATGATAATAGTGTAAAATCTAAAAAATGTTTTTAAAGTAGACATATTAGGTATTGCCGCATCTGTAAGAATATGCCCTATAAAAATAACATTTGACCAAACCCCTCGGATGAACAGCGTTAAAAATATAAAATAAAAACGGTGCCAAAACACCCATTTTTTGGCAAAATTTCCATTTGAATCCTTTTTTTCCGGTAATAAAGCAAGGGTTAACAGCCAAACAAAACTAAATATTTATTGCCCTGATTCCGTAGTTTGCAGAAACACCCCATATGTGGTCGTAAATGTCTATATAGAACGAAGGGAACGCCATATGGTTTCTGGAAGGCAGATTTTGATGGACTGGTTTATTTACACCATGTCCCATTAGAAGCCCCCCTAATGTAGCTTAGACTAGAAACTCCAAACAAGTGACCCCATCTAAGAAACTGCACCCCTCAAGGTATTCAAAAGTTACTTTACAAACTTTGTTAACCCTTTAGGTGTTCCACAAAACTAAATAGCGAATGTAGAAACAGTTTTAGAATTTAAATTTTTTGTTACCTTGCCTCAAAAAAGTATAATATAGAGCAACCAAAAATCATATTTACCCTAAAATAGTCCCAAAACAACAACCACCTTATCCCGTAGTTTCCTATATGGGGTCACTTTTATGGAGTTTCTACTCTAGGGGTGCATCAGGGGGCTTGAAAGGGTACATGGTGTAAATAAACCAGTCCAGCAAAATCTGCCTTCCAAAAACCATATGGCGTTCCCCTTCTTCTATGTCCTGCTGTTTAGCCAAATAGTAGTTTACAACCACATATGGGGTGTTTCTGCAAACTACAGAATCAGGGCAACCCATATTGAGTTTTGTTTGGCTGTTAACCCATTTTTTCCAGTAATAAAGTAAGAGTTAAAATGGAAAATTTTCCAAAAAGTAGAAATTCTAAAATTGTTTCTCCATCTGCCATTAACTCTTGTGGAACACCTAAAGGGTTAACAAAGTTTGTAAACCCAGTTTTGAATACCTTGAGGGGTGTACGTTCTTAGATGGAGTCACTTTTTGGAATTTCTATTCTAGGGGTGCAACGGGGGGCTTGAAATGGGACATGGTATAAACAAAACCAGTCCTGCAAAATCTGCCTTCCAAAACCCATATGGCGTTCCCCTCCTTCTATGTCCTCCCGTTTGGCCAAACAGTAGTTTACGACCACATATGGGGTGTTTTTGCAAACTACAGAATCAGGGCAACCCATATTGAGTTTTGTTTGGCAGTTAACCCTTACTTTATTACTGGAAAAAATGGGTTAAAATGGAAAATTTTCAAAAATATAGAAATTCCTAAATTGTTTCTCCATCTGCCATTAACTCTTGTGGAACACCTAAAGGGTTAACAAAGTTTGTAAACCCAGTTTTGAATACCTTGAGGGGTGTACTTTCTTAGATGCAGTCACTTTTTTGGAATTTCTATTCTAGGGGTGCAACGGGGGGCTTGAAATGGGACATGGTATAAACAAAACCAGTCCTGCAAAATCTGCCTTCCAAAACCCATATGGCGTTCCCCTCCTTCTATGTCCTCCCGTTTGGCCAAACAGTAGTTTAGGACCACATATGGGGTGTTTTTGCAAACTACAGAATCAGGGCAACCCATATTGAGTTTTGTTTGGCAGTTAACCCTTACTTTATTACTGGAAAAAATGGGTTAAAATGGAAAATTTTCCAAAAAATAGAAATTCCAAAATTGTTTCTCCATCTGCCATTAACTCTTGTGGAACACCTAAAGTGTTAACAAAGTTTGTAAACCCAGTTTTGAATACCTTGAGAGGTGTACTTTCTTAGATGGAGTCACTTTTTTGGAATTTCTATTCTAGGGGTGCAAGGGGGGGCTTGAAATGGGACATGGTATAAACAAAACCAGTCCTGCAAAATCTTCCTTGCAAAAACCATATGGCGTTCCCCTCCTTCTATGTCCTCCCGTTTGGCCAAACAGTAGTTTAGGACCACATATGGGGTGTTTCTGCAAACTACAGAATCAGGGCAACCCATTTTGAGTTTTGTTTGGCAATTAAACCTTGCTTTGTTCCTGGAAAAAATGGATTATATTGGAAAATTTTCCAAAAAATCGAAATTCGTAAATTTTATGTCCATTTGCCATGAAATCTTGTGGAAGACCTGAAGGGTTAACAAAGTTTTTAAAATCAGTTTTGAATACCTTGAGGGGTGTAGTTTCTAAAATAAGGTCATTTTTGGGTGGTTTCTATTACGTAAGCCTCACAAAGTGACTTCAGACCTGAACAAGTCCATAAAAAGTAGGATTTGGAAAAATTCTGAAAAATTTCAAAATTTGCTTCTAAACTTCTAAGCTATGTAACATCCCCAAAAAATAAAATGGCATTCCCAAAATGATACAAACATGAAGTAGACATATGGGGAATGTAAAGTCATCACAATTTTTGGGGGTATTACTATGTATTACAGAAGTAGAGAAACTGAAACTTTGAAATTTGCAAATTTTTAAAAATTTTTGTAAATTTGGTATTTTTTTATGCAAAAAAATTTACTTTTTTTACCCAATTTTAGCAGTGTCATGAAGTACAATATGTGACGAAAAAAACAATCTCAGAACGGCCTGGGTAAGTCAAAGCGTTTTAAAGTTATCAGCACTTAGGCCTCTTTCACACGGCGGTTTTTTTTTTTCCGTTTTGCGGGCCGTTTTTTCATTTCAATGGTTCCGCAAAAAAAACGGAATGTGTTCCGTATGCATTCCGTTTCCGTATTTCCGTTTTTCCGTTCCGTTTAAAGATAGAACATGTCCTATATTTGGCCGCAAATCACGTTCCGTTGCTCCATTAAAGTCTATGGGTCTGCAAAAAAACGGAATGCATACGGAAATGCATCCGTATGTCTTCCGTATCCGTTCCGTTTTTTGCGGAACCATCTATTGAAAATGTTATGCCCAGCCCAATTTTTTCTATGAAATTGCTGTACACTGTATATGCCATACGGAAAAACGGACCGGAAAAACGGAACGGAAACGGAAACACAACGGAAACGAAAAACGGAACAACGGATCCGTTTAAAACGGACCGCAAAACACTGAAAAAGACATACTGTCGTGTGAAAGAGGCCTTAAAGTGACACTTGTCAGATGTCCAAAAAATGGCCAAGTCCTTAAGGTGAAATAGGGCTGAGTCCTTAAGGGGTTAAAAAAGATGATAAGAGTACACAGGAATTCACACACCATTTTATGTACTGACAAATAAACATACTGAAAACAGCATTTGAGACCTTAATGGCAAAAAAAATCTGAATTCGAGATCAGTTATAAGCAGAACAATAACATTAAAAGTTGGGAAGGTACTACTCAGCTGTTTGTAGTTTGCCCTTTTTTTTAATTAGAATTCCTTTTCTAGCACTAGCTTATGATTTGTGTTCAGTAGCAACCCTTGGTGCTGTTCTACTACAAAACCCTTTGAAACCATATTCAAAGATCATCACGCTTTGTGTTTGCTCGACCATGCTCCTTTGTACTAACTTCAGAATCACATTCACTGATGAAATTATTGACAGTACTTTGTGGAGTCGAATGTACTGCATTCTACAGAAACCTTACCTAATTAGGTTTGCTGCTTCCAGACTAGATATTACTTGAAGTCGCCATGTATTATCACTAATTATTAGCATTTTTACATTACATGTAATTACTGGAAGGAGTCATGCTTGTTATGGTTCGGATCATTTTCAGGGTTTAACAGAAAATTTGAATATATACAAGATAATCAGATTATTCTGAAGACGGTTAAAAATTGTCCAATAGAATGAAGCAGTAACTAGTGTTGAGCGCGAATATTCGAATAGCGAATTTTAATCGCGAATATCGGCACTTCGAGAATTTGCGACTATTTAGAATATAGTGCTATATATTCGTAATAACGAATATTCGTAATTTTTTCCATCTGAACACATGATTCCTCCCTGCTTCTTGCTTGTGGGCCAATGTGTTCAATTCAGATGGAAAAAAATTACGAATATTCTAAAAAACTAATATATAGCACAATATTGAATATAGTACTATATATTCATTTTTTAGAATATTCGTCATTTTTTTCCATCTGAAGTCATGAATCCTCCCTTCTTAAAGGAAACCTGTGACCTGGAATTTGGCAATAGAGCTGAGGACATGGGCTGCTAGATCGCCGCTAACATGTCCGCAATGTCCAGTCCCCATAGCTCTGTGTGCTTTTATTGTGTCAAAAAAACGATTTTATAGATATGCAAATTAACCTGAGATTAGTCCTGTCCCTGAGATGAGTCCAGCGTGACGGAGCCCAGCACCGCCCCGCATCCTCCGAATCGCCTCCTTGCTTTCCAACGTCACAAAGCTAGAGCGCCGCAATCTCGCGATGCGCAAGCTTACGCATGCGCAGTTTGTTCCCTTAGGCTGATGCAGGCACAGGGAAGGAACACTATGCCAACACTGCACATGCGCTAGCTCACGCATCGCGAGATTATGGTGCTCTAGCTTTGTGACGTCGGGGACTGGACATTGGGGACTTGCTAGCGGCGATCTAGCAGCCCATATCCTCAGTTCTGTTGCTAAATTCCAGGTGAAAGGTTCCCTTTAAGTTGCTTGTGGGCCAATGATGGAAAAAATGACGAATATTCTAAAAACGAATGTATAGCACTATATTCTATAGTGCTATATATTCGTTTTTAGCCTGCATATTATGCAATCATTACCTTGCCGATTTTTGCGCAAAAAAAAAAGTAGAATATAACGAATATGCGAATTCGCGAATATATGACGAATATTCTACAAAATATTCGCAAAATATCACAAATTCTAATATGACCCCTGCCGCTCATCACTAGCAGTAGCAGCCAGGCAGAAAATGGTACAGAGTCCTGACTATATTTCTTACTATATTAATGGTAAGATTGTATTAATTTCCAGGGTTTTATTAGCCAAGTTCACTATACGGTAAACCTGCGCTAAAATGAATCTTTTTAATCCAGTATACTTAATTTCAATTCTTCACGCATTAGTAAAGTCTGACATACTATTCATTTGCATAAGCTAGCGACGGATTAATACAAAAGTAGGCCATGTGATATTAGTATTTGATGTGCTATGACTCACCAGACTTGACATGATGCATGACATTTCATCCATACAAAATAATTTAATTTATTATTAATATTATCCAGAGGAATTCAGTATGCCCGCCACAATGTGAAATAGTTACACTTTAATAGATTTATAAATTGGTCTCATCTGAAACTCATTTAAAGTAAATTAAAGAAGACCATGAAGTAGAGTTTTTCAGATTCAAACAATAAGCATGGGTTTACACGTTGCGCACACATTGCGGCCATGTCATGGAAAAAAAAACACCATGATGAATTTAAATGTTATAACCTCTACTTTTAGACATCGATAAAGGCATACGGGGTTACTTACTAAGTGATATATGCCAGTTTTATGGCGTATATATGTTTTCCCTGCTCATGCCAGGTCTAAAAAAGGATGGCGTGGCGTGGCGTGGGTGGGGAAGGGGACAGGCCACCAAGCCTGTCTCATTTATTATTTTCTACGCCTGTTTTAGGCATAGAAAATGTTCTAAATCCATGCCAGTAAGGAAGCTGGTGTAGATTTAGACCGTCAGTGGATGAGCTGAAGTTCTATAGAGGATGGCGCATAACTTTGGCGGATCCACCGCCAGCACAGTGGTTATTAAGACTGGAGTCTAAAACTCCAGTCTTAATAAATGATCCCCATAATGTGTAAACCCAGCTTGATGTAAATTGCAGCTCAAAAATCAACATCTGTGGCAAAATCTTGAAGACCTACATGAGGCTTTGTCATGGATTTTGCCACAGATTTGATGTGAATTTTACCCATTGTAAAAGGTAAAAGTTATTGTGGAAATGTGCAGCATAAATTGCCATGCTGCAGATTTCAAATGTGCATTACAGGTTATCATGTGCTACAGAATTAACTATTGTTTGAATCAAGTTTTTTGTTAAGCATTTTAAAAGAATTTATTTCCATATGATCTACATTTAAAAATCTTGAAATCTTTCAGTTATAATAAGCTGACAAATCCTGTTCTGTGCAGATCCCTTTTCAATAGTCATCTCATTATCATCACATACAGGATCACAATGACAAGGGGGTTTCCAACTGGTTTTACAACTGTTCATACATCCATAAAGAGTAAAGCTTCTGAAGCTGTGAGGCAGGGTGGTGAGTTGCAGCTTGGGGGAGGGGGAAGGAGTTTTCAATGAAGGGATGATTTGCTGCACAGACCTTTAAAAAAATGGAGCTGCCATAAAAGCCCTAGTTAGGCCTCATGCACACGGCTGTGTTCCGCGGCCGAGAGCGGTCCGTGGTAACCCGGCCGTGATTCCTTCTGACAGCAGGAGCGCACGGCGTCATTGGTTGCTATGACGCCGTGCGCTTCATGCCGCCGCTGCTGTACAGTGATACACTGGTATGATCTATACGAGTGTATCAGGCCCCCTGCACACGATCAGGATTGCGTGCGGATTTTCCGCGCGGATTTGCGTGCGGAAAATCCGCACAGTAGGTCATGTCCATTGTATTCTATGAGAATTTGAAATTCTCAATGCACACGATGCAGATTTTTTCCGCGCGGATTTTGACCTGCGGTGCGGATTTTAAAATCCGCGACATGTCAATTATTTTTTTTTTCCTGACCGGATTTTCTTCATTCACTTAGTAAAATCCGCATGTGAAAAATCCGCACCGAAACCGCACCAAATCCGCATGCAAATCCGCATGCAAATCTGCACCAATTGATGCGGATTGACCGCACAGATTTGCCTGCGAACACCTGCGGATTTCAGTGCGGATGCTCCGCACATGAATCCTGAACGTGTGCATGTACCCTCACTGTACAGCAGCGGCGGCATGAAGCGCACGGCGTCATAGCAACCAATGACGCCGTACGCTCCTGCTGTCAAAAGGAATCCCGGCCGGGTTACCACGGACCGCTCTCGGCCGCGGAACACAGCCGTGTGCATGAGGCCTTAGGGTGTTGTCTGATGTCCTCAGCCATTTATAGGTGTTTTTGCCCATGTACTGTGTTTTACCATCTGATGTTTTAATAGCATTTTGTATGCCTTTTGCAGTGTCGTCAAACCCACTGCTAGATACTGTAATTGTGTTTCATTAAAATATGTGTTTGTGCCTCAGTTCCCACAAAGTTGCATAGGGAGGGTGAGGTTCTAAACATACATCCCAGGGCTGACTTCAACCTTTTCTCTCTCTAAGGGCTCATTCACACGAACGTGTGATGCCCATTGCCTTTTTTGCGGACGGCATTTGCGGATCCACAGTACATGGGCACCATTCCGTGGCCATTCCGCATCACAGATGCAGACCCATTCATTTCAATGGGTCCACAAATCCGGATATGCGGAACGGTGCGGAACGGAATGGAACACTACGGAAGCACTACGGAGTGCATTCTGGGGTTCCGTGCTTCAGCACCGCAAAAAGATAGAACTTGCTCTATCTTTTTGCGGAACGGAAGGATCGCGGACCCATTCAAGTGAATGGGTCTGCGATCCTCATGCGCCTGCCCCATGGATGGTGAACGAGCCCTAAGAGGAAGAGTAGAGTGCACTGTAGTGATGTATCTGAGGTAGAAGCAACAACTTAGAAGCCATTGTGGACAATTATTTATTCTCCAGAATTAGTTCCTTGTACCAGTCCATAGTAGGGAAAGATTATAGAAGATCCAGGCAACTCAGAGAGGAAATATTGAGAATATTGGTAAAGGAAGGTAATTGTCATTTATCAGGCTTTAGCCTCCTCTGCATTTGGTGGAGAGATTCCAAGCTACCTAAAGACAGAAAGGCCACCTGTTAGGAGATAGTATTCCTAGAGAGGATACCTCAACTGAAAGAATATGACTATACATTACAGCAGATATAGTGCATCCCTCTAGCCTGGAGAAACAAGAGAGGAAGATTGATTACTAGAGAGGAAAACAACCCCTTATGAAACTTTTGGGAACTAACCTGAGCCATTGTAGAAGCTGCCTTGCTGTAAATGACTTTTGTGTGCATTGATGACCTTCAGTAAAGAAGTACTGGGAATTTTTGTAAGAAAACTGCTCTCCTTATTGTGAGAACTCATCACCTACTTGCACCCAAGGGTGCTGGTGTCATGAACCTCAGGGACCCTGCCTTCCCTGCACCTAAAACCCATACCACCAACGGCACCTCAACCAACATCCGGAAGGAGACCCCTAAACACCAGAGTGTGCCCCTAAGGAATCCGGTGCTATCCTTCCACTCACTGCACGCTGGCCCAGAAATGTGAGTACCAACTACTACACCCATCAAGCAACCACGCTCCCACATTGCCCCTGCGTTCCTGGTCGCTGGACTTGCTTTTTTTTTTTTCTTTACAGAAAACTATATATTCTCTTTTAATGTTACTACCTCTGTAGAGCAGCGGGGAAAAATACAGTACATGAGTACAAGAAATGACATGCAAAAACACAGTTAAAAACATCAACACACAATTCACAATATTTTTTTTTAAAGCTATAAAAAAATGGATATCTATGACATAAAAGATCCAGGCAGTAAGGGAAAAACACCAGACCTAAGAACGCGCCTCAAAGAAAAAACCTGTTACACAAAACTGACTTCCATGCTTGAGCACTTTTTTTTTGTCCAAAAAAATGCACTCCTGAAAACACCAAAAAAACATCTTTGACAGCTGTGATATTGTGACAAAGCAGCACTGTCATCTAACATCCACCCCAAAGCCTCTATTGCACGCATTGAAAAGTGGGCATGATTATCTATGCCAATTTGTTCCACTTCAGATTTATTACTGTAATTTTTTTTAAAAGTCTCAAAGCCATTCCTGCAGGAGATGGCTTAAAAAAACTGGAGAACCAGAAAACAGTGTTAGGGCTCATGCACACGACCGTTGTTGTTTTGCAGTAAATTTTTCACGGATCCGTTGTTCCGTATCTGAAGTTTTTTTCTCTCTAATTTAAGTCCTCTTCCGTTACGTTATTGCACAAAACATATCCGTATGGTTTTCGCATTTGATCTGTTTTTTTGCGGATCGGAAACGGAAACAGTAACTTATTAATCACCAAACACATGAGCAGTATTGGCTGGGCATAGCATTTCTACAGTATCGATCCGCAAAATATGGATGAAATACGGATGACATACGGATGTGTTCCGTGATCGTTCTGTATTTTTTGCAGACCCATTGACCTGAATGGGGCCTTGGACCGTGATTTGCGCACAATAATAGTTCATGCACTACTTTTTGCGGAACGGAAATACGGAAACGGAATGCACACAGAGTACTTTACGTTGTTTTTGCGGACCCATTGAAGTGAATGTTTCTGCATACGGTCCGCAAAAACAATGGGACGGAAGCGGAAAGAAAATACGTTTGTGTGCATGAGCCCTTAATTTAAACATGCTCCATTTAGCAAATAACGTGCCCAGTTTGGTGCAAAGTACACCAATGCAGTCTCAAGCAAAAGTGACTTCAAAAATTACCCTCATAAGAAATTCCCAACCCCTCCCATAACTGTGATCCCAGCAGTTTAAAGCCTTTAGATGCTGCAGTGAACAGCCCATCGCTCTGCCCCCTTCCCTACCCAATGATGGGGTGATAATGGGCTGTCATGGCAGCCAAACCCCAACAATTGCCTTCTGGTTTACTATCTACAGAAATCTATCACGGTCTAATAGGCTACCTCTCAGTATATTGATACACGGAAATAACGAAGTAAAAAAAGTAAAAAGAATATAAAAAGGTTTAATAAAGTGTCACACATATTTCAAAAACACAAAAACAAGATTTTCACATGTAAAAAAATAATCTGAACTATAAACTTAAAATTTTGAGAATTACTGTTTATCTTCTATTCCAACACCCAAAAAATTAAAGGAAGTCTGCCACCTACATAACATGTTTTAGGCCTCATGCACACGACCGTTTTTTTTTGCGATCCGCAAAAGCGGGTTCCGTTTTTCCGTGATCCGTGACCGTTTTTTCGTCCGTGGGTCTTCCTTGATTTTTGGAGGATCCACAGACATGAAAAAAAAGTCGTTTTGGTGTCCGCCTGGCCGTGCGGAGCCAAACGGATCCGTCCTAACTTACAATGCAAGCCAATGGGGACGGATCCGTTTGACGTTGACACAATATGGTGCAATTGCAAACAGATCCGTCCCCCATTGATTTTCAATGTAAAGTCAGGAGTTAATATACCATAGGATCGGAGTTTTCTCCAATCCGATGGTATATTTTAACTTCAAGCGTCCCCATCACCATGTGAACGCCTCTATGTTAGAATATACCATCGGATTTGAGTTACATCGTGAAACTCAGATCCGACAGTATATTCTAACACAGAGGCGTTCCCATAGTGATGGGGACGCTTCTAGTTAGAATATACTACGAACTGTGTACATGACTGCCCCCTGTTGCCTGGCAGCACCCGATCTTTTACAGGGGGCTGTGATCAGCACAATTAACCCTTCAGGTGCCGCACCTGAAGGGGTTAATTGTGCGTATCAAAGCCCCCTGTAAGAGATCAGGGGCTGCCAGGCAGCAGGGGGCAGACCCCCCTCCCTCCCCAGTTTGAATATCATTGGTGGCCAGTGTGCGGCCCCCCCCGGCCCCCCCTCCCTCTATTGTAATATAATTGGTGGCCAGTGTGCGGCCTCCCCCTGCCCCCCCTCCCTCTATTGTAATATCATTGGTGACCAGTGTGCGGCCTCCGTCGGTGCCCCCTTTCCTTCCTTTTTTGTAATATCATTGGTGGCCAGCGTGCGCCCCCCCTCTATTGTAATATCATTGGTGGCCAGTGTGCGGCCTCCCCTCCCCCCCCCCGCCCAATCATTGGTGGCAGCGGAGAGTTCCGATCGGAGTCCCAGTTTAATCGCTGGGGCTCCGATCGGTAACCATGGCAACCAGGACGCTACTGCAGGCCTGGTTGCCATGGTTACTTAGCAATATTACAATATTAGAAGCATCATACTTACCTGCTGCGCTGTCTGTGACCGGCCGGGAGCTCCTCCTACTGGTAAGTGACAGGTCTGTGCGGCGCATTGCTTAATGATCTGTCACTTACCAGTAGGAGGAGCTCCCGGCCGGTCACAGACAGTGCAGCAGGTAAGTATGATGCTCTAATATTGTAATATTGCTAAGTAACCATGGCAACAAGGCCTGCAGTAGCGTCCTGGTTGCCATGGTTACCGATCGGAGCCCCAGCGATTAAACTGGGACTCCGATCGGAATTCTCCGCTGCCACCAATGATCGGGCAGGGGGGGGGGGGGAGGGGAGGCCGCACACTGGCCACTAATGATATTACAATAGAGGGGGGGGGGCGCACGCTGGCCACCAATGATATTACAATAGAGGGAGGGAGGGGGGCCGACGGAGGCCGCACACTGGCCACCAATGATATTACAATAGAGGGAGGGAGGGGGGGCCGGGCAGCCCCTGATCTCTTACAGGGGGCTATGATACGCACAATTAACCCCTTCAGGTGCGGCACCTGAAGGGTTAATTGTGCTGATCACAGCCCCCTTTAAAAGATCGGGTGCTGCCAGGCAACAGGGGGCAGTCATGTACACAGTTCGTAGTATATTCTAACTAGAAGCGTCCCCATCACTATGGGAACGCCTCTGTGTTAGAATATACTGTCGGATCTGAGTTTCACGATGTAACTCAAATCCGATGGTATATTCTAACATAGAGGCGTTCCTATGGTGATGGGGACGATTCAAGTTAAAATATACCATCGGATTGGAGAAAACTCTGATCCTATGGTATATAAACTCCTGACTTTTCATTGAAAGTCAATGGGGGACGGATCCGTTTGCAATTGCACCATATTGTGTCAACGTCAAACGGATCCGTCCCCATTGACTTGCATTGTAAGTTAGGACGGATCCGTTTGGCTCCGCACGGCCAGGCGGACACCAAAACGACTTTTTTTTCATGTCCGTGGATCCTCCAAAAATCAAGGAAGACCCACGGACGAAAAAACGGTCACGGATCACAGAAAAACTGAACCCGTTTTTGCGGATCGCAAAAAAAACGGTCGTGTGCATGAGGCCTTAAACTGATGATATAGCTCTGTGGGAGGCAGATCCATAACACTGATGGTACCCATGTTTAGTTTTTCAGAGCATCCAAAGTACCTAAAATAAAGTTTTAAAAATATGCAAATTACCTATCGCAAGTGCCCAGGGGCGGAGAGTGTGCTGCAAGTGCCCAGTGCTCCCCGCCTTACTTGCTCCTGACTCCTCCCCTCTGTATCGTCCGGCCAGTCCTGTATCCTTGCGGCGTCATTCTCATCTCCATTCATAATCTAGTGCCTGTTCGCTTCACCGCCGGGTCCGGGCATGCGCAGTACATTGCCCACTGTGGGCAGAGGCATACTGATATGCCGTGCGCATGCGCCAGTTACGTACACCGGCGGTAAAGCGCACAGGCTCTGGATTATGAATGGAGACGAAAATGACCCAGCAAGGATACAGGGCTGGCCGGACGATACAGAGGGGAGGAGTCAGGAGCAAGTAAGGCGGGGAGCACTGGGCACTTGCAGCACACTCTCCGCCATTGGGCACTTGCGATAGGTAATTTGCATATTTTTAAAACTTTATTTTAGGTACTTTGGAGGCTCTGAAAAACTAAACATGGGTACCATCAGTGTTATGGATCTGCCTCCCACAGAGCTATATCATCAGTTTAAAACAAGTTATGTAGGTGACAAACTCCCTTTAAAGCTTTTTCAGTATATTTATATATACCACAAAATGGTGGCATTAAAAAAGTGCAAATCGTCCTGAAAAAAATAAGCCATCATATTATTATGTTGAGGTATACCACATGTGGCACAAAAGACTTGATAAACACGGGGTCATACCTCATGAAATATAGAAAATCGTGCAGAATTTCAATAAATTCTGTATTAGAAAGTCCCATATAATCATTAGTGTTGATCACGAATATTCGAATTGCAAATTTTTATCGTGAATATAGGTACTTCGAAAATTTGCGAATATTTAGAATATAGTGATATACACTCACCTAAAGAATTATTAGAAACACCATACTAATACGGTGTTGGACCCCCTTTTGCCTTCAGAACTGCCTTAATTTTACGTGGCATTGATTCAACAAGGTGCTGATAGCATTCTTTAGAAATGTTGGCCCATATTGATAGGATAGCATCTTGCAGTTGATGGAGATTTGAGGGATGCACATCCAAGGCACGAAGCTCCCGTTCCACCACATCCCAAAGAAGCTCTATTGGGTTGAGATCTGGTGACTGTGGGGGACATTTTAGTACAGTGAACTCATTGTCCTGTTCAAGAAACCAATTTGAAATGATTCGAGCTTTGTGACATGGTGCATTATCCTGCTGGAAGTAGCCATCAGAGGATGGATACATGTTCTCATTCTGTTTACGCCAAATTCGGACTCTACCATTTGAATGTCTCAACAGAAATCGAGACTCATCAGACCAGGCAACATTTTTCCAGTCTTCAACAGTCCAATTTTGGTGAGCTTGTGCAAATTGTAGCCTCTTTTTCCTATTTGTAGTGGAGATGAGTGGTACCCGGTGGGGTCTTCTGCTGTTGTAGCCCATCCGCCTCAAGGTTGTGCGTGTTGTGGCTTCACAAATGCTTTGCTGCATACCTCGGTTGTAACGAGTGGTTATTTCAGTCAACGTTGCTCTTCTATCAGCTTGAATCAGTCGGCCCATTCTCCTCTGACCTCTAGCATCCACAAGGCATTTTTGCCCACAGGACTGCCGCATACTGGATGTTTTTTCCCTTTTCACACCATTCTTTGTAAACCCTAGAAATGGTTGTGCGTGAAAATCCCAGTAACTGAGCAGATTGTGAAATACTCAGACCGGCCCGTCTGGCACCAACAACCATGCCACGCTCAAAATTGCTTAAATCACCTTTCTTTCCCATTCTGACATTCAGTTTGGAGTTCAGGAGATTGTCTTGACCAGGACCACCCCCCTAAATGCATTGAAGCAACTGCCATGTGATTGGTTGACTAGATAATTGCATTAATGAGAAATAGAACAGGTGTTCCTAATAATTCTTTAGGTGAGCGTATATTCGTAATTTCGAATATTCTAGATTTTTTTTTATTGCAAATTTTTATAATGCAAATTTTTATTGCAAATTTTTCAATTGCTGAGTAAAAACATGATTTCTCCCTGCTTCTTGCTCGTGGGCCAATGACTCATTGGCCCACAAGCAAGAAGCAGGGAGGAATCACGACTTTAAATGGGAAAAATTATGAATATTCAAAAAAAACTAATATATAGCACTATATTGAATATATTAGTTTTTTTGAATATTCGTAATATTCTAAAACAAGAATATATAGCAATATAGCGAATATTTGAAAAACAAAAGCGAATATAGAGCAATTTAACCAATATAGTGCTATAATCGTCTTTGTCTAATAGTTGTAATTTTTTTCTCATTTGAAGTTCAGATTGAAAAAAAAATTCAACTATTGAAAAAAAAGCACTATATATATTCTTTTGTTTTTTGAGTATTTGCTATATTGCTATATATTCTTGTTTTAGAATATTACAAATATTTGAAAAAACTAATATATTCGATATAGTGCTATGACTCATTGGCCCACAAGCAAGAAGCAGGGAGGAATCATGTTTTTGCTCGGCAATTGAAAAATTTGCGCTAAAAATTCACATTACGAAAATTCGCATATTACGCGATCATTACCTTGTCGATTTTTCGAGTAAAAAAAATCGGAGAATATAACGAATATTCAAATTTGCGAATATTCGCCGAATATTCTACATAATAATTTGAATATGACCCCTGCCGCTCATCACTAATAATCATCTCACAAACACATTGGTCAACAATAACCAGAAAGCATCACTCACTGTTATATTGTAGTGGACTATATCCAGCAGTACAGTGTGATGTCTGATTGTTTAAATAGTCTTCAAAATAAATGTAGAAACGCAGCACCAGCAGCAGCCAGTACAGATTTCTGAACATAATGTTGCAGTTTTTTCAAGTGCTACTCCAATCTTATGCACATCAGAAAACAAATAAGCACTGTGCACGGCCAGGAGAGAGTCAGGACGAAGACTGCCATTGTGAACTATCAGTACTATTATCACCATCATAGCCACTATGATCCCTCCTATCCTCCTCCCCTCCGGGTCGCTGCACATGTTTTAAATTTAAAAAGTAGAACAAATTTGACAGTGTAGTGCGTTTTTAAACAGGTTGTTTGTTACATAGCTAAATTGGTCACTGACCCTAATTAATAATACAGGGAGTGCAGAATTATTAGGCAAGTTGTATTTTTGAGGATTAATTTTATTATTGAACAACAACCATGTTCTCAATGAACCCAAAAAACTCATTAATATCAAAGCTGAATATTTTTGGAAGTAGTTTTTAGTTTGTTTTTAGTTTTAGCTATTTTAGGGTGATATCTGTGTGTGCAGGTGACTATTACTGTGCATAATTATTAGGCAACTTAACAAAAAACAAATATATACCCATTTCAATTATTTATTTTTACCAGTGAAACCAATATAACATCTCAACATTCACAAATATACATTTCTGACATTCAAAAACAAAACAAAAACAAATCAGTGACCAATATAGCCACCTTTCTTTGCAAGGACACTCAAAAGCCTGCCATCCATGGATTCTGTCAGTGTTTTGATCTGTTCACCATCAACATTGCGTGCAGCAGCAACCACAGCTTCCCAGACACTGTTCAGAGAGGTGTACTATTTTCCCTCCTTGTAAATCTCACATTTGATGATGGACCACAGGTTCTCAATGGGGTTCAGATCAGGTGAACAAGGAGGCCATGTCATTAGATTTTCTTCTTTTATACCCTTTCTTGCCAGCCACGCTGTGCAGTACTTGGACGCGTGTGATGGAGCATTGTCCTGCATGAAAATCATGTTTTTCTTGAAGGATGCAGACTTCTTCCTGTACCACTGCTTGAAGAAGGTGTCTTCCAGAAACTGGCAGTAGGACTGGGAGTTGAGCTTGACTCCATCCTCAACCCGAAAAGGCCCCACAAGCTCATCTTTGATGATACCAGCCCAAACCAGTACTCCACCTCCACCTTGCTGGCGTCTGAGTCGGACTGGAGCTCTCTGCCCTTTACCAATCCAGCCACGGGCCCATCCATCTGGCCCATCAAGACTCACTCTCATTTCATCAGTCCATAAAACCTTAGAAAAATCAGTCTTGAGATATTTCTTGGCCCAGTCTTGACGTTTCAGCTTGTGTGTCTTGTTCAGTGGTGGTCATCTTTCAGCCTTTCTTACCTTGGCCATGTCTCTGAGTATTGCACACCTTGTGCTTTTGGGCACTCCAGTGATGTTGCAGCTCTGAAATATGGCCAAACTGGTGGCAAGTGGCATCTTGGCAGCTGCACGCTTGACTTTTCTCAGTTCATGGGCAGTTATTTTGCGCCTTGGTTTTTCCACACGCTTCTTGCGACCCTGTTGACTATTTTGAATGAAACGCTTGATTGTTCGATGATCACGCTTCAGAAGCTTTGCAATTTTAAGAGTGCTGCATCCCTCTGCAAGATATCTCACTATTTTTGACTTTTCTGAGCCTGTCAAGTCCTTCTTTTGACCCATTTTGCCAAAGGAAAGGAAGTTGCCTAATAATTATGCACACCTAATATAGGGTGTTGATGTCATTAGACCACACCCCTTCTCATTACAGAGATGCACATCACCTAATATGCTTAATTGGTAGTAGGCTTTCGAGCCTATACAGCTTGGAGTAAGACAACATGCATAAAGAGGATGATGTGGTCAAAATACTCATTTGCCTAATAATTCTGCACGCAGTGTATTTTCTTTGCGTGAAAGAGCTGCAAAGGGGTTGGGTACATTTCTAGGTAACCCAAAAGTGCCATACACAACTTTTCAGGGCAATCTGAACACTTTAGATTAAAAAGAAATCTGCCTGATTCATTAAAATCTGGCCTGAAACAAATTTAATTGACGAAAGTTCTTTTTATACATGTGAATGAGTGTGTCTCTGCAGAAGGTACATATATTTTTATAAACCTCATTCAGAGGAATGAGAGATGTTTTCAGTTGGAGAAATTTCTGCAGCAAATCTTCCATAATTCATCATTAAAAAGCAACAATTATTTGTCAAGATTGTATTTTCATTAATATTGTGATGCGGAAAAAAAACAATGCCATATCTGCTGGGTTTTGCTTGTATTTATAGTATAACTAGCTGAAGGACCCGGGTATATTTAATCCATTTAATTTAATGTTTGTGTGTGTCGTTAAGAGATGTCAACACTATCCACTATAACAGTGACATCTACAGTACCCTGCCCCCAAAACAGTGACCTCCACAGCCCCCCACCCCTTAACACTGACCCACCCACAGTGCCCAGTCCCTTAAAATTGGACCTCCACAGCAGCCCATCCCCTTAACTTTGACCTTTACAGCAGCCTTCCCCTTTAATAGTGACTTTCACAGCATACCACCCCCTTGACAGTGACCTCCACAGGGGTCCGCCCCCTTAACAGTTTCCTTTACTGGATCAGGGGGGTGTTCTTTTGAACAGCTCACTCTAAGATAGCATCACTGTACTGTCTGAGTGTGAGCTGCAAGGAGAAAGTCACCCTCACTCCCACCTCTGCAGCTGAAAGAAGTTGATTTTTACCTTCATTTTTTCAATCCCCGTCGGCTCAGGAGTGTGAGGGGGCGTGACCTAACCAGATCTGGGCGTGTCTTAGCAGGACCTAGAAGTTGATTTTTACATTCATTTTTTCAATCCCTGTAGGCTCAGGAGAGTGAGGGGGCATGGCCTAACCAGTCCTGGGCGTGGCTTATCGGGACCTAGAAGTTGATTTTTAACTTCATTTTTTAAATCTGTCGGCTGAGGAGTGGGAGGGGGCGTGGCCTAACCGTATCAGGGTCATGTCTTTTTGAACAGCTCACTCTAAGACAGCAGCACTGTACTGTCTGAGTGTCAGCTGCAGAGAGAAAGTCACCGTCCCTCCCACCCCTGCAGCTGACAGAAGTTGATTTTAACCTTCATTTTTTCAATCCCCGTCGGCTCAGGAGTATGAGGGGGCATGACCTAACCAGATCTGGGCGTGTCTTAGCGGGACCTAGAAGTTGATTTTTACCTTCATTTTTTCAATCCCCATCGGCTCAGGAGAGGGAGGGGGCGTGACCTAACCAGATCAGGGGCATGGCTTAACAGGACCTGGGGGTGAGGTTTTAAGTCTTTTGAGGGTGGACACATTGTGGCAGGGGGCGTGAATGGGCCCCTTCCTGCAAGAGTGACGCCCCTCTGGGCACCTTACTGGCTCATTTGCATACCAAATAAATACCAAATAAACTGGATTTTTAGAGGATAAAAACATCTATTGCTGGAACAAAGGCACATCTTGAAATAAGGTACTAAGTGCTATTAGGCCATGGCTTTACTTCAATAGTGATTATCCTGATGACAGATTTCCTTTAAAGCTCTCCTACAGCAGTAAAGATAAATGGCTGGGTTGTTATGGAAACCTGGAGTAAAACTGTGTATGTGGATGCTGGAGCATCTGCAAGCTTCTATTGGCTAATAAGGGTCATGTGACCAAGCTTCTATTGGAAAATGCTTTTTTTGGGAATATCTCAGGAATGGTACGTCCTAGAGAGCTGAGAACTGCTCTAAAACCTTCCCGGACACCTGATGTACCTGTGTGCCAAATTTCGTGATTGTAAATGCGACGGTGCAGATTCCTTTAGCGCACATACACACACACACATACACTCAGCTTTATATATTAGATATAATACAGTATATAATATGAGATTTTCTAAGAAAATAGGGACGAAGCGGCGGTCCGGCGGCACGGCGAAATAGCGGCAGGATGGATGCGACAGAGTGAACAGCCTGTTGGATCCGTCCTGCCACTAGTGTGAAAGTAGCCTAATAGAGTAAATTTGGTGTGCCCTCAAAATAACTCAACACACAACCATTAACGCTTTCTACCCCGGAGGTTTTTTGTTTTTGCGTTTTCTTTTTGTGCTCCCTGCCTACCCAGAGCCATAACCTTTTTATTTGTCTGTTCACATAGCAATATGAGGGCTTGTTTTTTGCAGGACAAGTTGTACTTTCCAACGTCACCATTTAATATTGCATATGATGTAGTGGGAAGCGGGAAAATAATTCCAAATGGGGTGAAATTGCAAAAAAAAAAGGAATTCCACCACAGTTTTACGGGTTTTTTATTTACGACATTCAATGTGTGACAAAACTGACCAGTTATTTATATTCTACAGGTCAGTGCGAATCCGGTGATACCATATATGTATAGTTTTTTTTGCGTTTTGATAGTGATAAAATAATGAAAATGTGGGAAAAAAATCTGTTTTATTTTTTCATTGCCCAAAAACTTTTTTGGAATTATGTGTAGTTGTGTGGGGGCAAATTTTTTGCAGGGCGATCTGAACTCTTCATTGATACCATTCTGGGGTGTGTATGACTTTTTGATCACTTTTTCTTTATTTTTAGAAAATAAAGCGACCAAAAACTGTTTGCCCTAAGGGGAATATATTTTTATATTTTTATACTATGGGCGTTTTTGCACATGGCGACACCCATGATGTGTATTTTTTTTGTTCTTTTATTTTTATTTTGGGAGAAGGGGGTGATTTGAATTTTTTATTATTTTTTTAAACTTTTATTTTTTATTTTTTACACTTGGGTTTTATGGTTCCCATAGGGAACTATAACAAGCAATCATTGGATTGCTATTCTCATAGACTCCAATGCACTAGCATTGAAATCTATGAGAAAATTGCTAGTTTCCTATGGAGCCCTATTACAGGCAAGGGCTCTACATAAAATACTATGCAGCAGCCTCCTGTCATTCAAAAAGACAGGGGCTGCTGCACACAAGCTCCGGCTCCTCCGATTGCCACACGGCGGAGCCAGAGCATCACCGGGAGCGCACACACTCAGATGCATTGGTCAGGATTGACCACGGCATCTGAGGGGTTAAATGTCCGCGATCAGCATTACTGCCAGTTGCGGACATTAGCCGCGGGTGTCTGCTATAAGAAACAGCAGGCTACCTGTGGCTATGGCACCCGCTCTGCTCAGGAGTGGGCGCCATCTTTAAAGACCCGGCCAGTGCCGTACTGCTACGGCGCTTGTCGGGAAAGGGTTAATGTCTAAATCGCTGGCAACAAAAGTGAGTATACCCCTAAGCGAAAATGGCCAAATTGTGCCCAAAGTGTCAATATTTTGTGTGGTCAGCATTATTTTCTAGCACTGCCTTAACTCTCTTGGGCATGGAGTTCACTAGAGCTTCACAGCTTGCCACTGGATTCCTCTTCCACTCCTCCATGATGATATCATGGAGCTGGTGGATGTTAGAGACCTTGCGCTCCTCCACTTTCCGTTTGAGGATGCCCTACAGATGCTCAATAGGGTTTAGCCAGCTTGGCCAGTCCAGCACCTTTACCTTCATTTTCTTCAGCAAGGCAGTGGTCGTCTTGGAGGTGTGTTTGGGGTCGTAATCATGTTGGAATACTGCCTTGCTGCCTAGTTTTTGAAGGGAGGGGATCATGCGCTGCTTCTGCATGTCATAGTACATGTTGGCATTCATGGTTCCCTCAATGGACTGTAGCTCCCCACAGTCAGCAGCACTCATGCTGCCCCAAACCATGACACTGCCACCACCATGCTTGACTGTAGGCAAGACACAATTGTCTTTGTACTCCTTACCTGGTTGCTGCCACATACACTTGAACCAAATAGTTTATCTTGGTCTTATCAGACCACAGGATGTGGTTCCAGTAATCTATGTCCTTAGTTTGCTTGTCTTCAACAAACTGTTTGCGAGCTTTCTTATGGATCATCTGTAGAAGAGGCTTCCTTCTGGGATGAGAGCCATGCAGACCAATTTGATGCAGTTTGCAGCGTATTGTCTAAGCACCCTTTTAACCTTCTCAGCAATGCTGGCAGCACTCATATGTCTATTTTGAAAAGACAACCTCTGGTTATGACGTTGAACATTTCTTTGGTTGACCATGGCAAGGCCTGTTCTGAGTGGAACCTGTCTTGTTCAACCACTGTATGGTCTTGGCCACCATGCTGCAGCTCAGTTCCAGTGTGTTGGCAATCTTCTTATAGCCTAGGCCATCTTTATGTAGAGCAACAATTCTTTTTTTCAGATCCTCAAAGAGTTTTTTGCCATGAGGTGCCATGTTGAACTTCCAGTAACCAGAATGAGTGTGAGAGTGATAGCACCAAAGTTAACATACCTGCTCCCCATTCACACCTGAGACCTTGTAATACTAACGATTAGAGTTGAACGGACACCTGGATGTTCGGGTTCGACGGGATCGGCCGAACTTCACAAAAGAGTTTGAGTTCGGGACCCGAACTTGACCCCGAACCCCATTGAAGTCAATGGGGACCCAAACTTTTGAGCACTAAAATGGCTCTAAACAAGTCAGGGAAAGGGCTAGAGGGCTGCAAATGGCAGCAAAATGTGGTTAAGAGCATGGCAAGTGCTCTGCAAACAAATGTGGATAGGGAAATGACTAGTGTTGAGCGCGAATTTTCGAATATCGAATTTTTTCGCGAATATCGGCACTTCGCTAATTCGCGAATATTTCGAATATAGTGATATAAATTCGATATTTCGAATATTCGTTTTTTTTTTTTTTTATTGTTATATTTTTTTCTTTCCCACTTCCCTAAAGTTGTTCTTACCTGTCCTTTGGATTCCTGGCTTCCTGGCTGCTCCAGTCAGTGCCCGTTGCCGCTTCTGCCGACTTCCGTTCTCATGGAGCGTCCCCATCACCATGGGAACGTCTCCATATACTAGAATGTACTGTCGGATTTGAGAATTACGTGAAAAATCGCAATTTGATTATTTCAAGTTATAATAATCGAATTTCGATTTTAACTTAGCACTGCTATATTTAATTCTAGCCTAATATGGAATATAGCAGTGCTAAGTTAAAATCGAAATTCGATTATTATAACTTGAATTAATCGAATTGCGATTTCAACTTGGACCTGGTTTACTATGGTTGGCTTGGTAGAATTCGCGAATATGACGAATGTATTCGTCATATTCCACAAAACGAAGATAACGAAGTATTCTGCATCTTCGTTTTAGCTACCTATTCATCAACTTCGCTAATTCTAGCAATCATATAGGAAAGTTTACTATAGAGACAGCTAAGTTTAATTCGCTATGCGATTATATTACTTAGCTTTTTTTTTATAAATAGAATAATTATAATAATTATCAGGTATTATAATTATTCTATTTATTTTAACCCCTTAAGGACGCAGGGCGTATCGGTACGCCCTATTTCCCGAGTCCTTAAGGACTCAGGGCGTACCGGTACGTCCTAGCTTGAACTCAGTATTCCGGCGCCCGAGGGGTTAAACGGAACGGGATTTCGGCTGAAATCCTTCAGCCGGCATCCTGTGACAACGCCAGGGGGGGTCATGTGACCCCCCCGTGTCGGCGATCGCAGCAAACCGCAGGTCAATTCAGACCTGCATTTTGCTGCGCTTTTTGCAGTTTCTGATGCCCGCGGTCCCTGACCGCGGGGATCAGAAACTTTTGAGTGCCTATAATCAATATTTTTCACCCCCCCCTGCACCCCTGCACGATTTTATGCCGGCGGGTGGTGCGGGGGTGGGTGTCGCATGCGGTGGGGGCGGTGCGGGAGGCGGGCGGTGCGGCAGGCGGGATCGCGATCCCCCGCCCGCCTCCCCATGAATGATCGTTGGCTTCTAGTGGTTATACCAGGGTGCCAGCACATTGCTGGCACCCTGGTATAAACGGCTGACATCTGTGAAGATGTCAGCCGTTTAACCCTTTCCATACCGCGGTCCGTACGGACCGCTGTATGGAAAAAGTTAACTGTCGTCGGTCAGGGAGCTCCCTCCCTCTCCATCGGGGGGCTGCTGTGCCTTTGCAGCCCCCCGATGGAGAGGGAGAGAGCCCCCAGAGAGCCCCCCTCAGCCCTGTGCTTACCCTTCCCCGTCTGCGAAGTTCTGAGCAGACGGGGAAGGTTCCCATGGCAACAGGACGCCTGCTCAGGCGTCCTGCTGTCCATGGTGCTGAACAGATCTGTGCTGAAAGCATAGATCTGTTCAGTGTAAGTAAAATACAGTATAGAACAATATATATTGTACTGTACTGTATTATACAGACATCAGACCCACTGGATCTTCCAGAACCAAGTGGGTCTGGGTCAAAAAAAAAGTTGAAAAAAGTGAAAAAAGTTAAGATAAAAAAAAAAACATTCATCACTGAATAAAAATAAAAAATAAATAAATACACTACACATGTTTGGTATCGCCGCGTCCGTAACGACCTGATCTATAAAACGGTCATGTTACTTTCCCCGCACGGTGAACACCATAAAAATAAAAAAATAAAAACTATGAGAAAATTGAAATTTTGCCCACCTTACTTCCCAAAAAAGGTAATAAAAGTGATCAAAAAAGTCACATGTACGCCAAAATAGTACCAATCAAACCGTCATCTCATCCCGCAAAAATCATACCTTACCCAAGATAATCGCCCAAAAACTGAAAAAACTATGGCTCTCAGACTAAAGAAACACTAAAACATGATTTTATTTGTTTCAAAAATGAAATCATTGTGTAAAACTTACATAAATAAAAATAAAGTATACATATTAGGTATCGCCGCGTCCGTATCGACCGGCTCTATAAGAATATCACATGATCTAACCCCTCAGGTGACCACCGTAAAAAATAAAAAATAAAAACGGTGTAAAAAAAGCCATTTTTTGTCATCTTACGTCACAAAAAGTGTAATAACAAGCGATCAAAAAGTCATATGCACCCCAAAATAGTGCCAATTAAACCGTCATCTCATCCCGCAAAAAATGAGACCCTACTCAAGATAATCGCCCAAAAACTGAAAAAACTATGGCTCTTAGACTATGGAGACACTAAAACTTTTTTTGGTTTTAAAAATGAAGTTATTGTATAAAACTTACATAAATAAAAAAAAGGTATACATATTAGGTATCACCGCGTCCGTGACAACCTGCTCTATAAAATTACCACATGATCTAACCTGTCAGATGAATGTTGTAAATAACAAAAAAAAAAAAAAACGTGCCAAAAAAGCTATTTCTTGTTACCTTGCCGCACAAAAAGTGTAATATAGAGCAACCAAAAATCATATGTACCCTAAACTAGTACCAACAAAGCTGCCACCTTATTCCGTACTTTCTAAAATGGGGTCACTTTTTTGGAGTTTCTACTCTAGGGGTGCATCAGGGGGGCTTCAAATGGGACATGGTGTCAAAAAAAACCAGTCCAGCAAAACCTGCCTTCCAAAAACCGTATGGCATTCCTTTCCTTCTGCGCCCTGCCGTGTGCCCGTACAGCGGTTTACGACCACATATGGGGTGTTTCTGTAAACTACAGAATCAGGTCCATAAATAATGAGTTTTGTTTGGCTGTTAACCCTTGCTTTGTTACTGGAAAAAAAATATTAAAATGGAAAATCTGCCAAAAAAGTGAAATTTTGAAATTGTATCTCTATTTTCCATTAAATCTTGTGCAACACCTAAAGGGTTAACAAAGTTTGTAAAATCTGTTTTGAATACCTTGAGGGGTGTAGTTTCTTAGATGGGGTCACTTTTATGGAGTTTCTACTCTAGGGGTGCATCAGGGGGGCTTCAAATGGGACATGGTGTCAAAAAAACAGTCCAGCAAAATCTGGCTTCCAAAAACCATACGGCGCACCTTTCACTCTACGCCACGCTGTGTGGCCGCACAGTAGTTTACGGCCACATATGGGGTGTTTCTGTAAACGGCAGAGTCAGGGCAATAAAGATACAGTCTTGTTTGGCTGTTAACCCTTGCTTTGTTAGTGGAAAAAATGGGTTAAAATGGAAAATTAGGCAAAAAAATGAAATTCTCAAATTTCATCCCCATTTGCCAATACCTCTTGTGCAACACCTAAAGGGTTTACAAAGTTTGTAAAATCAGTTTTGAATACCTTGAGGGGTGTAGTTTCTTAGATGGGGTCACTTTTATGGAGTTTCTACTCTAGGGGTGCATCAGGGGGCTTCAAATGGGACATGGTGTCAAAAAAAACAGTCCAGCAAAATCAGCCCTCCAAAAACCAAACGGCGCACCTTTCACTCTACGCCCTACTGTGTGCCCGTACAGTAGTTTACGGCCACATATGGGGTGTTTCTGTAAACGGCAGAGTCAGGGCAATAAAGATACAGTCTTGTTTAGCTGTTAACCCTTGCTTTGTTAGTGGAAAAAATGGGTTAAAATGGAAAATTAAGCAAAAAAATGAAATTCTCAAATTTCACCCCTATTTGCCAATAACTCTTGTGCAATACCTAAAGGGTTAACAAAGCTTGTAAAATCAGTTTTGAATACCTTGAGGGGTGTAGTTTATAGAATGGGGTCATTTTTGGGCGGTTTCTATTATGTAGAGTGACTTCAGACCTGTAGTGGTCCCTAAAAATTTGGTTTTTGTAAATTTCTGAAAAATTTCAAGATTTGCTTCTAAACTTCTAAGCCTTATAACATCCCCAAAAAATAAAATATCAATCCCAAAATGCTACAAACATGAAGTAGACATATGGGGAATGTAAAGTCATCAAAATTTTTGGGGGTATTACTATGTATTACAGAAGTAGAGAAACTGAAACTTTGAAATTTGCAAATTTTTCAAAATTTTTGGTAAATATGGTATTTTTTTATGCAAAAAAATTAACTTTTTTGACCCAATTTTAGCAGTGTCATGAAGTACAATATGTGACGAAAAAACAATCTCAGAACGGCCTGGATAAGTCAAAGCGTTTTAAAGTTATCAGCACTTAAAGTGACACTGGTCAGATTTGCAAAAAATGGCCAAGTCCTTAAGGTGAAATAGGGCTGAGTCCTTAAGGGGTTAAAGAAAAAAGCAGTCATATAATCGCATAGCGAATTAAACTTAGCTGTCTCTATAGTAAACTTTCCTATATGATTGCTAGAATTAGCGAAGTTGACGAATAGGTGGGCTAAAACGAAGATGCAGAATACTTCGTTATCTTCGTTTTGTGGAATATGACGAATACATTCGTCATATTCGCTAATTCTACCAAGCCAACCATAGTAAACCAGGTCCAAGTTGAAATCGCAATTCGATTAATTCAAGTTATAATAATCGAATTTAGATTTTAACTTAGCACTGCTATATTCCATATTAGGCTAGAATTAAATATAGCAGTGCTAAGTTAAAATCGAAATTCGATTATTATAACTTGAAATAATCGAATTGTGATTTTTCACGTAATTCTCAAATCCGACAGTACATTCTAGTATATGGAGACGTTCCCATGGTGATGGGGACGCTCCATGAGCACGGAAGTCGGCAGAAGCGGCAACGGGCACTGACTGGAGCAGCCAGGAAGCCAGGAATCCAAAGGACAGGTAAGAACAACTTTAGGGAAGTGGGAAAGAAAAAAATATAACAATAAAAAAATAAAAAAATTCAAGTTATAATAATCGAATTTCGATTTTAACTTAGCACTGCTATATTCCATATTAAGCTAGAATTAACGAATATGGAATATAGCAGTGCTAAGTTAAAATCGAAATTCGATTATTATAACTTGAATTAATCTCATTGCTATTTCAATAGGAGAGTAGCCTTTAAGTTAAAATCGCAATACGCGATTATTTAAATCGCATATTAATCGCGATAACAAGAATAATGACGAATATTCGATTTCGACGAATATAAAACGAATATTCTATCGAACATTCGCGAATTTCGTCTAAATCGAATATGGCACCTGCCGCTCATCACTAGAAATGACTTAACCCCTTAGGGACACAGCCTTATTTCACCTTAAGGACCAGACCATTTTTTGCAAATCTGACCAGTGTCACTTTAATTGGTGATAACTTTAAAACGCTTTCACTTATCCAGGCCATTCTGAGATTGTTTTTTCGTCACATATTGTACTTCATGACACTGGTAAAATGAAGTAAAAAAAAATCATTTTTATTTACTAAAAAAAACAAAATTTTGCAAAAATTTGTAAAAAATTGCAAATTTCCAAGTTTCAATTTCTCTACTTCTATAATACATAGTAATACCTCCAAAAATAGCTATAACTTTACATTCCCCATATGACTACTTCATGTTTGGATCATTTTGGAAATGATATTTTATTTTTTGGGGATGTTACAAGGCTTAGAAGTTTAGAAGCAAATCTTGAAATTTTTCATAAAGTTTCAAAAACCCAATTTTTAGGGACCAGTTCAGGTCTGAAGTCACTTTGCGAGGCTTACATAATAGAAACCACCCAAAAATTACCCCATTCTATAAACTACACCCCTCAAGGTATTCAAAACTGATTTTACAAACTTTGTTAAACCTTTAGGTGTTCCACAAGAGTTAATGGAAAATAGAGATATAATTTAAAAATTTCACTTTTTTGGCAAATTTTCCATTTTAATAAATTTTTTGCAGTTACAAAGCAAGGGTTAACAGCCAAACCAGACTCAATATTTATTGCCCTGATTGCTGTAGTTTACAGAAACACCCCATATGTGGTGGTAAACTGCTGTACGGACACACGGCAGGGCGCAGAAGGAAAGCAATGCCATACGGTTTTTGGAAGGCAGGTTTTGCTGGACTGTTTTTTTTGACACCACGTCCCATTTGAAGCCCCCCTGATGCAACCCTAGAGTAGAAACTCCATAAAAGTGACCCCATCTAAGAAACTACACCCCTCAAGGTATTCAAAACTGATTTTGCAAACGTCGTTAACCCTTTAGGTGTTCCACAAGAGTTATTGGCAAACGGAGATGAAATTTCAGAATTAAAATTTTTGGGCACATTTTCCATTTTAATCCATTTTTTACAGTAACAAAGCAAGGGTTAACAGCCAAACAAAACTCAATATTTATTGCCCAGATTCTGTAGTTTACAGAAACACCTCATATGTGGTCGTAAACTGCTGTACAGGCAGTTTACGACCAAAAAAAACCAAAAAAGTGACCCCATTTTAGAAATTACGGGATAGGGTGGAAGTTTTTTTGGTACTAGTTTAGGGTACAATGATTTTTGGTTGCTCTATATTACACTTTTGTGAGGCAAGATAACAAGAAATAGCTGTTTTGGCACCGTTTTTATTTTTTGGTATTTACAACATTCATCTGACAGGTTAGATCATGTGATATTTTTATAGACCAGGTTGTCACGGACGCGGCGATACCCAATATGTATACTTTTTTTTATTTATGCAAGTTTTACACGATGATTTCATTTTTGAAGCAAAATAAATCATGTTTTAGTGTTTCCATAGTCTGAGAGCCATAATTTTTTCAGTTTTTGGGCGATTACCTTGGGTAGGGTATGATTTTTGCGGGATGACATGACGGTTTTATTGGCACTATTTTGGGGTGCGTGTGACTTTTTGATCGCTTGCTATTACATTTTTTGTGATGTAAGATGACAAAAAATGGTTTATTTAGCACAGTTTTTATTTAAAAATGTTTACGGTGTTCATCTGAGGGGTTAGGTCATGTGATATATTTATAGAGTCGGTCGATACGGACGCGGCGATACCTAATATGTATACTTTTTTTTATTTATGTAAGTTTTACACAATAACAGCTTATTTAAAACAAAAAATATGATGTTTTAGTGTCTCCATATTCTGAACCATATTTATTTTTTATTTTTTGGGCGATTGTCTCAGGTAGGGGCTCATATTTTATGGGATGAGGTGACGGTTAGATTCGTACTATTTTGGTGGGCAAACGCCTTTTTGATCGCTTGCTGTTGTACTTTTTGTGATGTAAGGTGACAAAAAAAGTTTCTTTAGCACAGTTTTTATTTTTTATTTTTTACGGTGTTAATCTGAGGGGTTAGGTCATGTGATATGTTTATAGAGCCGGTCGATACGAACGCGGCAATACCTAATATGTATACTTCCCCCCCCCCCCTATTTTTTACCAATTTTTTTTTAACTTTATTTGGGGAAAATGACGTTTTTGTTTATTTTTACTTGAAACTTTAATTTTTTGGGGGGGAAAACTTGATTTTTTTTACTTTTATTTTCACTTAATTTTTTTGTCCCACTTTGGGACTTGAACTTTTGGGGGTCTAATCCTTTACAATGGATTCCAATACTTCTGTATTGGAATGCATTGGCTGTATGAGTAATACTGTCTATTACTCATACAGATTCCGGGGCCTGTGAGATCCAGGGGGCTGGATCTCACAGGCTCGTCACCGGAAGGCAGCGCAGATGCCTCAGGAAGGCATCGGGCTGCCTTCCATGCCATCGGGTCCCCCCTACAGCCGTATGGGGACCCGATGGCACCACCACACGCCACCACCGCAATAGATAAAAGCCGCAAACCGCAGGTCTGAATTGACCTGCGGTTTGCGCGATCACCGACATGGGGGGGTCACGAGACCCCCCCGGGTATTTAGCCGAAGTGCCTGCTCAATGATTTAAGCAGGCATCGGCTTCCGATCACCGCCCGCAGCGCGGCAGTGATAGGAAATACTCATTGCGTACAGGTACGCCCTGTTTCCTTAAGTACCAGGACATAAGGGCGGTTGTAGTCTACAACAGAGGGTTGTAGTCAATGGAGTATATTCAGACCAAGGTCTTGTTATCAGTGGGGTACCTCAGGGATCTGTTCTGGGACCCATATTGTTTAATATCTTTATCAGCGAAATTGCAGAAGGCCTCGATGGTAAGGTGTGTCTTTTTGCTGATGACACAAAGATTTGTAACAGGGTTGATGTTCCTGGAGGGATACATCAAATGGAAAAGGACTTAGGAAAACTAGAGGAATGGTCAAAAATATGGCAACTAAAATTTAATGTTGATAAGTGCAAGATAATGCACCTGGGACGTAAAAACCCAAGAGCAGAATATAAAATCAGTGATACAGTCCTAACCTCAGTATCTGAGGAAAGGGATTTAGGGGTCATTATTTCAGAAGACTTAAAGGTAGGCAGACAATGTCATAGAGCAGCAGGAAATGCTAGCGGAATGCTTGGGTGTATAGGGAGAGGAATTACCAGTAGAAAGAGGGAGGTGCTCATGCCGCTCTACAGAGCACTAGTGAGACCTCATTTGGAGTATTGTGCTCAGTACTGGAGACCATATCTCCAGAAGGATATTGATACTTTGGAGAGAGTTCAGAGAAGAGCTACTAAACTGGTACATGGATTGCAGGATAAAACTTACCAGGAAAGATTAAAGGACCTTAACATGTATAGCTTGGAAGAAAAACAAGACAGAGGGGATATGATAGAAACTTTTAAATACATAAAGGGAATCAACAAGGTAAAAGAGGAGAGAATATTTAAAAGAAGAAAAACTGCTACAAGAGGACATAGTTTTAAATTAGAGGGGCAAAGGTTTAAAAGTAATATCAGGAAGTATTACTTTACTGAGAGAGTAGTGGATGCATGGAATAGCCTTCCTGCAGAAGTGGTAGCTGCAAATACAGTGGAGGAGTTTAAGCATGCATGGGATAGGCATAAGGCCATCCTTCATATAAGATAGGGCCAGGGGCTATCCATAGTATTTAGTATATTGGGCAGACTAGATGGGCCAAATGGTTCTTATCTGCCGACACATTCTATGTTTCTATGTCCTGAAGAGGTTAAAATGACATAAAATACGTTAAAATAAAAAATAATAATCTTGATCTAGGAAGGGGGGATCCATATGGAGTAGGAGGTTGAGGAGTCAGTGGACGTAGCGGTGTAGGTGGAAGCGGCGGTGGAGGAGGAGGAGGTAGCCAACAATGGTATTTGGTTTTAATTTTAATTTTAATTTTATTTTTTTCCAAAACATTGGGAAATATAACCTGTGATAACCCCCTCCAGCCGTGCTAAACAAACGTTCAGACAATACACTGGCTGCAGGGCAGGCCAGCACCTCCAAGGCGTAAAGGGCAAGCTCAGGCCATGTGCCCAATTTGAAGATCCAGAATTTGAAGGGGGCAGACCCATCAGTCATTATGTGTAGGCATCTGCACACATACTGCTCAATAGGCTCAACTGCATATCTTATCTATCAACTTTCGATGTTCTTTTCTGCGCCTACCATGGTGATCACGGGAAGCGGGGAATCAGGGTTCCAGGCCGGAGAGGGAACCTGAGAAAGGGATACCACATTCAAGGGAGGTCAATGGATGAAATTAAATGTGATCTGGGAGGTAGTGACGATAAATAACAATACAGGACTCTTAAGAGACCCTGTTATTTGAATGATTAATAAAAAATTACAGGGAATGTCACTGGGGTATTTTGGATTTGAAAACATTAGACAGGAGAGGCCATGCTGCCGTTTGGTTGACTCTAGATAACTTCTGGATCGCACGTCCCGGTAACGTCCACGATCCAATTGGATATCTTCTCTATCAACTTTCGATGTTCTTTTCTGCGCCTACCATGTTGATCACAGTTAGCGGCGAATCAGGGTTCCAAGCCGGAGAGGGAGCGTGAGAAAGGGATACCACATCCAAGGGAGGTTAATGGCTGAAATGTGATCAAGGCGAATTAAAGGCGAATTTTACAAATTTAAGTCCCTGTCACCTATGCAGAGCAGGGGTTTTTCATCGGTAAAAATGGGTTAATGTCACCCACCAATTGAACAGACGATTTTACAAAAATTAGGTCCCTGTCACCTATGCAGAGCAGGGGTTTGTATATGGCAAAATTGGTAAAATGTCACCTGGCAAAGTAACAGACGATTTTTTTAAAATTATCTCCCTGTCACCTATGCAGAGCAGGGGTTTATTCACGGCAAAAAAGGTAAAATGTCACCCAAGAATGTAACAGACGCTTTTGCACCCTGCTCCCTCTTTTTCAGGGTGCAAATGTAACAGACAAATTAGTGAAATGTATTTCCCTGTCCACTAGGTAGACCAGGGGTATACCACAGCCAAAAATTTGTGAATTTCACCCGACAATGTAACAGACAACTTAGTGAAATGTATTTCCCTATCTACTAGGTAGAGCAGTGGTATATCACAGCCAAAAATTTGTGAATTTCACCCACAATGTAACAGACAAATTTGTGAAATGTATTTCCCTGTCTACTAGGTAGAGCAGGGGTATATCACAGCCAAAAATTGGTGAATGTCTCCCAACAATGTAACAGACAAATTAGTGAAATGTATTTCCCTTTCCACTATGTAGAGCAGGGGTATATCTTAGCCAAATATTTGGGAATTTCACCTGACAATATAACAGACAAATTAGTGAAATGTATTTCCCTGTCCACTAGGTAGAGCAGGGGTATATCACAGCCAAAAATTTGTGAATTTCACCGGACAATGTAACAGACAAATGAGTTAAATGTATTTCCCTATCTACTAGGTAGAGAAGTGGTATATCACAGCCAAAAATTGGTGAATTTCACCCGACAATGTAACAGACAAATTAGTGAAATGTATTTCCCTGTCTACTAGGTATAGCAGGGGTATACCACAGCCAAAAATTGGTGAATGTCACCCAACAATGTAACAGACAAATTAGTGAAATGTATTTCCCTTTCCACTATGTAGAGCAGGGGTATATCTCAGCCAAATATTTGGGAATTTCACCCGACAATGTAACAGACAAATTTGTGAAATGTATTTCCCTGTCTACTAGGTAGAGCAGGGGTATATCACAGCCAAAAATTGGTGAATTTCACCGGACAATGAAACAGACAACTTAGTGAAATGTATTTCCCTATCTACTAGGTAGAGCAGGGGTATATCATAGCCAAAAATCTGTGAATTTCACCCGACAATGTAACAGACAAATTCGTGAAATGTATTTCCCTGTCTACTAGGTAGAGCAGGGGTATATCACAGCCAAAAATTTGGGATATGTCACCCAACAATGTATCAGACAAATTTGTGAAATGACTTAAAATAAAATAAAATTAAATAAAATACGTAAAAATTAAAAATAATAATCTTGATTTATGAGGTGGAGGTCCATATGTAGTAGGAGGTTGAGGAGGCGGTGGGCGTAGTGGTATAGGTGGAAGCGGCGGTGGAGGAGGAGGAGGTAGCCAACACTGGTTTTTGGTTTACATTTTTTTATTAAATTTTTTTAAATTAGGGTACTCTCCAAAACATTGGGAAATATTAAAAATACAACAATGAGAAAGTGCGCCGGAATATAACAATGGCTGGGTAAGGCATACATGTCTATTCTGCACAAGGTACGAACAAGTCCTGTTGGATTCATGCCTGGTTTATTTTAATGAACGTGAGCTTGTCCACATTGGCTGTGGACAGGTGGCTGTGCTTGTCTGTGATAACGCCCCCTGCCCTGCTAAACACATGTTCAGACAATACACTGGCTGCAGGGCAAGCCAGCACCTCGAAGGCGTAAAGGGCAAGCTCAGGCCATGTGCCCAATTTGGAGACCCAGAAATTGAAGGGGGCAGACCCATCATTCAGTACGTGTAGGCATGTGCACACATACTGCTCCACCATGTTGCTGAAATGCTGCCTCCTGCTAAGACGTTCGATACTCACCTGGTGGTGCTGGTTTTTGTGGCGTGCTAACATAGCTTTTCCACATTTTAGCCATGCTAACGCTGCCTTCTGAGGTGCTGGTGATGCCCCAGCTGCGTTGGCGACTTCTTTCTCCTCCTCCTCTGCCTTCACCTTGTGCTTCCACTGTGCCCCCCCCCCCCCCCTTACGATCATGCTCCAGTGACGGAATTAAGGACGAAATGTTGTCCTTGTAATGGGGATCCAACAGCATGGCTACCCAGTAATCAGCACAAGTTAGAATGTGGCCAACTTGGCGGTCATTGCGGAGAAACTGCAGCATGTAATCGCTCATGTGTGCCAGGCTGCCCAGAGGCAACGACAAGCTGTCCTTTGTGGGAGGTGTATCGTCTGTGTCCTCTGTATCCCCCCAGCCACGCACCAGCGATGGCCATGAGCTGGTCTAGGTGCCACCCTGCTGTGAACATGGTTCCTCCTCCTCCATCTCCTCCTCCTCCTCATCCTCCACCTCGTCATCCTCCAGAACTGTGCCCTGGCTTGACAATTGTGTACCTGGCGTCTGTGGGTGCAGGAACCCACCCTCGGAGCCACTTGTGAATGACTGGCCGGAAACCCTACAAAATGATCCCTCTTCCTCCTCCTCCTCCTGTGCCACATCCTCTTCCATCATCGCCAGGAGAGTTTTTTCAAGGAGGCATAGAAGTGGGATAGTAATGCTGAGAACGGCGTTATCGACACTGGCCATGTTGGTGGAGTACTCGAAACAGCGCCACAAGGAACACAGGTCTCGCATGGAGGCCCAGTCATTGGTGATGAAATGGTGCTGTTCCATTGGTGGTGAAATGGTGCAAGGTGGAGTTCCATCTTGTGGGCACGTCGCATATGAGGTGGTGAGCGGGAAGGCCGAAGTTATGCTGCAGTGCTGACAGGCGAGCAGCATCAGGGTGAGAACGCCGAAAGCGCGCACAGATGGCCTGCAGTTTATGAAGCAGCTCTGACATATCGGGGTAATTTTTAAGGAATCTCTGCACCACCAAATTCAGCACATGCGCCAGGCAAGGGATGTGCGTCAAACCGGCTAGTTCCAGAGCTGCTAGGAGATTTCGCCCATTATCGTACACCACCAGGCCGGGCTTGAGGCTCACTGGCACAAACCACTCATCGGTCTGTTGTTCAAGGCCCGTCCACAGCTCCTGCGCGGTGTGGGGTTTGTCCCCCATACAGATAAGTTTACCCCTGGCTGTGCTGAAGTTGGTGGTGAAGGTGTTACGCTGACCGGATGAGGAGCCGGTAGAGGATGAGGAAGCGGAGTAGGAGGAGGAAGCAACAGAAGGCAAACTGAAGTGCCCTGCAATCCTCGGTGGTGGAAGGACAGGCGCAAAACTGCTATCCGCCTCAGGCCCAGCTGCCATTGCATTTACCCAGTGTGCTGTTATGGAGATATAATGTCCCTGACCGTGCTTACTGGTCCACGTATCCGTAGTGAGGTGCACCTTGCCACAGATGGCGTTGCGCAGTGCACACCTGATTTTGTCCCCCACTTGGTTGTGCAGGGAAGGGATGGCTCGCCTGGAAAAGCAGTGGTGGCTGGGCACGACGTACTGTGGGACAGCCACCGCCATAAATCCTTTAAAACTATCCGTCTCCACCAGACGGAATGACAGCATTTCAAAGGCCAGTAATTTTGAAATGCTGGCATTCAGGGCTAGTGATCACGGGTGGGTAGGGGGGTACTTCCTCTTCCTCTCCAGTGTTTGAGAGATGGAGAGCTCAACGCTTCCGTAAGACATTGTGAAAATGCTTGGTGACCAAGGTGGTGGTGTTCCTGGAAGATCTTCTGTTGGCGGGGTGGCAGGTGGCACTGTCACTCCAGAGGTGGATGAAGAGGCCGAGACTGCAGCAGAAGAGGAAGCAGGAGGAGCCAGAGACCTTTCTTGGTTTTTGAGGTGTCTACACCACTGCAGCTCCTGCTTAGTACTTAAATGCCTGCTCATTCAGGTTGTGCTCAGGTTGAGAACGTTTATGCCTCGCTTCAAACTCTGATTGCACAGCGTACAAACCACTTGTGTCTTGTCGTCAGCACATTGTCTGAAGAACTGCCACGCCAGGGAACTCCTTGGAGCTGGCTTTGGTGTGCTCGGTCCCTTGCTGCGGTGGGCAGTAGCAGGCGTTCTGTCTAGAGGACGACTGCTCCGCTTTTGCACCCTGCTCCCTCTTCTGCTGTACTGGTGGCTCGTGCGACCACCGCCTCTTCCTCCGAACTACATAGGTCACTCGCATTACCTCTATTCTATGTGGGGTCGAGGACCTCATCATCCTCCACATCATCTTCCACCCAGTCTTCACCCCTGCCTTTCTTGTCGGTCTGCACACTTTCGAAAGCCTCAGCAGTTGGCACCTGTCACGGTGGGGAGTGGGAAAAACCCCCCCTGTGCTGTGTCAAACGGTAAAAGGGAATCAGCCTGGCCAAAAGGAGTAATAAGGGAGCAGTTCACCTCCTACAACATCCCTAATCCACTCCCTGACTCCTAACCTTAAGCCACAGGTATAAGAAGCACCTACTGACCACACACAGCAAGGTAGTTAACCCTTACTGCACCAGATAGGGGAAGGCTACAACTTAAAGAGGGAAGTGCACACACCAGCCACAACGTTGCCCCTGGCAAAAGCAAGCATGGCACCAGTGTCACGGAGCACACAGCAAAGGCCGTGACAGCACCTGTGTTTCGTCATCATCCGAGACGTGCTGCGATGGTCCTACCATTTACTCATCTTGAAAGATAAGTGGTTGGGCATCGGTGCACTCAATCTCTTCTGGGCAGGGCTAGGTGGATGGCCCTGGGAAACAGAGTCATCAAAAAGCAGAAGAGACTGCTGCATGACTTGGGGCTCAGACTGCTTGGCTGATTTGCAAGGGGGTGAGGTGAAAGACTGTTGGACATCGTCTGCAGGTGCCAACTGTGGTCTTTCAGAAGGAGACTGGGTGTGAGACAATGTGAAGGAACTGGATCCACTGTCAGCAACCAAATCTACTATCACCTGTACTTGTCAAAAAACAATGAAGGGGCACACTCAAAAGGGCTCACTTGAAAAAGCAATGATAGACACTTTATTTACCTAAAAATATCCCGTAAAAATATACATAAAATATAGGCTGAATACAAATATATGACCTCTATAGATATAGGATTGAGTCCCGTGTATCAATACACCCGTCCCAGGGTGATTCCTGTAGCAGGTATCTCGGCTGAGACCCTTACTAATCGATAGCAAGGTGGTGCATATATGCCAGCTATATATCACTCAAATGTGGCACGTGTGTCAGTATTCCGCAACCAAATGTAGATCAATGGATGTGCAGCACCTGTATAGATGTAATGATGAGGGCTGTATAGCACTAAATGCCAATAACTTCTGATCGTTCTCAGTCAAAGTCCAATTGATATAGGCGGCAACACTCACAGTTGATAACACCACCAAAAGTCACTTAGTGCATTCACAATGCCACAATAGATGATCCCCAGGAGCTGGGTCTTACCCGTCTTCACTGCCTCTGATGCAGCGCTGATTCCAGGCGGCCGCACACCCGCGAATCCCACGTGGTGTGCTAGACCTCGGCGTGGCGTCCCACGTAACCTGGTTGCTTGGGAGACCAAGTGAAGCTGGGATGACGTCACCAATCGGCGACCGCTTGCTATAAATCCAGACAAAGCTTCCTCTATCTTCTTTATTTATTGCAGGTATTCAGTGCAACGCTCACTCCTCACGCAGACGCGTTTTGAGGTGCTGTACCTCTTCCTCAGTGGCCAACTGAGTGAGCGTATCCTCACTCTTCTATACGGGACAACTACTCCCATAATCCTTCACATTATCGTGCATTCACTAAACACCGGAGTGGACCAGGGTCATATTCCTTCTTCATATCAAATTCCCTAACTACCTAATACAGAATTAGCCCATCCTACTACCATCATCTTGTACAAGAAATATCAGTGCCTACCATAAATAAAACATATGTGTATATATATAAAACATAAATAATCAAACATATTTAAAATTGTGTAAAAAGATGCATATAAAAACATACAATACTGTATATATTCCCTAAAAAAAGGATCTGGAGAAAAACACAGGGTCATCTGGTAACCTGCCAAAAAAACGCATCAAAAACACATAAGTATAAACCTGCGTTTCTTGTGCGATTGTATTCCTTTATCAATCTGGGTGCTGTATATGGATGGATTCATGCTGCCCCATGTAGGTAACCATCCTGTAGACACTGAAAGGACATATCAATATTCAACACAACATGTCGACATATGGACCCCAAATAAAGTCCAAACTGTATGTTACTTCACAGGGACCCTCTGAATATCGAGATTCCCGGTCACCAGAAGAAAGTGAGGATGGTATAAAGATGTGATGTAAAAGGGAAAGTTGTCCGACAGGGAGGGGAAATCGGGGTGTCGATAAACGACCAGACACCGATGTCCCATCACCACCGGGCAACCCTCCCACTCCTCACGGGAAACCAAAGACCTCCATTTCAGCATTCAAGCCCCTCGGCACCATCGTGTCATATTAAAAAATCCTTCTCCATTCCTGTCTGGACATATGCGCTACATGGTTCCCCCCTCTCCAGAGCTTTTTAACATTCTCAATTATGTAACTTAACCCCTTAGGGACCCATGACGTATCGGTACGGCATGGTTCCCGAGTCCTTAAGGACCCATGATGTACCGGTACATCATGTGTTGTTCCGATCACCGCCGTGATCGGAACAAGGTGCCTGCGCAAATCATTGAGCAGGCACCTCAGCTAAATGCGCGGGGGGGTCCCGTGACCCCCCCGTTTCGGCGATCGCCGCAAACCGCAGGTCAATTCAGACCTGCGGTTTGCGGCTTTTCTAAGTTGCGGCGGCGGTGGTGCTATCGGGTCCCCATGAGGCTGTGGGCGGGACCTGATGGCATGTAAGGCAGCGCGATGTCTAAGGAAGGCATCGCGCTGCCTTCCGGTGATGAGCCTGTGAGATTCAGCCCTCTGGATCTCACAGGCCGGAAGCTGTATGAGTAATACACATAGTATTACTCATACAGCCAATGCATTCCAATACAGAAGTATTGGAATGCATTGTAAAGGATTAGACCCCCAAAAGTTCAAGTCCCAAAGTGGGAAAAAAAATAAAGTGAAAAAAAAAGTTGAAAAAACAAAGTTTTCCACCAAAAAAATTAAAAGTTTCAAGTAAAAATAAACAAAAACGTCATTTTCCCCAAATAAAGTAAAAAAAAATTGGTAAAAAATAGGGGGGGAAAAAAAGTATACATATTAGGTATCGCCGCGTCCGTATCGACCGGCTCTATAAACATATCACATGACCTAACCCCTCAGATGAAAAACGTAAAAAATAAAAAATAAAAATTGTGCTAAATAAACCATTTTTTTGTCACCTTACATCACATAAAGTACAACAGCAAGCGATAAAAAATGCGTTTGCCCACCAAAATAGCACGAATCTAACCGTCACCTCATCCCGCAAAAAATTAGCCCCCTACCTGAGACAATCGCCCAAAAAATAAAAAAAATATGGCTCAGAATATGGAGACACTAAAACATCATTTTCTTTGTTTTAAAAAAGCTGTTATTGTGTAAAACTTACATAAATAAAAAAAAGTATACATATTTGGTATCGCTGTGTTCGTATCAACCAGCTCTATAAAAATATCACATGACCTAGCTCCTCAGATGAACACCGTAAAAAATAAAAAATAGAAAACTGCTAAATAAACTATTTTTTGTCACCTTACATCACAAAAAGTGTGATAGCAAGCGATCAAAAAGTCATATGTACCCCAAAATAGTGCCAATCAAACAGTCATCTCATCCCGCAAAAAATGAGACCCTACCTAAGATAATCGCCCAAAAACTGAAAAAACTATGGCTCTCAGAATATGGAGACACTAAAACATGATTTTTTTTTTTGTTTCAAAAATGATATTATTGTGTAAAACTTACATAAATAAAAAAAAGTATACATATTAGGTATCGCCGCGTCCGTATCGACCGGCTCTATAAAAATATCACATGACCTAACCCCTCAGATGAACACCGTAAAAAAAATTAAATAAAAACTGTGCTAAATAAACAATTTTTTGTCACCTTACATCACAAAAAGTGTAATAGCAAGCGATTAAAAAGTCACACGCACCCCAAAATAGTGCCAATAAAACTGTCATCTCATCCCGCAAAAATCTTACCCTACCCAAGGTAATCGCCCAAAAACTGAAAAAATTATGGCTCTCAGACTATAGAAACACTAAAACATTATTTTTTTTGCTTCAAAAAAGAAATCATTGTGTAAAACTTACATAAATGAAAAAAAGTATACATATTAGGTATCGCGGCATCCGTGACAACCTGGTCTATAAAAATATCACATGATCTAACCCGTCAGATAAATGTTGTAAATAACAAAAAATAAAAACATTGCCAAAACAGCTATTTCTTGTTACCTTGCCTCACAAAAAGTGTAATATAGAGCAACCAAAAATCATATGTACCCTAAACTAGTACCAACAAAACTGCCACCCTATCCCGTAGTTTCTAAAATGGGGTCACTTTTTTGGAGTTTCTACTCTAGGGGTGCATCAGTGGGGCTTCAAATGGGACATGGTGTCAAAAAAACCAGTCCAGCAAAATCTGCCGTCCAAAAACCATATGGCATTCCTTTCCTTCTGCGCCCTGCCGTGTGCCCGTACAGCAGTTTACGGCCATATATGGGGTGTTTCTGTAAACGACAGAATCAGGGCTATAAATATTGAGTTTGGTTTGGCTGTTAACCCTTGCTTTGTAACTGGAAAAAAATTATTAAAATGGAAAATCTGCCAAAAAAGTAAAATTTTGAAATTGTATCTCTATTTTCCATTAATTCTTGTAGAACACCTAAAGGGTTAACTACGTTTGTAAAATCAGTTTTGAATACCTTGAGGGGTGTAGTTTATTAGATGGGGTCACTTTTATGGAGTTTCTACTCTAGGGGTGCATCAGGGGGGCTTCAAATGGGACATGGTGTAAAAAAAAAACATTCCAGCAAAACCTGCCTTCCAAAAACCGTATGAGATTCCTTTCCTTCTGCACCCTACCGTGTGCCCATACAGCGGTTTATGACCACATATGGGGTGTTTCTGTAAACTACAGAATCAGGGACATAAATATTGAGTTTGGTTTGGCTGTTAACCCTTGCTTTGTAACTGGAAAGAAATATTAAAATGGAAAATCTGCCAAAAAAGTGAAATTTTGAAATTGCATCTCTATTTTCCATTAATTCTTGTGGAACACCTAAAGGGTTAACAAAGTTAGTAAAATCAGTTTTGAATACCTTGAGGGGTGTCGTTTATAGAATGGAATCATTTTTGGGTGGTTTCTATTATGTAAGCCTCGCAAAAAGTGACTTCAGACCTGAACTCGTCCCTAAAATTTTTTTTTTTTTTTAATTTCTGTAAAATTTCAAGATTTGCTTCTAAACTTCTAAGCCTTGTAACATCCCCAAAAAATAAAATGATCCAAACATGAAGTAGACATATGGGGAATGTAAAGTAATAACTATTTTTGGAGGTATTACTATGTACTTTAGAAGTAGAGAAATTGAAACTTTGAAATTTGCAATTTTTTACAAATTTTGGGTAAATTTGGTATTTTTTTATAAATAAAAATGAATTATTTTTTTACTTGATTTTACCAGTGTCATGAAGTACAATATGTGACGAAAAAACAATCTCAGAATGGCCTGGATAAGTCAAAGCATTTTAAAGTTATCAGCACTTAAAGCGACACTGGTCAGATTTGCAAAAAATGGCCAAGTCCTTAAGGTGAAATAGGGCTGAGTCCTTAAGGGGTTAAAATGTCTCGACACTGAATGAGTGTCCAGCCCCTTCTTGATGTTTGAGATGTGTTCCGCTATCCTCTTTTTGAGGGTTCTTTTTGTTCTCCCTATATATTGCTTTCTGCAACTGCATTCCAGCATGTAGATAACATCCATGGAATCACATGTCAAACATTCCTGTATCTCAAGACTAAAGGAGTTGACCGTTGACTCCACCTTAGTGGTCTTCCTAGAGAATGTAGCAATTCTACAATTGGCACATCTGCCACATCTAAAAAAAACACTAACCGCCAACCAGTTTTCTTTACTCTGAGACTCCTTTTTCCTTTTCACAGTTGGGCCTACTTTTCCCGCCAAGTTTCCTGCTCTTGTATAAGTGATCTTTGGGGTCTCACTCAAAAGGGGACCTATAAGTTTATCATTTAGTAGGTGACCCCAATGTCTCCGTATAATCCTTTCCATTGTCCTATATTGGGAATTAAATGAAAGAACCATTCTCAAGGTTTCATCTTGCTGTTGGGGGGTACTGACAGAGAAAAAATCCTTCCTTTCCATTTTTTTCACCTTTTCTAGTGAACTGTCTATTACCTGCACTGGATAATCCCTTTCTAGTAATTGTTGTCTCAAACAGACAGCTTCATCCTCAAATTTGCTCTCTTCAGTACAATTCCATTTCAATCTCCGAAATTGACTGGTAGGGACATTAGTGAGCCAACGTGGGAGATGACAGCTTGAAAACCTGATAAAACTGTTTTTAGTTACTGGTTTGAAGTACGTGTTGCAACATAGTTTGTCCCCATGCACACATATCTCCAAATCAAGAAATTCCACTCTTACTTTGCTTATGTTAGGGCTGAATACTAAGTTCCTCTCATTGATGTTAATGTTCTTTAGAAACAAATCCAAAGATTCAGGTGTGTCTCGCCATATAAACAAAATATCATCGATATATCTATGCCATAGCACCAGACTCGCCCCCAGCCTTGGCATGATGACTTCTACTTCCCACTAGGCCAAAAATAAATTGGCATAGCTGGGGGCGAATCTGGTGCCCATGGCGGTACCGATGCGCTGAACATAAAATTCATGCTCAAACGAAGAATAATTGTGGGCAAGTATGTATTTCACTCCACCTAATAAAAATTCCAACTGCTCAATCGGCAGACTAGTGTCCGCCGACAGTTGTTCATAGAGCGCCTGTACACCCTGAGTGTGATCAATCACTGTGTACAGTGATCCGACGTCTAGAGTCCCCAGAATCCTTTTGTCTTCCCATTTAATAGTTTCCAGGCATTTTATAATTACTGTGGTGTCCCGAATATAAGATGGCATCCGTTTCACATAGGGTTGCAACCACTGGTCTATATATTTTGATAAATTACAAGATATAGACTCTATCCCCGATACAATTGGACGCCCTGGGGGCGACTTCATGTCTTTGTGGATTTTGGGGATGCAATAGAACATCGGGATTCTTTTTTCTGTCTCCAAAATGAACCTAGCTTCCTGGTTGGAGAGAAAACCTACTTCTATCCCTGTATTGCAATATTCCTTTAGTGTCTTATAATATGTATCCGTCGGATCCCCTTTCAATTTTTGATAAGTGTTTTCCTCTTTTAATTGTCTGAAACACTCCCTTAAATAGGCCTCCGTGTTCAGTATAACTACAGCCCCCCCCCCCCTTCCCTTCTTGGCTGGCCTAATGGTAATTTCATTAATTTCTTGCAATGTTTTTATTGCCTTCATTTCTTCTTTATTCAAATTGGCACTCAACCTACGGCTTTTTGTTTTCCTGAGATCACGTTCCACATTAATTTTGAACGTGGCCATCTCACTACTAATTTCATGTCTAGGGAATTTTTTAGATTTAGCTTTCAGATTTGTATGTGAATATTTATCCACATTCGCTACTGAATCCATCTCTCTATTTATGGGGTTCTTTATATAATATTTCTTAAGACATAGACGTCTAATAAACTTCTCCACCCCAATATAAGTAGCGAACTTATCCAGAGAAATAGTTGGGGCAAATTTCAAACCCTTATTTAATAATTGGACTTGGAGTGTCTGTAAGTTCGATGTCACTGATGTTGACTATGTTGGACGTCGATTGTGTTGATTTGTGTAATTTCTTCTTATTAGAGTGTCGTTCTCTACGAATCCTCCGTTGTGCTCCTGCCTTGTTGTCTTGGTTTGTGCTGGTGTGTGGTAGTGTTCTGACTTCTGATATTGTCTGTGTTCTTGTCTCTGTGTCTGGTAGTTCCCTCTGTTGTGAGTGTACTCTATTGGACGTTCCCTCAAATTGTAATCGTGTGAATATCCCTGTTTCCTGTGAGTATAATTCCTCGTGTTTTGTCGTGGTGGAGTGGGAGTGCGTGTGGTCCTCGTTTGTGTTTTGTGGTGGGGTGGGGTGGGGTATAATCAAAAAAATGTGGTGTTGCCAATGTTTCAAATCTATTTGATGTTTTAACATTATCCACATCAATATGTGATCCCTGTGTGTTTCTAATCTCGACGTCGCTCCGTGAGTGAACCTCAGTGACATCTTTCCTCTCCATATAATTAAGTTTTCTAGACTTTTTTTTTATAATTTCTTTTTCTAATGAATCAAGATTTTTACTGATTCTATCCCGCCATTTGCGGGTATTCTCCGTATCTGAAAAAGCATCAGTCTCTCTTTTCAGGGTACCTATCTGTCCCGTCATTTTCTCTGTCATTTCTAATCTTCTTTTAATGATCATATCAAAATTCCCGACTGTATCTTCAGGAAAGCATCCCATTCCTTCCTAAATTTGTCATCCACCAAATCCATAGCTGGTACTTTGGTGAGTGTCAAACCTTTTGGGATGAAGCCCCTCTCCAAATACTGTGTAAGTGACCTAATTTCCCATTTGTTGCGCAATTGACGTTGCAGTATTTTCTCCAGTTCCTTAAAAACATCATCTACTGATCTATCTGACTCTGATGTCAATTCCCCTTCCACATTGAAGGTGAATGAGTCAATCTTCTTATATTTGTTATTCAAGTGTTCCCAAATGTCCATATCGGGGAGAGGGGAGCTCAACTGTAAAGGGTGATGAAAAATATATAACCAGAAAGCTCAGCGGCTCAACCTCTCACCGTATGAGATAAGGTGCTCACCTACAAGTCCCACCCTAAGGACCAAAGTGAAAGGTGGATGTCAAAAAGCAATGAAGGGGCATACTCAAAAGGGCTCACTTGAAAAAGCAATGATAGACACTTTATTTGCGTTTTTTTGGCAGATCCTTTTTTTAGGGAATATATACAGTATTGTATGTTTTTATATACATCTTTTTACACAATTTTAAATATGTTTGATTATTTATGTTTTATATATATATACACATATGTTTTATTTATGGTAGGCACTGATATTTCTTGTACAAGATGATGGTAGTAGGATGGGCTAATTCTGTATTAGGTAGTTAGGGAATTTGATATGAAGAAGGAATATGACCCTGGTCCACTCCGGTGTTTAGTGAATGCACGATAATGTGAAGGATTATGGGAGTAGTTGTCCCGTATAGAAGAGTGAGGATACGCTCACTCAGTTGGCCACTGAGGAAGAGGCACAGCACCTCAAAATGTGTCTGGCGTGAGGAGTGAGCGTTGCACTGAATACCTGCAATAAATAAAGAAGATAGAGGAAGCTTTGTCCGGATTTTTAGCAAGCGGTCGCCGATTGGTGACGTCATCCCAGTTTCACCCGGTCTCCCAAGCAACCAGGTTACGTGGGACGCCACGCCGAGGTCTAGCACACCACGTGGGACGCCGCTGGTGTGCGGCCGCCTGGAATCAGCGCTGCATCAGAGGCAGTGAAGACGGGTAAGACCCAGCTCCTGGGGATCATCTATTGTGGCATTGTGAATGCACTAAGTGACTTTTGGTGGTGTTATCAACTGTGAGTGTTGCCGCCTATATCAATTGGACTTTGACTGAGAACGATCAGAAGTTATTGGCATTTAGTGCTATACAGCCCTCATCATTACATCTATACAGGTGCTGCACGTCCATTGATCTACATTTGGTTGCGGTATACTGACATACGTGTCACATTTGAGTGATATATAGCTGGCATATATGCACCACCTTGCTATCGATTAGTAAGGGTCTCAGCCGACATACAGTACAGACCAAAAGTTTGGACACACCTTCTCATTCAAAGAGTTTTCTTTATTTTCATGACTGAAAATTGTAGATTCACACTGAAGGCATCAAAACTATGAATTAACACATGTGGAATTATATACATAACAAACAAGTGTGAAACAACTGAAAATATGTCATATTCTAGGTTCTTCAAAGTAGCCACCTTTTGCTTTGATTACTGCTTTGCACACTCTTGGCATTCTCTTGATGAGCTTCAAGAGGTAGTCCCCTGAAATGGTTTTCACTTTACAGGTGTGCCCTGTCAGGTTTAATAAGTGGGATTTCTTGCCTTATAAATGGGGTTGGGACCATCAGTTGCGTTGAGGAGAAGTCAGGTAGATACACAGCTGATAGTCCTACTGAATAGACTGTTAGAATTTGTATTATGGCAAGAACAAAAGCAGCTAAGTAAAGAAAAACGAGTGGCCATCATTACTTTAAGAAATGAAGGTCAGTCAGTCAGCCGAAAAATTGGGAAAACTTTGAAAGTAAGGGCTATTTGACCATGAAGGAGAGTGATGGGGTGCTGCGCCAGATCACCTGGCCTCCACAGTCACCGGACCTGAACCCAATCGAGATGGTTTGGGGTGAGCTGGACTGCAGAGTGAAGGCAAAAGGGCCAACAAGTGCTAAGCATCTCTGGGAACTCCTTCAAGACTGTTGGAAGACCATTTCAGGGGACTACCTCTTGAAGCTCATCAAGAGAATGCCAAGAGTGTGCAAAGCAGTAATCAAAGCAAAAGGTGGCTACTTTGAAGAACCTAGAATATTACATATTTTCAGTTGTTTCACACTTGTTTGTTATGTATATAATTCCACATGTGTTAATTCAGAGTTTTGATGCCTTCATAGTCATGAAAATAAAGAAAACTCTTTGAATGAGAGGTGTGTCCAAACTTTTGGTCTGTACTGTAACTGCTTCAGGAATCACCCTGGGATGGGTGTATTGATACACGGGACTCAATCCTCTATCTATAGAGGTCATATATTTGTATTCAGCCTATATTTTATGTATATTTTTAGGGGATATTTTTAGGTAAATAAAGTGTCTACCATTGCTTTTTCAAGTGAACCCTTTTGAGTGTGCCCCTTCATTGCTTTTTGACATCCACGTTTAACTTTGGTCCTTAGGGTGGGACTTGTAGGTGAGCACCTTATCTCATACGGTGAGAGGTTGAGCCGCTGAGCTTTCTGGTTATATATTGCCTGTACTTGTTCAGGCCTCACCATTCGTAGAGCCGCATTAGGTCCGACCAAATACCGCTGCAGGTTCTGTCGCCTACTCGCACCTGAGGAAGGGTTTTCACTTGCGCGTGTAGCTGTCACAGATTGACCACGTCCTCTCCCTGCAACAGGAGCTCCACCAGCAGCACCACGACCTGGGCCACGTCCCTTATTTGACGCTCTCCTCATATTTCTCGAATTTAGGATCTTGCCCTAAATGGGTGTTTAATTAATAGTAGAATAGAACGACAGTATGTACAGTGTGTATCTCACACGCCCTGAACCAGACTAGGCCTCAATTAATTTTTTTTGCCCAAAATGGCTGTATTTCAAATACCTGAATCAAACCCCTGTATTTAAAGGGTGTATCTCACACGGCCTGAACCAGACTAGGCCTCAATTAAAGATTTGTGCACCAAATGACTGTATTTCAAATACCTGAATCAAACCCCTGTATTTAAAGGGTGTATCTCACACGGCCTGAACCAGACTAGGCCTCAATTAAATTTGTTTGCCCAAAATGGCTCAATTTCAAATATCTGAATATAACCCAAATATATAAAGGGTGTATCTCACAATGACATATGCAGCAAAGGCTGCCAAATTTTCTTTTTTTGCCCAAACGGGTGTTTATTTAATAACTGAATATGGCAGCAGTATATAACCCTGGAATTTTCAAACGTCAAGATGCTGCAAGGCCTGAGAAATTGTGTATTTTGCACAAAAAAAGGTGTTTTATTAATAAAAGAATCAAACCCCTGTATTTGAAGGGTGTATCTCACACGCCCTGTACCAGACTAGGCCTTTTTTTTATTTTGTTTGCCTAAAATGGCTGTATTTCAAATACCTGAATAGAACCCCTGTATATACAGGGTGTATCTCACACGCCCTGATCCACACTAGGCCGCAATTAAATTAATTTGCCCAAAATGGCTGTATTTCAAATACCTGCATAGAAGCCCTGTATTTAAAGGGTGTATTTCACACACCCTGATCCACACTAGGACGCTATCAAAGAATTGTGCCCAAAATGGCTTTATTTCAAATAACTGAATAGAAAGACAGTATGTAAAGGCGGTATCTCACAATGACATCTGCAGCAAAGGCTACCAACAAATTTTTTTTTGCCCAAACGGGTGTTTGTTTAATAACAGAATTTGACAGCAGTATATAACCCTGGAATTTCACACGTGCTGATGCTGCAAGGCCAGAAAATTTGTGGAATCTGGCAAAAAAGCGTGTTTTTAAAAACCCAGAAAATGATGGCTGTATTTCTAGCTTAAATTGCACACTGACTAATCCAGATGTTGTTTGTTGCCAAAAAAGTGTTTTTTCGGTAACAGAATATGAAAGCTGTATATATTAAACTTGAATTTAACACTCGCAGATCTGGAAAATAGTGTTTTTTGGCACAAAAAAAGTGTGTTTTTAAAAACCCAGAAAATGATGGCTGTATTTCTAGCTGAAATTGCACACTGACTAATCCAGATGTTGTATATTGCCCAAAAAGTTTTTTTTTTGGTAACAGAATATGAAAGCTGTATATATTAAACTTGAATTTAACACTTGCAGATCTGGAAAATAGTGTTTTTTGGCAAAAAAAAGAATGTTTTTAAAAACCCAGAAAATGATGGCTGTCTTTCTAGCTTAAATTGCACACTGACTACTAAAGATGTTGTATATTGCCAAAAAAGTGTTTTTTTGGTAACAGAATATGAAAGCTGTATATATTAAACTTGAATTTAACACTTGCAGATCTGGAAAATAGTGTTTTTTGGCAAAAAAGTGTGTTTTTAAAAACCCAGAAAATGATGGCTGTATTTCTAGCTTAAATTGCACACTGACTAATACAAATGTTGTATATTGCCAAAAAATGTTTTTTTTGGTAACAGAATATGAAAGCTGTATATATTAAACTTGAATTTAACACTTGCAGATCTGGAAAATAGTGTTTTTTGGCAAAAAAAAAGTGTGTTTTTAAAACCCCAGAAAATGATGGCTGTCTTTCTAGCTTAAATTGCACACTGACTAAGCCTGCAAATGCACCAGATGTTGTAAATTGCCCAAAAAAAATTTATTTTTTTTTAAAACAGATTATTTGTGCTGTTTTTAAAGCTTGGTTTCAATGTCCCAAAAGCTCAGATGCAGTGCTGGTGCACTGTGCTTGCATAAAATGGCACTGGGCTCAGGGCAGGATAAAAAAATTGTGCCCTGCACCCACACAACACAGTGTATGTAGATGCCATTAGTAGGCATGGCTGTGATGGCTTCTAAGGGCACAGCGTTTAACACTTGTTGATTGGCTGCTTTGCAGCCTTTCAAAAAGCGCAGAGAAATTGCCGAACACTGAACCCGAACCCAAACTTTTACTGAAATGTTCGGGTTCGGGTCCGGGTTCCAAAAATCCTAAAGTTCGGTACGAACCCGAACTTTACAGTTTGGGTTGGCTCAACCCTACTTGTATTTGACTGTGACAAATGCAGCAAAGGCCCCAAATATAGGGGCTTGCACAAAATTGGTGTTTTTTTTTAAAATAATTTATTTATATTTTTATTGTAACTTTTACAGTATAACAGGAAAGTAACCAGGTGTCAAGGTATAGGCACGCAGGCCATGTCATAATAGTACAAAATAGAGTGAGTACAAGTGAGAGATCATACATTACATGGAATATGAGTCAAGGTACAAGCCTGTAAAATTGGTGTTTTTTTAAACCCAGAATATAACAGCAGTATCTAACGCTTGTATTTGACTGTCACAAATGCAGGAAAGGCCCCAAAAGTATTGTCTTGAACAACATGGGTGTTTTTTTAAACCAGAATATAACAGCAGTATATAACGCTTGTATTTGACTGTAACAAATGCAGGAAAGGCCCCAAATGTAGTGTCTTGCAAAAAATGGGTATTTTTTTAAAACCCAGAATATAACTGCAGTATTTACAGCTTGTATTTCACTGTGACAAATTCAGCAAAGGACCCAAAATTTATTATCTTGCAAAAAATGGGTGTTTAATACTGAATATAACTTCAGTATTAAAAGCTTGTATTTGACTGTTACAAATGCACATATGCTGTGCTGGTGCACAAAATGGCCGCTGATGCCCACCTAACTAACAGATGGATAAAAGTTATTTTTTTGTGTTACTGGGCTCAGGCCAGGGTAAAAAACTGGTGCACTGCACCTACAAAACAAAATCTTCTGATAAAAATTCTTTCCTATTCTCTCCCTCACAGCAGCAGCATCCTATCCCTACACTAGTAAGAGCAGAGTGGCGTGCAGTGCTACATGACTCCAGCTTATATAGAGGCTGGGTCTAATGCTGCACCGGTCAATCACAGCCATGCCATTAGTAGGCATGGCTGTGATGGCTTCTAAGGGCACAAGCAGAGGCGTAGCTAGAACTGACTGGGCCCCACAGCTAATTTTTGTACGGGGCCCCCCACACACACTTACACACTTATTCACAAACCACCTCCTCCTGTGCAAACCCCTCTCATATGGCTATTTTGTGACTTTTTATTTACTGTATTTATTTATTTGCCTGTAATTGTTAGCACAACTTTATTGTTTTTTAACATTTACAGTTGCTGACGGAGTTTATATTCAACTCAAACCCTTTAAAACCTGTGCTGCATTTGTAATAGACATGTCTGATTTACCTCTACATATCCACAAGTATTTTAGCCTCTGTACCTTTCATACTGCAGCCATGGACGCAGTCATACACGCACTCTCCACGTACATGGACGCAGTCATACACGCACCCTCCACATACATGGACGCACTCTCCACATACATGGACGCAGTCATACACGCACTCTCCACATACATGGACGCACTCTCCACATACATGGACGCAGTCATACACGCACTCTCCACATACATGGATGCAGTCATACACGCACCCTTCACATACATGGATGCAATCATACACGCACTCTCCACATACATGGATGCAGTCATACACGCACTCTCCGCATACATAGACGCACTCTCCACATACATGGACGCAGTCATACACGCACTCTCCACATACGTGGACACACTCTCCACATACATGGATGCAGTCATACACACAGTCTCCACATACATGGACGCAATGATACACGCACTCTCCGCATACATGGATGCACTATCCACATACATGGAGGCAGTCATACACACAGTCTCCACATACATGGACGCACTCGCCACATACATGGACGCAGTCATACACACACTCTCCACATACATGGACGTATGGACGCACTCTCCACATATATGGACGCACTCTCCACATACATGGATGCACTCTCCACATACATGGACACACTCATGCACACACTCAACATATACATAGATGCATTCATACACTCACTCTCCACATACATGGACACACTCATACATGTGCTCACCATATACATAGATGCACTCATATACACTGGACGCACTCATACATGTGCTCATTATATACATAGATGCACTCATATACACTGGACACACTCATACATGTGCTCACCATATACATAGATGCACTTATATACACTGGATGCACTCATACATGCGCTCACCATATGCATAGACGCACTCATACACACACTCTCCACATACATGGACGCAGTTATACACGCATTCTCCACATATATGGACGCACTCTCCACATATATGGATGCACTCTCTACATACATGGATGCACTCTCCACATACATGGACACACTCATACATACACTCAACATATACATAGATGCATTCATACACTCACTCTCCACATACATGGACACACTCATACATGTGCTCACCATATACATTGATGCACTCATATACACACTCGCCACATACATGGACGCACTCATACACACACACTCAACATATACATAGATGCACTCATACATGTGCTCAACATATACATAGATGCATTCATACATGCGCTCACCATATACATAGATGCACTCATACACACACTCTCCACATACATGGGTGCACTCATACACACACATTCTTCACATACATAGGCGCACTCATATACACTGGACACACTCATACATGTGCTCACCATATACATGGGCGCACTCATACATGTGCTCACCATATACATAGATGCACTCATATACACTGGACGCACTCATACATGCGCTCACCACATACATAGACACACTCATACACACACTCTCCACATACATGGGCGCACTCATACACACACTCTCCACATACATGGATGCATCCATGCACACAGTCACCACATACATGGACGCACACATATACAATACACATACAGTACAGACCAAAAGTTTGGACACACCTTCTCATTCAAAGAGTTTTCTTTATTTTCATGACTATGAAGGCATCAAAACTATGAATTAACACATGTGGAATTATATACATAACAAACAAGTGTGAAACAACTGAAAATATGTAATATTCTAGGTTCTTCAAAGTAGCCACCTTTTGCTTTGATTACTGCTTTGCACACTCTTGGCATTCTCTTGATGAGCTTCAAGAGGTAGTCCCCTGAAATGGTCTTCCAACAGTCTTGAAGGAGTTCCCAGAGATGTTTAGCACTTGTTGGCCCTTTTGCCTTCACTCTGCGGTCCAGCTCACCCCAAACCATCTCGATTGGGTTCAGGTCCGGTGACTGTGGGGGCCAGGTGATCTGGCGCAGCACCCCATCACTCTCCTTCATGGTCAAATAGCCCTTACTTTCAAAGTTTTCCCAATTTTTCGGCTGACTGACTGACCTTCATTTCTTAAAGTAATGATGGCCACTCGTTTTTCTTTACTTAGCTGCTTTTGTTCTTGCCATAATACAAATTCTAACAGTCTATTCAGTAGGACTATCAGCTGTGTATCCACCTGATTTCTCCTCAACGCAACTGATTATCCCAACCCCATTTATAAGGCAAGAAATCCCACTTATTAAACCTGACAGGGCACACCTGTAAAGTGAAAACCATTTCAGGGGACTACCTCTTGAAGCTCATCAAGAGAATGCCAAGAGTGTGCAAAGCAGTAATCAAAGCAAAAGGTGGCTACTTTGAAGAACCTAGAATATGACATATTTTCAGTTGTTTCACACTTGTTTGTTATGTATATAATTCCACATGTGTTAATTCATAGTTTTGATGCCTTCAGTGTGAATCTACAATTTTCATAGTCATGAAAATAAAGAAAACTCTTTGAATGAGAAGGTGTGTCCAAACTTTTGGTCTGTACTGTATATAGACACCCAGCTTTCCTACTGTGCCTCTCCCCCATACTCTAATGCCTCTGCACTTGTGCCATGCAGGATAGCAGGGAAACTGGATGACATCTCATGATATAATTCACCCAGCTTTCCTACTGTACTGCAGGTCACATATGCACAGTCTGGGAAAGCTGAATATAACCGCAGTTCCCCTGCTACTCACATCACTGGCGCAGTTGTGGCAATCCAACTGATGTTCAGCATGCTGGGCATGGAAGGTTCAGGCTGCAGGAATCGTGGGTAGGAAAGGGGACGGGGATATTCTAGCCCCGCCCACATCGGACCGTCCTGAGGCTGGTCATGGTCCATCATCAGAATTGAGGAGAGGGAGAGGCGGAGCAATGTCACTGATGTCAGGTCAGTGACAGAGGTGCAAGTGCAGGACTCTGACAGGGGCCCGGGGTGACGAAGTACAGTGACTGCTCCCGGGCCCCTTCTGAGCTCGGGCTCCGAAGCAGCTACTTCCCTGATAGCTATGCCACTGGTCACAAGAGTTAAATGCTTGTTGATTGGCTGCTCTGCAGCTTTTCAAAAAGCGCCATTAAATCGCCGAACACCGAACTCGAACCCAAACTTTTACTGAAAGGTTCGGGTTCGGGTCTGGGGTCCAAAAATCCTAATGTTCGGTACGAACCCGAACTTTACAGTTCGGGTTCGCTCAACCCTACTAATGAGTCACATGACAACAGGGAGGGAAAATGGCTAATTGGGCAGAATTTGGCCATTTTCACTTAGGGGTGTACTCACTTTTGTTGCCAGTGATTAAGACATTAATGGCTGTGTGTTGAATCATTTTGAGGATACAACAAATTTACACTGTTATACAAGTTGTATACTGACTACTTTACATTGTATCAAATGTGTCATATGTTCAGTGTTGTCCCATGAAAAGATATAATAATATATTTACAAAAATGTGAGGGGTGTAGTCAATTTTGTGAGATACTGTGTGTGTTGAATACACAATTCAAATATGTCTTGGTTCATACTGAGTTTTTTGGAGGAGGGAATTGAGGTATATTTTCCTTGAGGTTTTTAAGCCAAAGCCAGAATTAGATCCAGGGGGAAGGAAAAGTATAAGTCTTTCTTTTACAGTATATTACCAGTTGCCTTTGAACCCACTTCTGGCTTTGGCTGAAAAAACCTGAAGGGAAATCATACTCAAAACCTTCTCCAAAAAACTGTATGTGAACCTACAGCAAAAATAATTGAGGAATTTTTACTCTCAACGTGTAAAATGTAATATATCTAGGAAAGCTGATTATCGCCACAGTGTGACACATAAATGTGGTAAAGCAAATAAAATGAACTGCAGATCCCACTGAGGCTGTAACCTTCACGAAAGACTTCATCTTAGAACATGCTGTATTTCTAAGCTCATAGTCCTGGAAGTCTGTACATATTTACCTTAGCCAAATGTGATCACTGTTTACTGTTAATGGCTGCTAATATGTCTAGACTGACTACTTAACAATTCCAATGTAAAAATAAGTAGCTTTAAAGAAAAAAAAATATATATATATATATTTCTTTAAAAAAATGCATAGTTATTATTATTAGAAAACTTGTTAAAAATAAACAAATTTTATTCATGAACGCCATAAAAAAAGCTAAAATAAAACAATGAAAGAATTTTGGGCTTTTTTGTCATCTTATGTTCCCAAAAAGCAATAAGTAGTAAGAAAAACTCATATGCAACCCATAAAAAACCTTGAAAACTAAAACTTGTCTAGCAAAAAATAAGCCCTCATAATCTTTGTCGACAGTAAAAAAAAAAAAAGCTATGGCTTAGGCTACTTTCACACTCGCGTTTGGTACAAATCCGTCATGGATCTGCACAGACGGATAATACACACGTATGCATCCATTCAGAACGGATCAGTTTGTATTCTCTTTAACATAGCCAAGACGAACACCATTGAAAATCAATGGAGGATGGATCCGTTTTCTATTGTGCCAGATTGTGTCATAGAAAATGGATCCGTCTCCATTGACTTACATTGTGTGACAGGACGGATCCGTTTGGCTCAGTTTCATCAGACGGACAGCAAAACGCTACAAGCAGCGTTTTGGTGTCCGCCTCCAAAGCAGAATGGAGACGGAATGGAGGCAAACTGATGCATTCTGAGCAGATCCTTATCCATTCAGAATGCATTAGAATGCCAACTGATCCGTTTTGGACTACTTGTGAGATCCCTGAATGGATCTGACAAACGGAAACTAAATCGCCAGTGTGAAAGTAGCCTTAAGGATGAACGAATCGGTTCAAATGAATCAATTTGTTCATCTGAACAAATTTGCATTTGTGAGGGAGCATCCTCACAGCTCTGGGTGCTCCGCCTGCCAGCAGATTAACAGGGCCATACATCTCACGTGGCCTTGATCTTGCACATGCACCGTTACTGCAAGTATCTGCAAGTATTTGCATATGTGCTGATCTTATTCCTACTAATCCCCATCAACAAATTTGCATGTGCCATTAAAAGAATTATAGCGGAAAGCTGTGTCGCGGTTAGGGTTAAGCGAAGCGAGCTTCGGACCATAGATCCAAAGTTGTTTCGGTCAAAACTTCGATTGAATGCTGTAAAGAGACCTGTCTCGAATAGCATTCAAATGTATGGGCTCCAGAGAAGTGAAATTTGTTATCGACTTCCATGAATAAGTTTGGCCATCGATTTTTAAACTTGAAAACCATTTTAAAACTTTCAGTACCAGCTGGAACATTCAAGTTTAAAAATCAAAGTCCGAAGTTATTCACCAAAGTCTCGCAAGACTTCGGTAATAACGAATTTCACCTCGACATTGCTGAAGTTTTTACCAAAGCGACTTCAGATCTATGATCTCAGGCACACTTCGCTCACCAATAGTCAAACTGTCTAACTGCAGGCCATTGCTCCCTGGAGTCCATTGCAGTGAAAATTGTAGCACTGAAGAATGAGACCAGAATTGAACAGAGCAAAGTCCTTTTAGTAAGTGCAACGTAGAACTTGAAAATACAAACAGCAGCAGCCATTAGGTGCCATTCTCTTCTGGCACCAGCAAGGATATTGAGGCAGGTTGGTTGGTGGCAATTCAAGTGATACTAGCCTTGTGGTTGTTTGGTGATGAGGGTGTCTTTGGTCTGTTTTCCGTCACTTCACAGCAGTGTCTGCAGAAGCTGAATATAGCAAGTCATTCTGCTGTCTCCTATCCTCTCAAGGTTTAACTTGAGACAATTTGATAATGGTTCTCTCTGGAGAAATCTGTAACAGGAGTAGGAACAATGCAGGTTACGTCCTTTCTACACAGTAGCTACACAGGAACAACCCCTCTTGGCAGAAAGCAGGACCAGCAAACTCTTCTCAAGAGGGAAGGAACAGGGTGATTTATCCTGTCCCTACCAAACTTTGCCATACCTTACTTTCTGGTAGTAATAGCCAGGAAACAAACTATTGCATTCACTGCATAACAATAAACAATTTGGAGTACCCCTTGTCTGGGGTACTACCAGGGGAGGGCTGGCAGCCTTAGTCCTGGGGGGCAAATCCAGTCAAGTGGCCCATTGCACCACCGAATCAGCTCACCATCCATGCCCACCTTTTCCTTGTTTTATAACGGATATTGATGTTATGAAGCAAGACAAATATACAAATGTACTACTAAACCCTCCATCCACCCCTCCCTCTCTTTTCTCCATCCCTCCCCTTCTCCAACCACCCAGCACCCTTACTCACATAAAACAAGTAATATATATAATATACAGTTGTTTTCAAAATTATTCAACCCCCACTGAAATTGAGTGTTTTGGCCAGTTTGACATTGATTTTGATCATTTCAGTCATCTTGTTTACAATTAAATCAAAGAGGCACTTGTAAGTCAGACAAATATAACATAACATTTATAATGAAATAACCACAAATGTCTTTTCTGTGCGCACATCATTATCAGTTTTATTCAACCCCCAAGTGACATTCAATCTTAGTACTTAGTACAACATCCTTTTCCAGTTATAACAGTTTTTAAACGTGAAGCATAGCTTGACACAAGTGTCTTGCAGCGATCTACGGGTATCTTCGCCCATTCTTCATGGGCAAAAGCCTCCAGTTCAGTCACATTCTTAGGCTTGCGCGCTGCAACTGCTTTCTTTAAGTCCCACCAGAGGTTCTCAATCGGATTTAAGTCTGGTGACTGCGATGGCCACTTCAAAATGTTCCAGCCTTTAATCTGCAACCATGCTCTAGTGGACTTGGAGGTATGCTTGGGATCATTGTCCTGTTGAAAGGTCCAACGTCTCCCAAGCCTCAGGTTTGTGGCGGACTGCATCACATTTTCATCCAATATCTCCTGGTACTGAAGAGAATTCATGGTACCTTGCACACGCTGAAGCTTCCCTGTACCTGTAGAAGCAAAACAGCCCCAAAGCATGATTGACCCACCACCATGCTTCACAGTAGGCAAGGTGTTCTTTTCTTCATAGGCCTTGTTCTTCCTCCTCCAAACATAGCGTTGATCCATGGGCCCAAACAGTTCTAATTTTGTTTCATCAGTCCACAGAACACTATCCCAAAACTTTTGTGGTTTGTCCACATGACTTTTGGCACACTGCAGTCGACTCTTCTTATCCTTTGGAGACAGCAAGGGGGTGCGCCTGGGAGTTCTGGCATGGAGGCCTTCATTACGCAGTGTGCGCCTTATTGTCTGAGCTGAAACTTCAGTACCCACATCTGACAAATCTTTTTTCAGTTCCTCAGCAGTCACACGGGGACTTTTCTACACTTTGCGCTTCAGGTAGCGCACAGCAGTCGAAGTCAGCATCTTCTTTCTGCCACGACCAGGTAGCGTTTCAACAGTGCCCTTTGCCTTGAATTTGCGAATGATGCTTCCTATGGTGTCTCTTGGTATGTTTAACATCTTTGCAATCTTCTTATAGCCATTGCCCTTCCTGTGAAGAGAAATCACCTCTTCTCTTGTCTTCCTGCACCATTCTCTTGACTTCACCATGTTTGTAAACACACCAGTAAATGTCTAGAAGGAGCTGAGTATCACAGTCCTTTTAAATCTGCCTAATTGGTGCTTATTATGCTTGATTGCTGCTCCTTGACATCCACAGGTGTTTTCAATACCTGATCGAAAAAACACTTGAATGAACCTCTGTTCTTAAGAGTGGTAGTCTTTAAGGGGTTGAATAATTGTGTCAATGAAGAAATCACAAAAAAAACATTTAATACTGTATTACAAAAACAATTGATGTCATTTTAGTTGCATTTGGTTCTTTAAAAAGTCCTTGTAAGATTTCATTCTGAACACAATTACAAATGTACACTAAATTCCCTAAAACCCTTTACAGAATTGGGGGTTGAAAAATTTGGAACACAACTGTAGCTTACAGTGAATTACTGTAAATACTTACAGTTCTGAAGACTCCAGCAGGCTCAGGATCTGTGCTCTGGGCAGCTGGGCTCAGGGCTGGAAGTGGGCATTGCTCTGCAGTTCAGGAAGGAGACCGGGGCTCACACTAGCATTGAAGTGCCTCCGTGTGATGTCACGGCGCGCGGCGTACACAAGGGGCATGGGAGATCGGGAGGAGGAGCAAGCAAGATACCATATTTATTGCCCTATAAGACGTACCAGCCCATAAGACGCACTTAGGTTTTAGAGGGGGAGAATAAGAAAAATATGTTTTTCATTATACCTCGGGTCAGACCACCAATAAGACCCCCAATGTTAAGCAGACCTCAGCTAGCAGCCCCAATAAGATCCCCAAGGTAATAAGACCCAATAAGACCTCAGATCAGACCCCAATATGAATGACCCCCAATCAGACCTCAGATAAGAGCCTCATGCCTCTCATCATCCCCCAGCAGCCTCTCCATCATCCCCCAGTGCCTCTCATCAGCCCCCAGCAGCCTCTCCATCAGCCCCCAGTGCCTCTCATCAGCCCCCAGTGCCTCTCCATCAGCGCTCAGTGCCTCTCATCTGCCCCCAGTGCCTCTCATCTGCCCCCAGTGCCTCTCATCTGCCCCCCAGTGCCTCTCATCAGCCTCCAGTGCCTCTCATCAGCCCCCAGCAACCTGTTCAACAGCCCCCAGTGCCCTCACAGCCCCTAGTGTCCATCAGCCTAAATATAAAAAAAAAAAAAAAAATTTTCCTGCTCCTGGACATTGCCGGCCTGCCGCTCCTCTCCTCCAATGCGATCTGCATCTGCTGTGGGCTGTGCAAGGCTGCACACAGCGTGACGTCACAGAGCACCTTATGCCTGTGCGCAGCCCTGCACAGCCGACAGCCGAGGACCAGGAAGCGGTGAGTACAAAGCCTTCACCGCTTCCTGGTCCTCCGGTGCTCAGACAGTGGCCGTTTTTACCGTGCTTTAGGGCGGCCTGCCCCCCGTCCCAGCCCGCCCCTGGGTACTACACATGTGCGAGATTATCATGGCCGCGCGAGATGTGCAGCCAGCACAATAGGAAACTATCTGCAGAAGGGCAGTGCCTAACAGGCTTAGAATTTGTTCAGACACATGAATCCATTTGTGAGAATTGGTTAGCTGATACTATTGTGGCTGTCAGAATGTGGTGGCACAAAAGCAAATTCTTATTTTTTTGTTTTAGAAAAAAGTGCAAAAGTAGTAAAACATAAAAATGCATACTTATATATTTGGTATCGCCATACTCATAATGAACTGAGAAATAAAAGTATCATGACATGCCATGTACACCACTAGAGATGAGCGAATCAAAGCTGACAAAGTAGAATTCAATCTGAATTTTTGGAAAAATGCGATTCGCAATGAATGTGAATTTCCTCGTGCTTTGTGTTAATGAATCGCATTTTTCCTAACATGGCTGTTGCATGTGTGAGGACATGGAGAAAGGAAGTCTGGGAAGGCAGGATCACCCAGACTGTGATCGCCCTGTGATGTCACAGCCCTATAAATATGGCGGTTATCTTAGACTCAGACATTTTCCAGCATTCTGAGTGCAGGGACAGACGTGAGAAGGCGCTAAGGACAGCAATTAGAAAAACCTCATTGTGAAAAAAAAATTGTAAAAAACGATTTATAAGTGCAGAGAAAGGATAGGGAGGAATCATTTCACAGCATCTTAGTGCATGGAGGGACATCAGAAGGAGCTAGGGACAGGGCCTAGAAAAGCGGTTTATAAGTGCAGGGAAAGGATAGGGAGGAATCATTTCACAGCATCTTAGTGCAGGGAGAGACGTCAAAAGGGGCTAGGGACTAGCTAGAAAAGCAATTTAAAAGTGCAGGGAAAGATTATTTGGGGATCCAATAGCCATTATACAGATCTTTCAATTTGTTTTTGTTATTGGGGTGCAAGTGCTATGTTGAAAAGCCTTTAGTGGCCTATTTTAGTACAAAAAGAAAAATATATACGCACTTCACTGTTGCAGTTGTTTGTGGTGAAAGCGTTTAGTGGCCTATTTCAGTACAAAAAATATATATATTCTCAGTTCACTTCTGCAATTATATGTGTTGAAAGCGTTTAGTGGCCTATTTCAGTAAAGAAAAAAAAATATTCTCAGTTCACTTCTGCAGTTATATGTGTTGAAAGTGTTTAGTGGCCAATTTCAGTACAAAAAAGAAAATATATGCACACTTCACTGTAGCAGTAATTTGTGGTGAAAGCGTTTAGTGGCCTATTTCAGTACATAAATAAAAATATATTCTCTGTTTACTTCTGCAGTTATATGTGTTGAAAGCATTTAGTGGCCTATTTTAGTACAAAAAGAAAAATATATACACACTTCACTGTTGCAGTTATATGTGGTGAAAGCATTTAGTGGCCTATATGAGTACAAAAAGAAAAATATATACACACTTCACTGTTGCAGTTATTTGTGGCAAAAGCGTTTAGTGGCCTACGTATTTCAGTACAAAAAAATATATATGTGGCGAAACCAACCTTGCCACTGGGTTTTTGAGAGGCCTGGCTACCAGCCTCTTGCCTCAGGATTATGGCCCATACTAACTTTAAAGGAGAAGACAGACACAGCTTAAATCTGTCTTTGGAATGGTATTTTGTTATGTGAGGGTACCCAGATAGCTAATTTTATTGTATTCGTGTATTCTGAGTGCCATTCACCTAATGATATGCACTCAGACTTGAGCTATCTGGGGCTATGTTAAATGTCTGCGTTTGCTGTGGGGGTGTGACATTGGGTGTTTGGGTGGTTATTTCTGTCCTGCTGTCTCCACATGTGTATTGGCGATTTCCCTTTGTCCTGAGAGATAATTGAATTGCTCCTCGGGTGTCTCCAGGGCAGAGAGGAGGAAACCATGATGCATTGTGGGGATGTGTTGTGTCTGTGTATCCTGAGTGCTACGTATCTGTCCTGTGTCACAGTCTTCCTTCTGGTCCCCTAGGGGCGTGTCCACCAGATGGGGACCTGCATAAATATGGGCGGGTAGCCCTCAATAAAGTGTTCCTGTTTTATACCTTCATGAAGTCTTGGCTCATGTTTGGGGGATGGAATAACTACACTCTTGGGGATTGCTATATCACAATACTCCCCTGAGTATAAGCTCTTGTAAGAGCTTGCTCCTGGTTCCTGTCTCTGGATTTAGGAGAGGTTCACCCACTGGAGCCTGGAGCCTTGTCGTAGGTCCAGGGTGGGTAGGAGACGGCGAGACATCCACCAAGCTTCGGCGGTTTGTGGGGTCTGCAGTGCTGACGGTGTCAAGTGGAGTGCTTGGAGTCCTCTGGAAGCACTAGGAGCAACTATCGACGGAGGTACCCGGTCGGGGTGCTAGGCGTTCCGTTACATTGGTGGCAAGCAGTGGGATGGCGTCCTAGTGCGAGGAGAAGCAGCTCAGAGACACTGGTAACGTGTGGAGTTACAAATTGAGGGCAACGCTAGCACTCGTGCAGCGCCCCTGGGAGCAGAGGTATCCAGCGACTTGGAGCAGACAAGTATGGAAGGCTCTGAAGATGACTGGCTGGCCGAGGTGAGGCAGCGAGTGGCCCAGTATGGAGATAATGTGTCCATGGATATATACCAGGCCATCTGGAACCAGGTCACAGCCAAGCGACACGCAAGGATGGAACGAGAATTCCGACTGGCGAAAGAGAGAGAAATTGCCCAGCGGAACGAGTGTTACAGCAGCCGAGCAGAGGCTGCATCCGAGGAGGTTAGCAGTCTCCCCCTGAGGCGGCCAGAGGAACCCGAAGTAGGGGTCCTCATAGATTGGTCCTGTGAGGAACCACAACAGGCAGGTGGAGACGGGACCGAGGTCTCTCCACCGGGATGCTGGGCAGCTGGCCCAGACCCTCAACAGCAGCCGAAGTTGCCAGGTGTGGACGCAGGTGGTCCTTACTCGCAAATGTTGAGGGACTTCACAGACTGGTCCTGGGAGGACCCACAGATGGCAGGTGGAGATAGGACCGAGGTCTCTCTACCAGTCCTACAGGGATGCTGGACGGTCGGTCCAGATTCCCAGCCATCTCCGTAGGGATACCAGGAGGAGGAGGTAAGCGAGCCCTCCCCTTCCCAGCTACTTCCCAACCGAGTTCTGGGGGCAGGGGATGAGCCTGCGATACCCACTGATCTCCCTCCCCAACCACAGGGGGACAGCACCCCTAACTCCGATGGTGCAGATGGGACCGCGGTCTCTGCACCAGGCCTACCGGGATGCTGGACGGCCGGTTCAGATCCCCCACCAACCCTGCAGGAATGCCAGGAGGAGGAGGTAAGCAATTCCTCCTCTCCACAGCCGATCTGCAACAAGGTCCTGGGGATAGGATTCCCTGACCACATCCCAGCAGAAGAGCTGGCATCTGGGCAGAGCGCAGTTGGCCTCTGGCCTTCCCTATCCTCTTATCCAGAGCCTGACTCCCCACAGGCTACCCCAGCAGAAGAGCTGGCATCTGGGCAGAGCGCAGTCAGCCTCTGCCCTCCCCTATCCTCTTCTCCACAGCCGATCTGCAACAAGGTCCTGGGGATAGGATTCCCTGACCACATCCCAGCAGAAGAGCTGGCATCTGGGCAGAGCGCAGTCGGCCACTGCACTCCCCTATCCTCTTCTCCAGAGCCGGACTTCCCACAGGCTACCCCAGCGGAAGAGCTGGCATCGGGGCAGAGCGCAGTCGGCCTCTGCCCACCAAGTACCTACAGCTCCAAGCTAGAGAGCAACAAGGAAGCAAGGAGTAGTAGATGCCCCCTCAACAGCTGGGGACATACAGAACAGAGCCAGGCCCCAAAATTCAACAGGTCCAGTATTGGGTTGTGGGTGGACTGCCAGACTAACTCAGATACCGACCGGCATGAGGTCAGGTATCTGGTTAGTCTTCCCTGGGAGGGGGAGATGTGTGGCGAAACCAACCTTGCCACTGGGTTTTGGAGAGGCCTGGCTACCAGCCTCTTGCCCCAGGATTATGGCCCATACTAACTTTAAAGGAGAAGACAGACACAGCTTAAATCTGTCTTTGGAATGGTATTTTGTTATGTGAGGGTACCCAGATACCTAATTTTATTGTATTCGTGTATTCTGAGTGCCATTCACCAAATGATATGCACTCAGACTTGAGCTATCTGGGGCTATGTTAAATGTCTGCGTTTGCTGTGGGGGTGTGACATTGGGTGTTTGGGTGGTTATTTCTGTCCTGCTGTCTCCACATGTGTATTGGCGATTTCCCTTTGTCCTGAGAGATAATTGAATTGCTCCTCGGGTGTCTCCAGGGCAGAGAGGAGGAAACCATGATGTATTGTGGGGATGTGTTGTGTCTGTGTATCCTGAGTGCTACGTATTTGTCCTGTGTCACAGTCTTCCTTCTGGTACCCTAGGGGCGTGTCCACCAGATGGGGACCTGCATAAATACGGGCGGGTAGCCCTCAATAAAGTGCTCCTGTTTTATACCTTCATGAAGTCTTGGCTCATGTTTGGGGGATGGAATAACTACACTCTTGGGAATTGCTATATCACAATACTCCCCTGAGTATAAGCTCTTGTAAGAGCTTGCTCCTGGTTCCTGTCTCTGGATTTAGGAGAGGTTCACCCACTGGAGCCTGGAGCCTTGTCGTAGGTCCAGGGTGGGTAGGAGACGGCGAGACCTCCACCAAGCTTCGGCGGTTCGTGGGGTCTGCAGTGCTGACGGTGTCAAGTGGAGTGCTTGGAGTCCTCTGGAAGCACTAGGAGCAACTATCGACGGAGGTACCCGGTCGGGGTGCTAGGCGTTCCGTTACAATATATATTCTCAGTTCACTACTGCAGTTACAGTTTTGTTCAAAATTATTCAACCCCCAATGCTGTAAAGGGTTTTAGGGAATTTAGTGTACATTTGTAATTGTGTTCAGAATGAAATCTTACAAGGACTTTTTAAAGAACCAAATGCAGCTAAAATGACATCAATTGTTTTTGTAATACAGTATTAAATGTTTTTTTTGTGATTTCATTATTGACACAATTATTCAACCCCTTAAAGACTACCACTCTTAAGAACAGAGGTTCATTGAAGTGTTTTCGATCAGGTATTGAAAACACCTGTGGATGTCAAGGAGCAGCAATCAAGCATAATAAACACCAATTAGGCAGATTTAAAAGGACTGTGATACTCAGCTCCTTCTAGACATTTACTGGTGTGTTTACAAACATGGTGAAGTCAAGAGAATGGTCCAGGAAGACAAGAGAAGAGGTGATTTCTCTTCACAGGAAGGGCAATGGATATAAGAAGATTGCAAAGATGTTAAACATACCAAGAGACACCATAGGAAGCATCATTAGCAAATTCAAGGCAAAGGGCACTGTTGAAACGCTACCTGGTCGTGGCAGAAAGAAAATGCTGACTTCGACTGCTGTGCGCTACCTGAAGCGCAAAGTGGAGAAAAGTCCCCGTGTGACTGCTGAGGAACTGAAAAAAGATTTGTCAGATGTGGATACTGAAGTTTCAGCTCAGACAATAAGGTGCACACTGCGTAATGAAGGCCTCCATGTCAGAACTCCCAGGCGCACCCCCTTGCTATCTCCAAAGAATAAGAGTAGTCGACTGCAGTATGCCAAAAGTCATGTGGACAAACCACTAAAGTTTTGGGATAGTGTTCTGTGGACTGATGAAACAAAATTAGAACTGTTTGGGCCCATGGATCAACGCTATGTTTGGAGGAGGAAGAACAAGGCCTATGAAGAAAAGAACACCTTGCCTACTGTGAAGCATGGTGGTGGGTCAATCATGCTTTGGGGCTGTTTTGCTTCTACAGGTACAGGGAAGCTTCAGCGTGTGCAAGGTACCATGAATTCTCTTCAGTACCAGGCGATATTGGATGAAAATGTGATGCAGTCCGCCACAAACCTGAGGCTTGGGAGACGTTGGACCTTTCAACAGGACAATGATCCCAAGCATACCTCCAAGTCCACTAGAGCATGGTTGCAGATTAAAGGCTGGAACATTTTGAAGTGGCCATCGCAGTCACCAGACTTAAATCCGTTTGAGAACCTCTGATGGGACTTAAAGAAAGCAGTTGCAGCGCGCAAGCCTAAGAATGTGACTGAACTGGAGGCTTTTGCCCATGAAGAATGGGCGAAGATACCCGTAGATCGCTGCAAGACACTTGTGTCAAGCTATGCTTCACGTTTAAAAACTGTTATAACTGGAAAAGGATGTTGTACTAAGTACTAAGATTGAATGTCACTTGGGGGTTGAATAAAACTGATAATGATGTGCGCACAGAAAATACATTTGTGGTTATTTCATTATAAATGTTATGTTATATTTGTCTGACTTACAAGTGCCTCTTTGATTTAATTGTAAACAAGATGACTGAAATGATCCAAATTTATGTCAAACTGGCCAAAACACTCAATTTCAGTGGGGGTTGAATAATTTTGAACACAACTGTATATGTGTTGAAAGCATTTAGTGGCCTATTTCAATACAAAAAGAAAAATATATACACAGTTCACTGTTGCAGTTATTTATGGTGAAAGCATTTAGTGGCCTATTTAAGTACAGAAAAAAAATATATACACGCTTCACTGTTGCAGTTATTTGTAGTGATGGCAGAAATGTTCGCGAACCACTTGTTCGCGGCCGGCCCCATTGACTCATATTTGTAGCCACCAAATACTTACTAGAAGTGCACAAATAGTCCCACAACATAGACAGTGACATACCAAAGGGGGATCATTGGAATAAATTCCCACAAAAAATAAGTATGTTAATCAGGGGCCATTTTTATGCGTCTTAAAGGGAAACTCTCAAAAACGTGCCCTGCTGGAGCCTAGAAAAAAATTATTTTAGGCCACGGGAGTACAGTACCCAAAAATTAGGCATTCACCTGACAGAAAAGAACTTGTGATGATGTGGCTGGAGGTACATTAGGCGGTCACTGGATAAAAATTTTACTGTAGGCCACTGGAGTACAGGCCCCTAAAAATTAGGCATTCACCTGACAGAAAAGGACTTTTATGCTGCTGTATATACATAAGACAAGGACAATTCTTTGTTCTGGGTAGTGGCGTATATGTGTGGGCTGGCATGAGGAAATTCAATTATACGTGGTCGTCACAGGTGTTGAATTCCTCCGAGATCCATGCCTCATTAACTTTTAGAAATGTGAGGTAGTCCACACTGTCGTGAGGTAGGCGAGTGCGCTTATCGGTCACGATTCCCCCTTCTGCGCTGAACGTCCTTTCGGACAGGACACTCGACGAGGGGCAAGCCAAGAGTTCCATGGCAAATTGTGCCAGCTCTGGCCACAGGTCAAGCCTGCACACCCAGTAGTCCAGGGCTTCTCAGAGCATCCACATTGGCTGTTAACACGATGTAGTCGGACACCTGTTGGTCTAGGCGTTCCCTGAGGCTGGATCCGGAGGGATGCTGTCTATGGGTTGGCTGCAAGAATGATCTCATATCCGAAGTGACCAACACATCTTCAATTGCATGCGCTGTTGGATTGGTATCCGCAACTGTTTCTCTGTGAGTTGAAATTCCTCTGCCAGCGCCCGCAAAAGCAGAATACAGCATTTCTCGAAGCAAGGCCTGGACGTGCGGCATTCTGACAGCCCTCTATGATGCTGGTAACATGTCTGCCATTTTGTGTTTGTACCGGGGGTCTAAGTACGTTGCCACCCAGTACTGGTCCTTGACCTTTATGCTTTTTGTACGGGGGTCCCTTTTTAAACACTGGAGCATGAAGGCCCCCATTTGCACTAAACTGGAAGCGGTGGAGTGGCCCGGCTCCTGCTCATAGTCCAGGATAATGTCATCCTTGGTTTACTCCCCCCAGCCACGGACAACACCAGGGATCCCAGAAAAGTTTAAAGCATGCTCTTCTTGCTTCTCCTCCTCCCCAGCACCATCCTCCTCTGACTCCTCTTCAGACTCTTGTTGACTAGTCTCAGATGGAGTAGCCCCCACTGTGAATTCATCCAGCATTGCGACTTCCTGATCTTTCTGCTCCTCGACGGCTTGATCAATGACACGACGCAATGCACGCTCCAGAAAGGAGTAAGGTGCGATGTCACTGATGGCGCCCTGGCTGCGACTGAACAGTTTGGTGATCTCATCAAATGGCCGCAGAAGTCTGCATGCGTCGCGCATGAGCAGCCACTGGTGCGGTGAAAAAAAAACAAGCTCCCCAGAACCTGCCCTGCCGCAGAGTTCTTACAGGTAGTCGTTAACTGCACGTTTCTGCTGGCGCAGCCTATCAAGCATATACAAGGTGGAGTTCCATCAGGGCGGGCAGTCACAAATCAGACGTCTGACGGGCAGGTGGTAACGCCGCTGAACGTCAGCAAAGCGAGCCATGGCCGCGTAAGATCTTCTAAAATAACCAGAATATTTCCTGGCCTGCGGCAAGACGACCTGGACCCCGGGGTATTTGGCAACGAATCGTTGCACGACTAAATTCAGGACGTGTGCCCTGCACTGCACGTGTCATTTCAGCGCGCTCAGCAGATTGGCACTGTTGTCGTACACCACTTTACCAACTGTCAAATTGAGTGGGGTTAGCCACTAATCGGCCTGTGACCGCAAAGCTGAAAGGATTGCAGGAACGGTGTGGCTCTTGGCTTTCAGGCACAACAGCCACAGCACAGCATGGCAGCGTCTCACCTGGCACGTCAAATAGGTTCTAGGGAGCTTGGGGGGCGCTGCAGAAGAGGTGGTAGCAGTGGAAAAGAAGGAGTTAGCCGAAGAGGAGACAGAGGATGGAGTAGGAGGAGGAGAACAGGCAGACTTGCATGCAATCCGTGGCGTTAACACCAAATCCACACGGGTGCCATAGGTTGCATGCTTGACGGCCGTCAGAAGGTTCACCCAGTGGGCAGTAAAAGTTATGCACCTTCCCTGCCCGTGTTTGCTAGACCACATGTCTGTGGTCAGATGTATCTTGGCACCGACACTGTGTGCCAGAGATACATTTCCTTGCAGCTGAATGTGGCCATATAGCTCTGGCATACCCCTCTGGGAGAAATATTTCCTTCCAGGGACCTTCCATTGTGGTGTGCCAATGGCCACAAATTTTCTAAAAGGCCTCCGAGTCCACCAGTTTATATGGCAGTAGTTGGCGGGCTAGCAGTTCCGACAAGTCAGCGGTCAGCCATTGGTCAAGAGGGTTATCCGGCGTCATCATCTTTTTTTGCTGGAACCTTTGGGCCACGGAAGCCTGCCTTTTGGCAGATGAACGTGACGACGGCACGGTGGAAGGTGGAGTGGAGGACAAATGGGAGGAGAGAGAAGAAGGAGATGAGGCAGAACGTGGAACGCCGGGAGTGTGGCTTTGTGGGTTCTGACGATGTTGCTCCCGCTCGGTGATGGGAGGTGAAGTGCCTACTTAAGGCGGTCGTCCCTAGGTGAGTGTTGGGCTTTCCGCGACTTATGCGTTGACAGCACAGGCTGCAGATGGCAACACTATTGTCAGCAGCGGACACGTTAAAAAAAAACACACTGCAGAACCATGTGCCGGCATCCTGGGAGCACCAGATGTGACCATGCATGGTGGATGTCTCGTTCCAGATACATTAGCAGTCTGCTTTTTGCCTCCTGTGCACTGTAAGTTCTGCCTGCTTCTCCTCCTTCTCCTCCCTATCTGCTGCTCCATCTCTCACTCTGAACTTCCCTTCTCTTCCTCTCTTGTGGGCACCCATGTGACGTCCATCAACACGTCATCATCATCACCACCACTGACATTAGAGATGTCGGAGTAGGCAGCAACAGTGGGGACCACCCTCCTTGGGCTGATCTGGGTACTATCGTCAGACTGCTAAGTGGCGACCGTTGATACCTTCTCTTCCTGATCCGATACCAAGAATGGCTGCACATCGGTAAGGTCTTGTAATAGATGGGAAAATAATTCCTCTGGCTTGAGCGGAGGGGATATGGTGGTGGTGGTGGTGTCTTTGAGGGTGCACACAGCAGAGAGGGAGGAGGGTGCAGATAGAGAGGATGAGGAGGGTGCAGAAGCAGAAGGCTGAGTGAGCGACTCCAACAAGTCTGGTGCGTCCATTGGCGTAATTGCACGCAACTTCTGCAACTTCCCACTTAGGCTCTGACCTGGTGCAACTGCCCGACCCCTACCACGCCTGCTGAATGGCCTGCCTCTTCCTCTGCCTGTCATTTTCAAAAAGACCCTGTAATAAAAGTCCCTATAGAAGAGTAGAGTTGAGCGAACACCTGGATGTTCGGGTTCGAGAAGTTCGGCCGAACTTCCCGGAAATGTTCGGGTTCGGGATCCGAACCCGACCCGAACTTCGTCCCGAACCCGAACCCCATTAAAGTCAATGGGGACCCGAACTTTTCGGCACTAAAAAGGCTGTAAAACAGCCCAGGAAAGGGCTAGAGGGCTGCAAAAGGCAGCAAAATGTAGTTAAATCCCCTGCAAACAAATGTGGATAGGGAAATGAATTAAAATAAAAATAAAATAAACAAAAATTAACCAATATCAATTGGAGAGAGGTCCTATAGCAGAGAATCAGGCTTCATGTCAGCAGAGAATCAGTGTTCATGTCATAGCAGAGAATCAGGCTTCACGTCAGCCAAAACTGGAACAGTCCATTGTCATATATTTAGGCCCCGGCACCCAGACAGAGGAGAGAGGTCCCATAGCAGAGAATCAGTCTTCATGTCATAGCAGAGAATCAGGCTTCACGTCACCCAACACTGGAACAGGCCACTGTCAGATATTTTTAGGCCCCGGCACCCAGACAGAGGAGAGGTTCATTCAACTTTGGGTTGCCCCGCAATATAATGGTAAAATGAAAATAAAAATAGGATTGAATGAGGAAGTGCCCTGGAGTACAATAATATATGGTTAAGGGGAGGTAGTTAATGTCTAATCTGCACAAGGGATGGACAGGTCCTGTGGGATCCATGCCTGGTTCATTTTATGGACGTCAGCTTGTCCACATTGGCTGTAGACAGGCGGCTGTGTTTGTCTGTAATGACGCCCCCTGCCGTGCTGAATACACGTTCAGACAAAACGCTGGCCGCCGGGCAGACCAGCACCTCCAAGGCATAAAAGGCTAGCTCTGGCCACGTCGACAATTTGGAGACCCAGAAGTTGAATGGGGCCGAACCATCAGTCAGTACATGGAGGGGTGTGCACACGTACTGTTCCACCATGTTAGTGAAATGTTGCCTCCTGCTAACACGTTCCGTATCAGGTGGTGGTGCAGTTAGCTGTGGAGTGGTGACAAAACTTTTCCACATCTCTGCCATGCTAACCCTGCCCTCAGAGGAGCTGGCCGTGACACAGCTGCGTTGGCGACCTCTTGCTCCTCCTCTGCCTTCGCCTTGGGCTTCCACTTGTTCCCCTGTGACATTTGGGAATGCTCTCAGTAGCGCGTCTACCAACGTGCGCTTGTACTCGCGCATCTTCCTATCACGCTCCAGTGCAGGAAGTAAGGTGGGCACATTGTCTTTGTACCGGGGATCCAGCAGGGTGGCAACCCAGTAGTCCGCACACGTTAAAATGTGGGCAACTCTGCTGTCGTTACGCAGGCACTGCAGCATGTAGTCGTTCATGTGTGTCAGGCTGCCCAGAGGTAAGGACAAGCTGTCCTCTGTGGGAGGCGTATCGTCATCGTCCTGCGTTTCCCCCCAGCCACGCACCAGTGATGGGCCCGAGCTGCGTTGGGTGCCACCCCGCTGTGAACATGCTTCATCCTCATCCTCCTCCACCTCCTCCTCATCCTCGTCCTCCTCGTCCTCCAGTAGTGGGCCCTGTCTGGCCACATTTGTACCTGGCCTCTGCTGTTGCAAAAAAACCTCCCTCTGAGTCACTTCTAAGAGACTGGCCTGAAAGTGCTAAAAATGACCCCTCTTCCTCCTCCTGGGCCACCTCCTCTTCCATCATCGCCCTAAGTGTTTTCTCAAGGAGACATAGAAGTGGTATTGTAACGCTGATAACGGCGTCATCGCCACTGGTCATGTTGGTGGAGTACTCGAAACAGGGCACACAGGTCTCGCATGGAGGCCCAGTCATTGGTGGTGAAGTGGTGCTGTTCCGCAGTGCGACTGACCCGTGCGTGCTGCGGCTGAAACTCCACTATGGCCTGCTGCTGCTCGCACAGTCTGTCCAGCATGTGCAAGGTGGAGTTCCACCTGGTGGGCACGTCGCATATGAGGCGATGAGCGGGAAGGCCGAAGTTGCGCTGTAGCGCAGACAGGCGAGCAGCAGCAGGATGTGAACGCCGGAAGCGCGCACAGACGGCCCGCACTTTATGCAGCAGCTCTGACATGTCGGGGTAGTTGTAAATGAACTTCTGCACCACCAAATTCAGCACATGCGCCAGGCAAGGGATGTGCGTCAAACCGGCAAGTCCCAGAGCTGCAACGAGATTTCGCCCATTATCGCACACCACCAGGCCGGGCTTGAGGCTCACCGGCAGCGACCACTCTTCGGTCTGTTGTTCTATACCCCGCCACAACTCCTGTGCGGTGTGGGGCCTGTCCCCCAAACATATGAGTTTCAGAATGGCCTGCTGACGTTTACCCCGGGCTGTGCTGAAGTTGGTGGTGAAGGTGTGTGGCTGACTGGATGAACAGGTGGAAGAAGAGGAGGAGGAAGCCGAGTAGGAGGAGGAGGCAACAGGAGGCAAAGAATGTTGCCCTGCGATCCTTGGCGGCGGAAGGACGTGCGCCAAACAGCTCTCGGCCTGGGGCCCAGCCGCCACTACATTTACCCAGTGTGCAGTTAGGGAGATATAGCGTCCCTGGCCGTGCTTACTGGTCCACGTATCTGTGGTTAGGTGGACCTTGCCACAGATGGCGTTGCGCAGTGCACACTTGATTTTATCGGATACTTGGTTGTGCAGGGAAGGCACGGCTCTCTTGGAGAAGTAGTGGCGGCTGGGAACAACATACTGTGGGACAGCAAGCGACATGAGCTGTTTGAAGCTGTCTGTGTCCACCAGCCTGAATGACAGCATTTCAAAGGCCAGTAGTTTAGAAATGCTGGCATTCAGGGCCAGGGATCGAGGGTGGCTAGGTGGGAATTTACGCTTTCCCTCAAATGTTTGTGAGATGGAGAGCTGAACGCTGCCGTGTGACATGGTTGAGATGCTTGGTGACGGAGGTGGTGGTGTTGGTGGTACATTCTCTGTTTGCTGGGCGGCAGGTGCCAACGTTCCTCCAGAGGCGGAGGAAGAGGCCGAGGCGGCGGCAGCAGCAGAAGAGGTAGCAGGAGGAGTCTGAGTAAGTTCCTTGTTTTTAAGGTGTTTACTCCACTGCAGTTCATGCTTTGCATGCAGGTGCCTGGTCATGCAGGTTGTGCTAAGGTTCAGAACGTTAATGCCTCGCTTCAGGCTCTGATGGCACAGCGTGCAAACCACTCGGGTCTTGTCGTCAGCACATTGTTTGAAGAACTGCCACGCCAGAGAACTCCTTGAAGCTGCCTTTGGGGTGCTCGGTCCCAGATGGCGGTGGCCAGTAGCAGACGGACTCTCTTGGTGGCGGGTGTTCTGCTTTTGCCCACTGCTCCCTCTTTTGCTACGCTGTTGGCTCGGTCTCACCACTGCCTCTTCCTCCGAATTCTGAAAGTCAGTGGCACGACCTTCATTCCATGTGGGGTCTAGGACCTCATCGTCCCTGCATCGTCTTCCACCCAGTCTACCTCCCTGACCTCCTGTTCAGTCTGCACACTGCAGAAAGACGCAGCAGTTGGCACCTGTGTTTCGTCATCATCAGAGACGTGCTGAGGTGGTATTCCCATGTCCTCATCATCAGGAAACATAAGTGGTTGTGCGTCAGTGCATTCTATGTCTTCCACCGCTGGGGAAGGGATAGGTGGATGCCCTTGGGAAACCCTGCCAGCAGAGTCTTCAAACAGCATAAGAGACTGCTGCATAACTTGAGGCTCAGACAGTTTCCCTGATATGCATGGGGTGATGTGACAGACTGATGGGCTTGGTTTTCATGCGCCATCTGTGCGCTTTCTGCAGAAGACTGGGTGGGAGATAATGTGAACGTGCTGGATCCACTGTCGGCCACCCAATTGACTAATGCCTGTACCTGCTCAGGCCTTACCATCCTTAGAATGGCATTGGGCCCCACCAAATATCGCTGTAAATTCTGCTGGCTACTGGGACCTGAGGTAGTTGGTTCACTAGGACGTGTGGCTGTGGCAGAATGGCCACGTCTTCTCCCAGCACCATAGGGTCCACTAACGCCACCACGACCATGTCCGCATCCGCGTCCCTTACTAGATGTTTTCCTCATTGTTACCGTTCACCACAAATAAGAAAAAAATTATTTGGCCCAATGTATTGAATTCAAATTCAGGCCTTTTTTTACAGGCACCTAACACTATCTGGCTATCTATTTAGGTACTGTATTACACTAATACAGGCACAGCAGTAACAACAGATTTAGCTGAATATAAATTGTAGGCCTAGTATTTAGGCCCTGGATGACAGGTATCCCTTTTACGGACAGAATTAGACTTGGAAATGCACGGTAGTGTGTGAAGTTATTGAGGATGACCCTATCCGCACCTTCAATCTAATATACCCTTTTATGGATAGATTTAACCTTGGCCTGATACAGCAGAAACCAATTATTTAGGGAATTGCTAAGTTGGGAATTGTATTCAACCCAGAACAAAAACTGTGCTTCGGAGACAGCAGATAGTATTACAATTGGCTAGCCACAGCTGAAACACCAGATTTAGGGTACTGCTATTTTGGCAATTGTATTTACCCCTCAATAAAATAGCAAGCACAGCCAAGCCCCTGATGTAGGATATAGCAAAAAAAACAACACACTATTGATGGTTAAAAATGGACTTGGTGGCAGCTTGTGCTGGCGCACCACAAGACACTAAATGGCCGCCGATCACCCCAGAAAAAAGTGACTGAAAAACTCTCTGGGCAGCCTTAAAACAGTGAGCAATTGAATAGCAGAGGTTGTATGATACACAGCTGTATATCGATCACTTCAGTAAATAAATCACTGCCTAATCTCGCCCTAACAGCAGCAGCTGCATCCTATCCCTACACTGATCAGAGCAGAGTGACGTGCGGCGCTACGTGACTCCAGCTTAAATAGAGGCTGGGTCACATGCTGCACTGGCCAATCACAGCCATGCCAATAGTAGGCATGGCTGTGATGGCCTCTTGGGGCAAGTAGTATGACACTTGTTGATTGGCTGCTTTGCAGCCTTTCAAAAAGCGCCAAGAAAGCACCGAACACCGAACCCGAATCCGGACTTTTACGAAAATGTTCGGGTCCGTGTCACAGACACCCCAAAATTCTGTACGAACCCGAACTATACAGTTCATCCCTAGTCATATTCTAAGACAAGAATATATAGCAATATAACGAATATTCGTAAAATACACATATAGACTGCAATTTAGCTAATATAGTGCTATAGTATTTTTTTTTTAATAGGGTAAATTTTTTCCAAATCTGAAGTTGAGAAGAGACAAAAAAAAAATTTACTATAAAAAAAAGATTATAGCGCTATATTAGTTAAATTGCAGTCTATATGTGTATTTTACGAATATTCGCTATATTGCTATAACTTAGTTTTTTAAAATATTCGTCATATTCTAAAACAAGAATATGTAGCAATATAGCGAATATTCGTAAAATACACATACCATTAGCAAACCAATAGGAAAGTTGCCTTATACAGTTAAAAATCGCAATACACAAATAATTAAATCACATATTAATCGCGATAAATAGAATAATGACGAATATTTGATTTCGACGAATATTTAATCGAATATTCGCGAAATATCGCAAAATCGAATATTGCAGCTCCCACTCATTACTACATTTTATAGGATCCATCTCTTGTTAGTGTTCAGCTCCCCTTCAGGAATGGAGACTAGTTGCCATGATGTCTCCCACAGACAGCATAGAAGAAAATATTGGGTTGCACTCGATGTTCCAGATTCTGAGGTGCAACATGGAATGTGTATATACCACAATACAGATACTGTTGAAATACCACTCACTGCACACTATTTGGTTTGATGCAAATAAAATATCCCACAGACAACACACAGAGAAGAAGAGATCCTGCTCTCCTATCTCTTTTTCGTACACTCCCAGAAGCAGCAACAGCATGGAGGTGATTATACAGCAGTACTGAGCAGTGTAGCTGTGAATCCAACAGTGGGGTGAGACAGAATACTTACCAGAGCCTTTAGCAGCATCTATATGTCTCTCTACCTCTTTTTTACTCTGTGGCGCTTCCTCCTCCCCCTCCCCTCTCCATAGACTTCTGTGATTGAACATTACCCTGATCCCTTAGTTAGCTGATAACCCCTCTTTTCTATCTAAATTAAATTTAGCAGTGAGCAGACAGTGAGTGCAGAAGATTGAAGAAGAAGTAGGGGAGAAATGGAAAAATATACTTTTTTTTTAAATAATATACATTACAATGTTCCTATCTGCACTTGTACCTTTGATTTATACAAAACCCACTTTAATGAGAAAAAATCAATTATATAGCTGTGCATGAGAAATGAACATGTGGGGAAAGTTATCATTTTACCTGCTCTTCTTGACTTGTTGTCATTTCCTTCCTCTCTTGCTATATCCTTTAACCCTTAGGATACTGGATGTTTTTTCGTTTTTGCATTTTAATTTTTTTTCACTATTTTCCTTGAGCCATAACTTTTTTATTTATCCATTTACATATCCATATGAGGGCTTATTTTTTTGTGGAACAAGTTGTACTTTCTAATGCCCCCATTTAATATGGCATACAATGTAGTGGAAAGCAGGAAAATAATTTCAAATGGGGTGGAATTGGAAAAAAAACGCAATTCCTCCACAGTTTTACAGGTTTTAGTTCTACTGCATTCCCTTTGCAGGAAAACTGACCTATGTCCTTCATTCTCTGGGTCAGTATGATTACAACTATATAACATTTGTCTAGGTTCTTTTATTTCTAAATAGTATACAAATAAATTTAATTTATTCATTCTGACCCCCATAACTTATCTGAGCTGTGTTGGGGCTCATTTTTTGCGGGACGACTTTTAGTTTTTATTGATACCATTTTGGAGTGTGTGTGACTTTTTGATCACATTTTATGACTTTATTTTACTTTAAATTGGAAAAATATTTTTATATTTTAATAGTACAGGCAATTTCAGATGTGGTGATGCCAAATATGTTTATATTTTTTGTTATTTATGTGTTTATTTTTTGTATTCTATGCAAAGGGAGATGATTTTAATTTTTATATTTTTTAAAAATTTGTAACAGTTATTTGTTATTTTTTTATGGTATTGTAGCTCATGTTTGATGCTAAAAACTCATAAAATTATTTTTGTTCTGAACCATAATGGTTCTTATAGATCCATGATGAGAGCAGAAATGCTAATTTCTAATGTTGGCCTGCCACCGTCTGGCCAAAATAAGAATTGCAGCTTCAATATCCTGGGTCTCTTCAGAAAGACCCATCATATTGAAACCAATTACCGGCATCCTCATTGGCCGCAATGAATGCCAGTAAGAAGCACAATAATGCTGATCGCGGTCATTACCCGCGAGTCTCTGCTATTTGAAACAGCAGAGACCTGCCGGCCATGGCCCCTGCTGCATGCGCGAGCAGGCACCATGTTTACCCATTGCTCCAGTGGCATACATGTACGGCGCTGGTAGAAAAAGGGTTAAAATCAACACATTTTGTCACCAAGACTTGTCCTGTTTACAGCTATTAACTAAAAGCATGTGAATAGAGATTCTTCCTAAATCCATATAATGTAGCAAATTTCAGAAGACTGAGTCACCAGAAGGTGCACAAGTATCTTTTTGACCTATAGTTTGAATATATTGATTTTCCCCTGTCTACAACAGATTTTCTATTGCTTTCTACTGCAATATTCTCAAGCTAAAACAACAGACCTACCCCCATTGGCATACGCATCGGTTACAATTTCTTGGAAAAAAATATACTTTTCAAGCTTGGAAATTAACGAACAATCAATTTTAGGCTGAAGGCTAAAATCTGTGGCTTGCACAGCTGTGTCTAATATAACTCAATTATTTCACAACCGTAAGTGTTAGCTTCAAACTGTTACACCAGCAAAAACATAATTACATGAATTTAAAATATCCATATGGTTCATGAGTGGGGCATTTGTGCTGTATTAAAAAAAAATATTAAAAAAGCATATTTTATACTGTGTGACAATATATTTTTTGAAGCCATTTGTTCAATGCCACTAGTTTTACTGCTTGTAGTCATATCACAGTGAATTGTAAGAGATTATTTCCATATATTCTATTAAATATCAGCATATTTGAGTACAAATAAAATACAGTAAGGTGGCCATAAAACTATTAAAGGGTCACTTTAGGCAAAACTAAGGGGGTGGTGCCTCATATTCTCTTTGGTGCTCTTTGAAACCTCACTCAGATACAAGCTGCTTGAGGTCCTGCACTAACATAGTGTTTCAATTTTTCCATGCAGAAATGAGAGACAACAGCTCAGATTAATTTGATTTGGAAAAGGAAACTGTCAAATCCATTAAGCCAAATTGCCATTTCAAGACACTTTGCAAAAACGTCAATTGAGGTTCAAAAAATAACTTAAAGGGGTTATATGGGTGCCGCCGAATATTGATGACCTATTGCCATTCCATTAGAGATGAGAAAATGTATTCTAAACAATAAATTCATCTTGAATTTCCCAAAAACTTCAGGCTCCAACGAACCTTTGCGATTTGGTTTGGAAAAATTGCTCAAAATGGCGTCCATCACATCAAGACAGCATAGAAGGGCAGGGAAGATGAAGACGGAGGATCACAGGACCCCAAACGGTGCCCTAGCTGTCAATCTCTCCTATAATACCATGCAGGGTCATTTAGTGTACTGTGCCTTACTTTGGTGCAGCCATTGACAATCCTACGTTTGCTATTCAGAGATATAATAATACTTTTTTTGTTCTAATGTGCAGGAGCCGGCTAGCATACAAAAATTATGATTTTTTTTAAGTTTGGCACTGGCTAATTGCAATTTTTTTTCTAAAACGCTGTTGCAAACTCTTCAAGTTTCTTCAGTTATGCAGTCACAATGTCAGAGTTAGCATATAATTTTGCTTCAGACCGTGAATTTTTTTTTCCAATAAGGCCTCATGCACACGGCTGTTGCCCGGCCGTGGCCGTATTGCGGCCCGCAAGCAATGGGTCCACAATATGTGAGCACCGGCTGTGTGCACCGCAATCCGGAGCTGTGGTGCGGAACAGAGGCACAGAACCCCAAGGAGTGCTTCCGTGGTGTTTGTCCATGCCTCCGCACCACAAAAAAATAGAACATGTTCTATTTTTTTGCGGTGCGGACAGATCACAGACCCCTTCCTAGTGAATGGGTAAGGATCCGTCCTGGGCCATCGCAAATTGAGGTCCCCAATGCACAGAATGGCTGCACAACGCCCGTTTGCATGAGGCCTAAGCCTGTTCCAAAGTTTCTTCATTTACTAATAAGTGTACCAAAACTGACTGGAGGTATTTTGCAGCATCATGGTCAGCGTATGTTTTGCTGCAGACTGTGACTAATTATGACTTTTTTCCAATAAACCTTTGCAAAGTTTCCCCATTTAATAAGTGTGCCAAACTTGTGACTTGTCATTTTTTTTACATAGGCTTAAAAATTGGGAATGTTTTCCTGATACTGAAAAGGAGGCAAAATTGACATATTGCTATAATAAGCTTTGTACCCAGCTTGCTGCAGCTTTCACTGAGCAGACACCTTCCACCCATATGTCTGGCGAGGAAGCTCCTCTCCACCCTCCCACTGAGTCAAAACTCCACAACAAGTAGCAGGAGCAGCAGCACCGGATACAGTTTGCTGGACCTGATCGAATCGTTTTTCAACCACTGCACTAACCTGACACACATCAGCAAGCAAGTAAGCACCAGCTGAAAGCCAGGTTCAGTCCTACCTGGACTGTGCTCTTTCTCCAGCACACACCCTGAGCCCTGACCCCATGGACTTCTCGATCAGCAGATTGGGCCAGTAGCAGGAACTGACCCAGTTTGCCACTAGTGTAATATCTTGTCCAACCACCACTGTACTGTCAGAAAGAATATTCAGCAATATAGGTGGCATTATCACACTGAGGCCTTCTGCACACAAACGTGTGCGCCCCGTGGCCTTTCTGCAGCCCACATTTTACATGAACACTGACCGTGGGGCAGCAGCAGCGGATCGCGGACCCATTCACTTAAATGGGTCCGCGATCCGGCCGTTCCGCAAAAAGATAGGACATGTTCGATCTTTTTGTGTAACGGAAAAAATGGGACGAAACCCCACGGAAGCACTCCGTAGTGCTTCCGTAGGGTTTTGTTCAGTGCTTCCGTTCCGCACCATTCACATCTCCGGATTTGCGGACCAATTGAAGTGAATGAGTCCGCATCCGTGATGCGGAATGCACACAGAACAGTGCCCGTAAATGCGGTATGCAATACGGCAACAGGACACCTACGGTCGTGTGCAGGAGGCCTGAAGCAAACATTACATTTGTGAAAATACATCAGGCATGGATCTGTGAGGATTTTACCAAAACATTGAATAAGGCCAATGAATAAATATGCCATTGATGACAGTAGGGACTGGCCATTTATCACCGGTTCAATAGTGCCACTGCCATTGCCTGCCTGTTCATCATATCCCCTACTGTACTGCTGCTGCTATAGCTACTACTGCTCCTGCTGCCACTACTACCACCCCTTCAGAGCCAAACATCTCCTGCTTTGTCCAACAGGCTAGATACTGTACCGCTATCTATCTATCTATCTATCTATCTATCTATCTATCTATCTATCTATCTATCCAGGAGAATAGCTAAAGGCCTCTTTCACACAGGCGTTGCGGGAAAAGGTGCGGGTGCGTTGCGGGAACATGCACGATTTTTCCGTGCAAGTGCAAAACATTGTCCATCACTAGATCCATCACCATGGTAAAAGATCATGTGACGGACCATTTGATGACCGGAGTGATGTCACCACAGGTCCTTTTCCTGCAATCAGCAAAGAAGGAGACAGAAGAGAAGCCGGGCTGCACGAGCAAGTGGATTAAGGTGAGTTTAATTTTTTTTTTTTAACCCCTCCAGCCCTATTTTACTATGCATTCTGTATTCAGAATGCTATTATTTTCCCTTATAACCATGTTATAAGGGAAAATAATATTGATCGGGTCCCCATCCCAATTGTCTTCTAGCAACCGTGCGTGAAAATCGCAACGCATCCGCACTTGCTTGCGGATGCTTGCGATTTTCACGCAACTCTATTCATTTCTATGGGGCCTGCGTTACGTGAAAAACGCACAAAGAGGAGCATGCTGCGATTTTCACGCAACGCACAAGTGATGCGTGAAAATCACCGCTCGTGTGCACAGCCCCATAGAAATGAATGGGTTGGGATTCAGTGCGGGTGCAATGCATTCTACTCACGCATCGCATCCGCGTGGAATACTCGCCTGTGTGAAAGGGGCCATAGGGTAAGCAGTAGACCCGAACTCAGAAGGGGCCAACTGAGGAGGAGGACTAATTGATTTTATTGTCAGGGCCCCCTCAACAGTATTATTGTCACGGATGACGTAGGGGAGAACACCAAAAGACAATCAAGATGGAAGGGGAAAGACACTAGGCCTCACCGCTAGGGAAGGAAAAGGGTCACCACCTATAAAACCCTGCTCCTGGCCCTAACTCCTATCCGTATGGGCACCTCTCGATGGTAGAGATACCCAAACACGGGAACCTAGATAACCCTGGTGACCCTCAGATGCCCTAAAGATAATGACTGGGCAGAGACCACCTGAAGGACTGGGCAGAGACCACCTGAAGGAACTAGCGTCTCACTGAGGCCTAGTAAACAACCGGGGGAGGGGGGGAATACAAAACACGACAAGTGGAACACTTAACTTCAGAGGATGAAGGATGAACAGGACTTCAACACGAACCACACTCCAGCTCTTCCAAGACCAAATGAAGCTATCCCAAGCAAGGAGTGATGGGAAAAGTCAGACTAAATAGGGTGTGGTAGAGGTCACATGATCCACACCTAAACAGGAGGTGTGGACATACCAGCAACACACAGACAAAGTTAAACCAAAAGAGGCTGTCAGATTACTAATGCATATATAATCTTTCAGACCTTCTGGGTCACAGATGTGACAATTATACAATAACATTATATGTACAGTGTCACTGTAGGAAACAGACATACTATAGCGGCTGCCAGGCCTCATCTGAGAGAGCGATCTTGACTAGCCACAGGAGTGGGGTTTGTACGGGAGGAGAGGGTTGCAAAGGAGTTCTTGGGGGGGCATTCAAAAATTTGCAGTGGGGTTCAGTTATTTCTAGTTACGCCACTGTATCTATCTATTTATCTATCTAATATCTATCTATATTTTTTAACATAACATCAAACCTGTTGCTATTCAGTAGTAGGAAACATCAGAATGTCAAACTTAACTTTTCAGGTCAATAAAAGCATTGTCAATTTGGTTCAAATTTATTCATCTCTGAATCAAATCCACTGACCGAATTGTTCAAAATTGGACCCAAAACTTTAGAGAACATGTATCGGATATTCACTTTCAAGCCTAATATATTTACTTGCTTCTTCACTCTTCACAGAATTGCTCACCCTCCTATGAGGACAGCAGACATATTGACATATCTTAACAGCAGGTTGTGTATCAATTATATCCAAAAGGATTCATTTCAGAATGTGTTATGAAAAACAGACTTCAAATGAAAATTCTGTAACTTTGTGAACCAGAAGCTTAAAAACAGTGCTAGTGATGATGGAAAAGCAGAAAAAATAAATAAATAAAAATGCATTGAGATCGGTGAGAAAAAGCAGAGCAAAATCCAACGTGAACTATGACCCTAACCTTTACCACTATATAGAGCACAGGGCAAACTGAAAAGGAATGAGAGATTTTCGTCAGAAAAAGTGTACACTTTCAAATTACTTCAGAGGCTTGATGCTTCAACTACATTCAGATACAGCATACTTTACGAAAAAGTGTCAAAAATTCACATGGTTTTGTATAAAAGAACAAACTAAAACAAAATCCAAATAGAATCAAAATGTTTTATACTTTGAAAAAACTGACAATGTTCTTGGAAATAATGTTGTGCCTGCTGCTAAATGTGTCATTGCTTCACAGAATATGCAGGACAACCACTGATATTACTAGATCAAGTAGACAACACCATGGCAAGCAACTACTTCCAAAAGGTTCATGCAGACTTTTAGACTGAACAAGTGCAATTGGCAGTGATTGCCACCTGCTGTTGTAAAACTTATCATGAAATAGTCCAGAAACTGTGTAAGTTAAATGATGACTGTACTTTTCACACCACGTTTTATAAATCAATAGTACAGGTGGATAAAATAAACTTTGTAATATATTTAATCAGAGTAAAATGACTTAGGCCAGTTTCACATATGTGCCAACAGATCCAGCAGGCTGCTCCGGCAGAGAAAAGCCTGCCAGAGCTCTTTGGATCCAGCATTGCTGGATGGTACCAGAATGCCTGCAGGCCAGATTAACTATAATGAGGTCCGGCAGAGAACGAGCCATTTTCTGGAAAATATGCAGAGAATCGGCCGGACAAGAACCACTCTCCCAGGCCCCATTATTGTTAATGGGGTTCGCAGGCATTCCAGTACTGTCTGGCAATGCCGGATCTGGGGAGCTCCAGCAAGCTGTTCTCTTCCGGAGCAGCCTACCAAATCTCTTGCCACATATGTTAAACTAGCCTTACTGTGCACATTCTAAACTGACTTTTTCTCTGAAATTTGTGAGAAATCTCTCTTTCTAAAACTAAGCCTGCTCACTGATGGATCAGATTACATCATCCAATAGAAGGAAGAGGAGAAAAGATATGATAAGGAAGGAAGTTCAGAGAGAAGTAGGCAGACCAGGCAGTACAGATATCATTAAGCATTTAATATTATGTTTTATCTCACCTCATGTGCTTTATTTACATCACTACTGCTTTGTACTTCTCTGTCATGCCTTATACATTGCTTGTGAGTGAGTGAGTGAGTGAGTGAGTTAATGAGAATTAGAGAGATGATTCTCCTTTTTATATGTAGTTTATGGGCAGAGATGATCAGCTATTTCCCACCCACTAGCTTAGAGATAACTGAGAATTAGAGATAAAGCATGCAAAACAAGAAAACTGGTAAAAAAAAACTAAACAAGTGAAAGTAAAGTAAAAAAGTGGTAGATGCAAGTCATAAAAAGGTCACATATAGTGCTAAAACTCAGGTATGCACACATGGGTAACTTATTCTGAAAAGTTATCTGAAATTTTAGGTCCACATAAAGTAGAACAGTGTGAAAGAAACAACATTCATTAAAGGGATATCCCAATCTAAGACAATGGGGCCATATCGCTAGGATAAGCCCCCATTGTCTGAAAGGTATGGGTCCCACCTCTGGGATCTGCACTTACACTGAAAACGGAGCAAGGAAGGTGGTGGGGGCCACCGTCACACGCTCTCCCCATAGGATTGAATGGGAGCGCACAGTGCTTGCCCGGCCACCGCTCCCACTTATTTATATGGGGCCGACGGAAATAGCCAAGCCAGCACTTGGTTATTTTCAGCAGCCCCACAGAAATTAATGGAGGGTGGCTGCACATGCGCAGTGAGCACTCCACAATCTTCAAGGGTTTATTATCGATGTAGGTGCTGGGTCCCAGAGGGTCCTAGCGATATGCCCCCATTGTCTAAGATGAGAATACCACTTTAACTTCAAACGGTGCTTAAGCATGCTTGAAGTTACCTGCAAAAAGCCTGGCTTACTTAAACAGTCGAACTGTATTGCAAAGAATCTTTGAAAGAAAATGTGTAATACCTGACATTTATATTTCCCTATGTATTAGTGGCTCTGTATACCGGGTGCCCTTTCTATTTGGTCTAGGTGCTGTAGACAGGCTTGCAGCTCTCCCTCCATTCAACCAGGTACTCATGCTGACTGCAGTCTCTGCCCGGGTCACCAGTATCAGGCCATCTCCCCCTTTGTGGTGCAGCTTCTGTAACAATCATTTTCTTTCCCTGCAAAAAACAACTCTTGTAGCATGCCATCTCCCTCTTTGCAAAGCAGTTCTATTAGGCTGTCTCTCTCTCTGTTACAAAGGATGGACAACTGGACCACAGAAGAGTGTCCCCAGAAACTACTTAGCACACATGTGCCTGAACAGCTCTCCTCTGCATCTCTGACTTGAGGACCGGCACAGCCTGGTCATGTGACCAAAAGTTTTCAACGTAAGCTTACATTACCCTCTTATAAGCAGCAGCAGTTTAAAGTGTGAAGGGCAAGTTTGTGAAATTTGCTCACACATTCAAAGAAACTTACTGAACTCACCGAGGCCAGCAGAGGCAATGCTCAATATCAAAGCAACTCTGGAACTTGCCACAAAATGAAAATCACAGGTTGCTTCAACAGTGTTATGACAAGAATACTGGCAAATATAGCAGTGGAAACTCTCATCCCATTTTCTCGGCCCCAGCAGCAGAAGCAACACAACTCTCTCTATTATACATTTCTCTGCATTCTCTTCATAAGATTTGCATATTAGTCTCCTTTGAAATATACTTCTCCTTTTAGGTCAACTAGTTCCAAAAGCTTCACAGGAAGGCACCTGTGGTTAGATTCAAAAACAGGGGTGGACTGGAAATAACCTAAATTGGCCTCATGTTGTAGGCGAGTAAAAATTGACAGAAGGCAGGGCAACATCGGTAGGCAAGGCCAACACAAATCACACGCAACAGGGACAGCAAAAGTAAGTGGGGCAAGAAATACCTGTCACGGCGGACAGGATATAAGATACACAGATAACTAAACAAACTATATCTCTAGGCGAGAAGCTGGGGATAAGGTCACCTCCTAGCAAATCACTAACAGCTCTCCCTATTCTGCTTTGCCCACATTCAGACCCTGAAGATGGGAATAATGTGTCCTCGTGCCTGGGCTGAGAATACCCTAGAATCCCTGAGATGGTGAAAGGGGAAAAAGGGGCAGCCTGCTCCCTCAGAACCAGGAGGGGACAGACAACACTCAAACAGCCAAGACAGCAAACCAAAGAAATCAGAAACCAACTTATCTTATCTGAGCAGGAAAAGCCAATCCTTCACTCCTTGCTTCCACAGCCTGACGGAAGCTATAACCCGCACGGAACACTGGGAGGAGAGTAATTTAAACCAACGACCCCACCCAGTGCACCTGAAGGGAGGCGGATCTAGCACGACTCCAAAACAAAACAAATGACTAGACATGTGCTGCTAATCTGGCAGACCTCCGTATATAGTCTGAACAGGACATGACAGTACCCCCCCTTCTACAGGTGACCTCCGGACACCCCGGACCAACCTTATCCGGGTGGGATCTGTGAAAAGCCCAAACCAGTCGGCTGGCACTGACATCTAGCGCCGGAACCCACATCCTCTCCTCAGGGCCGTATCCCCTCCAGTGTACCAGGTACTGAAGGGAACCCCGAAGAGCTCTAGAGTCAAGAACCCTGGAGATCTCGAACTCTAAATTTCCATCGACCAGAACAGGAGGAGGGGGCAATGGCGATGGTTCCACCGGTTTTACATATTTTTTCAGTAAAGACCTGTGGAACACATCATGGATCCTCCAAGTCTGCGGAAGATCCAGCCAAAATGCTACTGGATTGATCACCGCAGATATTTTGTACGGACCAATAAATCTTGGACCCAGTTTCAGAGATGGAACTCTCAGTTTAATATTTTTAGTGGACAACCACACCAGATCACCCACACACAGGTCCGGACCAGTCACACGTCTCTTGTCAGCCACTCGTTTATACCTCTCACCCATCCTCTCCAAATTCACTTGGATCTCTCCTCCTCTGGCATCCCAGAGGAACTAGTCCCAGAAAAGGTACCAAACTGAGGATGAAAACCGTATGCGCCAAAAAATGGCGACTTACCCGTGGACTCCTGCCTATGGTTATTGAAAGCAAACTCTGCTAGGGACAAGAATGAGGACCAGTCCTCCTGATTCTCAGCCACAAAGCACCTCAAGTAGGTCTCCAGGTTTTGATTAGTACGCTCTGTCTGTCCATTTGACTGCGGATGAAAAGCCGAAGAGAACGAAAGTTGAATGCCAAGCCGAGAGCAGAACGCCCTCCAAAACCTGGAGACAAACTGCGTGCCCCTATCAGAAACCACATCCGAAGGAATACCATGCAATTTCACGATATTATCAACAAAAATCTGCGCAAGAGTCTTGGCATTAGGCAGACTAGTTAACGATATAAAGTGAGACATTTTACTAAAACGGTCAACTACCACCAAAATTACTGTTTTCCCGGAGGAACTCAGCAGATCCGTGATAAAGTCCATAGACAAGTGCGTCCAAGGACGAGACGGAATCGACAAAGGAAGAAGTGAACCAGCCGGTCGAGTATGAGCAACCTTTGACCGTGCACAGGTTTCACAAGCTGCCACGTAATCCTCAATGCTCTTACGTAACCCGGGCCACCAGAACCTCCGGGACACAAGGTCACAGGTGGACTTACCACCAGGATGTCCAGCAAGGACAGTATCGTGATGTTCCTTGAATACCTTGTATCGCAGTCCTTCAGGAACAAACAACCTCTCTGGGGGACAAGAACCAGGAGCCCCCTCCTGGGCTCCCAACACCGACATCTCCAATTCGGGGTACAGAGCGGAGACCACCACCCCATCAGCCAAAATCGGAGCAGGATCCTCTGAATCACATCCCCCAGGAAAACTGCGAGACAACGCATCTGCCTTGACGTTTTTAACCCCCGGGCGAAAAGTAACCACAAAATTGAACCTGGTAAAAAAACTGTGACCATCTGGCCTGTCTAGGGTTCAGACACTTGGCAGATTGCAGGTAAGCCAAATTCTTATGATCCGTATATACTGTAACGGGGTGAGACGCCCCCTCCAACCAGTGACTCCATTCCTCAAAGGCCAACTTGATGGCCAGAAACTCTCTATCTCCCACATCATAATTCTTCTCGGCGACCGAGAGCTTCTTGGGAAAAAAAAGCACACGGGACCCACTTACCAGGAGATGAACCCTGCGACAGCACCGTTCCAACCCCCACTTCTGATGCATCAACCTCCACCACGAATGGTTGAGACACATCGGGCTGCACCAGAATGGGAGCAGACGCAAAACACTCCTTAATAGTCGAAAAGGCCTGCAATGCCTCATCCGACCAGACAGAGACGTCGGCACCCTTCTTAGTGATATCAGTCAGAGGTCTTACAATGGTAGAATAGTTCAAAATACATTTTCTATAATAATTAGTAAACCCCAAAAACCACATCAAAGCTTTCTGATTCTCTGGTCGGTCCCATTCCAGAAGCGCCCTGACGTTTTCGGGGTCCATACGAAAACCAGAGTCAGAAAGCAGATATCCCAAAAACGGAAGCTCCTGCACAGAAAACACACATTTCTCCAATTTGGCATATAATTTATTCTCCCGAAGGATCGTCAAAACCTGTCTCACATGATCCTGATGGGTCTTCAGATCAGGAGAGTAAATTAAAATGTCATCCAAGTAAACTGCCACGAACCTCCCCACCAAATGTTGGAAAATGTCATTGACGAATCGCTGAAATACCGCTGGCGCATTCGTCAACCCAAAAGGCATAACCAGATTCTCAAAATGACCCTCATGCGTATTGAAGGCCGTTTTCCACTCATCCCCTTCCTTGATTCTGATCAGATTGTAGGCCCCTCTCAAATCCAACTTGGAAAACACCTTGGCACCAACAATCTGATCAAAAAGGTTGGAGATCAAAAGAAGGGGATACGGATCCCGGACCGTAATACAGTTCAATTCCCGGAAATCCAAACAAGGTCTCAGTGATCCATCCTTTTTCTTTACAAAGAATAAACCTACTGCCACCGGAGACTTAGATGGCCTAATATGACCTTTTGCCAAACTCTCGGCGATATACTTCCACATGACCTCTCTTTCGGGTTGAGAAAGATTGTAAAGCCGAGACTTTGGCAACTTAGCCCCTGTGATGAGATTAACTGGACAATCATAGACACGATGAGGGGGCAATTCCTGAGCCCCACCCTCTGAAAAGACATCCGCAAAATCTGAGAGATACTGAGGTAGAGCCGTAGTGGACACACCAGAGATAGATGTGCCAAGACAATTATCCGAACAAAATTCACTCCAACCAATGATTTGTCTTGCTTGCCAATCTATAATTGGGTTATGTGTTGTCAACCACGGTAAACCTAAGACTATAGGAGCGGGCAAATCCTTCATGACAAAACAAGACATAATCTCAACATGTGAATCACCCACCCTTAACTGAATACCATGAGCAATATGAGTGAGACTCCTTTGAGAAAGAGGGGAAGAATCAATTGCAAAAACCGGAATCTCTCTTTCTAAAGTGCAAGTACTTAGACCCAGATTTTGAAGAAAAAGAAAGTCAATAAGGTTTACCCCAGCACCACAGTCAATGAATACTTTAACAAAAAAAATTCTTAAGTCTAGCACCACCATAGCTGGAAGGAGAAAATGAGTATTACAGGGAGCTTGCATGCCTGCTTGCTCCACCACTCCATTCATGCTACCAAGAGTCAGGACGTTTTTTTTTTTCTCTTTCTTATCATCATGCGGTTTAACAAAAGGACAAGCAAAAACAAAATGACCAATTTTCCCACAGTAGTAACATAGTTTATGCAATTTCCTAAAGTCTCTACTACCAGAACGGAAAGATACCTGACCCAGATGCATGGGTTCCTCCCCTACCCCAGAGTTACCTGTAACATCACCCTGGGAAGCAGTAGAGACGAAACCACTCACAGAAGGGATCCCTTGCGTGGAGGGAGCCTTACACCTCTCTCTAATATGTCTATCTAACCGTACTGCCAAAGACATAGCATACTCCAAAGAATCTGGGTACTCATGAAAAGCAAGGGCATCTTTCAATCTCTCAGATAACCCCTGACAAAACTGACTACGTAACGCGGGGTCATTCCACTCTGACTCTGTAGCCCATCTCCTAAACTCAACGCAGTAAACCTCTGCAGTATGTTCACCCTGTAATAAATTACGCAATTTAGATGCCGCCATCGAGACCCGATCTGGGTCATCGTAAATTAATCCCAGGGCTTTGAAAAATTCTTCCACCGACCGGAGGGCCAGAGAACCAGGCGGCAGAGAAAAGGCCCAGGATTGCGCGTCCCCTTTAAGCAGAGAAATGATTATACCAACCCTCTGACTTTCATCACCTGACGAAGATGGACGCAGCCGAAAATACAATTTGCATGACTCTTTAAAGCGGATGAAGTCATCCGCATCCCCTGCAAATCTCTCAGGAAGAGCGACTTTAGGCTCCCCACAAATTTGACCTGCACCTCATGCCAGAGCATTCTGACACCGTGTGACCGAACTACGCAGATCCGCAACCTCTAGAGATAATCCCTGCATGCGGTCAACTAGCGCATCAATTGATGCCATCACAAAACTGCTGAGTAATGGCAGTCAAAGTATGGCGGGTTATAATGTCACGGCGGACAGGATATAAGATACACAGATAACTAAACAAACAATATTTCTAGGCGAAAAGCTGGGGATAAGGTCACCTCCTAGCAAATCACTAACAGCTCTCCCTATTCTGCTTTGCCCATATTCAGACCCTGAAGGTGGGAATAATGTGTCCTCGTGCCTGGGCTGAGAATACCCTAGAATCCCTGAGATGGTGAAAGGGGAAAAAGGGGCAGCCTGCTCCCTCAGAACCAGGAGGGGACAGACAACACTCAAACAGCCAAGACAGCAAACCAAAGAAATCAGAAACCAACTTATCTTATCTGAGCACGGAACACTGTGAGGAGAGTAATTTAAACCAACAACCCCACCCAGTGCACCTGAAGGGAGGCGGATCTAGCACGACTCCACAACAAAACAAATGACTAGACACGTGCTGCTAATTAGAGATGGCCCGAACTATCCGACGGCGAACAGTTCCCGGCGAACATAGCTTGTTCGCGTTCGCCTCTGCCGGGCGAACACATGCGATGTTCGGTCCGCCCCCTATACATCATCATTGAGCAAACTTTGACCCTGTACCTCACAGTCAGCAGACACATTCCAGCCAATCAGCAGCATACCCTCCCTCCCAGACCCTCCCACCTCCTGCACAGCATCCATTTTAGATTCATTCTGAAGCTGCAGTCTTAGTGAGAGGAGGGAGACTGTAACTGCTGCTGATTTAATTGGGAAATCGATAGCTAGGCTAGTGAATTCAGTGTCCACTCCAGTCCTGAAAGACTCATCTGATCTCTGCTGTAAGGACAGCGTCCTGACAGCACCCCAAAAAGCCCTTTTTAGGGCTGCAACATTAGTCTGCTTTTTTTTTTTCCTTTATATACATATTGCAGTTGCCTGGCCTGCCTGTGTGTGAGGAGCTGCAGGCCCACAGACTGTAGTGTGCCCACTGCCAGTGCTCACCCCTGTCATTCCGTGTGGCACAGGACTTTGCTTAAAAAAAGGCACTTAATTTTTACACTTTAATCTAAGGTTAGTTGCCTGCCAGTGTGTGTCAGGCTGACTTCCACTGACTGTAGTGTGCCCACTGCCAGTGCCCACCACTCATACCGGCTGGCACAGGACTTTGCATAAAAAAGGCATTTAATTTTTACACTTTAGTGTAATTTCAGCTGCTTGCCTGCTGCTAGTGTGTGTCAGGCCGACTTCAACTGACTGTAGTGTGCCCACTGCCAGTGCCCACCCCTGTCATCCCGTGTGGCACAGGACTTTGCTTAAAAAAAAGGCACTTCATTTTTACACTTTAATCTAAGGTTAGTTGCCTGCCAGTGTGTGTCAGGCCGACTTCAACTGACTGTAGTGTGCCCACTGCCAGTGCCCACCCCTGTCATCCCGAGTGGCACAGGACTTTGCTTAAAAAATAGGCACTTAATTTTTACACTTTAATCTAAGGTTAGTTGCCTGCCAGTGTGTGTCAGGCTGACTTCCACTGACTGTAGTGTGCCCACTGCCAGTGCCCACCACTCATACCGGCTGGCACAGGACTTTGCTTAAAAAAGGCATTTAATTTTTACACTTTAATGTAATTTCAGCTGCTTGCCTGCTGCTAGTGTGTGTCAGGCCGACTTCAACTGACTGTAGTGTGCCCACTGCCAGTGCCCACCCCTGTCATACCGAGTGGCACAGGACTTTGCTTAAAAAATAGGCACTTAATTTTTACACTTTAATCTAAGGTTAGTTGCCTGCCAGTGTGTGTCAGGCTGACTTCCACTGACTGTAGTGTGCCCACTGCCAGTGCCCACCACTCATACCGGCTGGCACAGGACTTTGCTTAAAAAAGGCATTTAATTTTTACACTTTAATGTAATTTCAGCTGCTTGCCTGCTGCTAGTGTGTGTCAGGCCGACTTCAACTGACTGTAGTGTGCCCACTGCCAGTGCCCACCCCTGTCATACCGAGTGGCACAGGACTTTGCTTAAAAAATAGGCACTTAATTTTTACACTTTAATCTAAGGTTAGTTGCCTGCCAGTGTGTGTCAGGCTGACTTCCACTGACTGTAGTGTGCCCACTGCCAGTGCCCACCACTCATACCGGCTGGCACAGGACTTTGCTTAAAAAAGGCATTTAATTTTTACACTTTAATGTAATTTCAGCTGCTTGCCTGCTGCTAGTGTGTGTCAGGCCGACTTCAACTGACTGTAGTGTGCCCACTGCCAGTGCCAACCACTGATACCGGGTGGCACAGTAGCTTGCCGATAAATAAGGCATTTAATTTTTAGACAGTAGTCTAAATTCAGTTGCTTGCCTGCTGCCAGTGTGTGTCAGGCCCGCTTCCACTGACTGTAGTGTGCCCACTGCCAGTGCCAACCACTGATACCGGGTGGCACAGTAGCTTGCCGATAAATAAGGCATTTAATTTTTAGACAGTAGTCTAAATTCAGTTGCTTGCCTGCTGCCAGTGTGTGTCAGGCCCTCTTCCACTGACTGTAGTGTGCCCACTGCCAGTGCCAACCACTCATACCGGGTGGCACAGTAGCTTGCCGATAAATAAGGCATTTAATTTTTACACTTTAGTGTAATTTCAGTTGCTTGCCTGCTGCCAGTGTGTGTCAGGCCCGCTTCCACTGACTGTAGTGTGCCCACTGCCAGTGCCAACCACTGATACCGGGTGGCACAGTAGCTTGCCGATAAATAAGGCATTTAATTTTTAGACAGTAGTCTAAATTCAGTTGCTTGCCTGCTGCCAGTCAGTGTGTCAGGCCCTCTTCCACTGACTGTAGTGTGCCCACTGCCAGTGCCAACATCATACCTGATCGTATACACACACTGGATGTTTTAAAGCACGTTATTCCAAACAATTTAGGAATGTTAGTTGATTTATGCCCTTTATGGATTAAAACCCGACTCTGCGTCCACTACGTAATTTTCCATGGGAGTTTTGCCATAGATCCCCCTCCGGCATGCCACAGTCCAGGTGTTAGACCCCTTGAAACAACTTTCTCATCACTATTGTGGCCAGAAAGAGTCCCTGTGGGTTTTAAAATTCGCCTGTCTATTGAAGTCTATGGCGGTTCGCCCGGTTCGCCAGTTCGCGAACATTTGCGGAAGCTCGCGTTCGCTGTTCGCGAACTGAAAATTTTATGTTCGCGACATCACTACTGCTAATCTGGCAGACCTCCGTACATAATCTGAACAGGGCATGACAATACCATAGTGCAGCATAAAATACTGCCCAAACAAAACAAAATACCACAGTGCAGCATAAAATATGACCCTATCACCATACTGAGGATGGTGATACAGTTGAATTCAGGAGGGCACCTGCGGATGCTGACAAGGTGCATACCTAACTAGCATTAAATAATGCTGAGAGTATCAAATCAATATCCAAAATCCAGCCAGAAGCTCCACAGAAAAAAAAGCCATGTAAATGAGCACTAACTGCTACTAAATGCCAGAATTATGTTAAAGAAAGGAATCAATAAGATTCATTACTCTCTCTGTGACTGTGATATTCTAAGTACACACCTGTGCTGCCTCCCCCTCTGCACACTTTCAACTCAAAATGGAGGCATCACTAACACTTTACAGTTATTAGGATTGTTCAAGTTCTCTAAACTAGCCAACCTAGGAATAGTCGGAGCACAGACCCTCATAAGAGCAACCCCAGCCGGTACAGGAACCTAAAACCTTCTTTTCTAATAAATACCTGACTCCAGTCCTACGCATTTCACTAGGTTTAGCTAGCTCCTCAGCATAGTAGCAGGTCTAAGGTCAGAGTGGCAGAGGCAGGATACTTGGTAATACTGAGCTAGTTGATAGGGTAAAACTAGAGCTCAATAACCGGCACCAAGTTACTATACCTAAACTCTTTAATGGTCTAATGTGTCATCTGGGCATAAAGGTACCATTGATGAACCAGAGACACAAAGGGGGGGGGGGGGGGGTTTATTATGAAGGGAATATTTGATGTCAGTTTTTCTTTATGCCACATTTATGAAATGTTTCATGTTCTTTGATAAATTAGTCTCATCTAAACCTTTAAATACTTTTCTCTAGAAAATCTAATCCAGTTTTTCTACTCCACCCTCCTACTTTTTTTATGAGTTTTAAAAAAAAGTCTCAATGATAATATTAACATAGCTAACTATAGCCACTTTTCCACCCATATTCAAAACTGGAGTATGGGTGGGTTCACACTAGCGTTAGGGATTCCGTTATGGCTTTCCGTTATAACATGGTTTTAATGGGAAATAACGGAATCCATAAGACGGAAGGACGGATCAGTTCTTCTGCCCATAGACATGTATTATGACGGAATGCAAAACGGAAGCCTTTAAAAAGGCATTCTATTTGCTTTCTGTCCTAATAGAAGTCTATGGGAATAAAAACGGATCCCCCTGGTTCCTGTTATCCTGTAGACTTCTATTAGGACGGAAAGCAAACGGAATGGCTTTTAAAGGCTTCCGTTTTGCATTCTGTCTGGGCATTTCGTTATTTTCCGTTATAACCATGTTATAATGGAAAGCCATAGCGGAATCCCTAATGCTAGTGTGAACCCACCCTAAGTCGTGTAAAAATGCAAAAAGATTCAAAATTTTGGGGCAAGTGAGTGCAAAAAAGTTACATACAGTATGCCCTATTTTGCGACTTTTTGAAGCAAGAATTCTGGAGTGAAGGCATGATAAATCAGGGTCATAATGTTTTAAAACTACTTAATTTTTGACATCATTTTCTCTTTAAACAATCCTAATAAACGTTATGTTTTAGTGATTCCTCCATTTTGAGGAGAAAGCATCAATAAGATTCCTATGCAGTTAAGCCAATGGATCCTAAAAGCACCTACTATACAGCTTCTAGAATTAGGATTTCCAGAACAGTACACTATACCTGGCATTCAGCTGAAGCAGACATTGTTTTTTTTTTGAGCTGTTCAATCATTAGTGTTGAGCGAATCAAAGTCCACAAAGTGGACTTCAATCCGAATTTCATGAAAAATTTTATTCACTGCAAAGCCAAATTTCCTCGTGCTTCGTGGTAGCAAATAGATTTTACCTGAAATAGTGTAAATAACAAATAAATCATACTTACCTCATCTATTTGCTCGCAATGAGCCAGCCGTTGCCATCGCTGTTGAAGATCTTGCACAAAATTACACGCGCTGTGACGTGATGATGTCATCGCGTGCCGCGCAAGATTTCGTGCCAGATCTTCAATCAAGATGGCGGCAGCTGGCCCATCGCTAGCAAATTGATGAGGTAAGTATGATTTTGGGGGTTTGTTTTGTTTTTTCATTTAACACTCTGTTATTACTATTAGGCCTCATGCACACGACCGTTGTTGTGTTCCGTGTCCGTTGTTCCGTTTTCCGTGATTTTCTGCGGACCCATTGACTTTCAATGGGTTCGTTGAAAACTCGGATAATGCACCGTTTGTCATCCGCATCCGTGATCCGTGTTTCAAGTCCGTCAAAAAAATATGACCTGTCCTATTTTTTTCACGGACAACGGTTCGCGGACCCATTCAAGTCAATGGGTCCGTGAAAAAACACGGAGGCACACAAGATTGTCATCTGCGTCCGTGATACGTGTCCGTTTTTTTCCTATCATTTGCAAGGCAAGACTTTCACTTTTCATGTCTGGTGATCCTCCAAAAATCAAGGAAGACGCACGGAAACATAAACGGAAACGGATCACAGAACAATGGAACCCCGTTTTGCGGTCGTGTGCATGAGGCCTTAGATGCAGTGATCAGCTATGAATGTGGCATCTAAGGGGTACAATGACGGGGAGGGGCGCAATCACAGTTCTTTGTCATTGCACTCACTAGTAATTCGTCACAAAGTGAATTTTTTTTAAAAGTCGGCGAAGCAGCTGAATCGAATTTTGGAATACCAATCATCACCAGAAGAGTTGTCAGCAGTGACAAAAGGCTGAGCCGGTAATAGAGACTGAGAAAGTTTTACTATATTTTAACAGTTTGTGGTAAAGCAACATAATTTACTAACATATCAGCTACTGCAGTGCTAATTTACCTATATTGCTATATTGATTTGTTATATTGCTTGCTTATGCTAAGTCTGCGTATACTTTTTTGTAAAGAAATTGCATCTTCTTTTTACTAAATTTAAACTAAAAGCTCTGTGAAAAGGCAAGATGCATAACATGCAACACGTGACCACAAAAACAAATTATGAAATTGCTGAATATAGCAGTCTCATCATTCAGTAAGTGATAGCTTCCCTAAATAAAAGCCAAACACAAGTTATAGAAGCTTCTTCCTAAACGCCAAACTAATCTGTTCTTAGGAACTACAATTTTCACATGGATAAGCTCAATTTAATAGAAATGTGAGATGAGCCTGTCTTCTAGTTCTTGAGATGCTCTGTGTTTACTCCTTTGGTGCCAGTGGAGCCAAATTCACAGTACCAGTGAGAATGACTGTAAGGCCATCTGTACGGAAAAGGTTAATATTTCATAATCACATTTTCACAGATGAAAAGAGCAAACAGATGTTCACTTGCCACAATATATCACATTGACCAGATGTTCAGAAATGTTCCATGGAAAGCTCCCAACAATGAAAGTGTTTCAGATACTGAAGACACAATTTCAAGGGATAGGAACTCCCATAATCAAACATTTAAAAAAAGGATTAATACATCTTCCTTATGGTGTATTAAAATGCCTTTTCTAGTGGCAATTTCTCATTTATAATAAAATTGAATATATTTTTAGAGTATGTACACTTTATGAAATCTGGGCACATGCAGAACCCATTCCTACAACAGTTCCATGCCTAATGTTACAAGAAATGTTTTTTCACTAACATTTATCACCTAAACAAAGGATTTCCACTGATCAGCAGCAAAGGGGTCCGGAGTTACCAGCATTTCCACAATGAGTTCTATATCATGATGACAAACTGTGCAGTTAACTCTTTCTTTACAGAAGACAATATATGCATTTCAACTATAACAAAATATTTTATGTACTAACTACTATCAACAGTCTCCTTCCTAAGATAGAGAACAACTAAGGCTAGTTTCACACTCGCGTTTTGGGCAGATATGTCATGGATCTGCAAAAATAGATCCGTTACAATAATACAACCACATGCATCCGTCATGAATGGATCCGTTTGTATTATCTGTAACATAGCCAAGATGCATCCGTCATGAACTCCATTGAAAGTCAATGGGAGACAGATCCATTTTGTATTGTGCCAGATTGTGTCAGAGAAAACGGATCCGTCCCCATTGACTTACATTGTGTGCCAGGACGGATCAGTTTGGCTCAGTTTCATCAAGCAGACAGCAAAACGCTGCAGGCAGCGTTTTGGTGTCCGCCTCCAGAGCGGAATGGAGACTGATCCGAGGCAAACTGATGCATTCTGAGCGGATCCTTTTCAATTCAGAATGAATTAGGGCAAAACTGATCCATTTTGGACAGTTTTTGAGAGCCCTGAACGGATCTCACAAACAGAAAGCAAAATGCGAGTGTGAAAGTAGCCTAAACTGTGCAGGAACCAGTCTATAAAGATAAGTCCCTTTAAAGTTGCTGGGTTTAAACTGTCAGGAAACAGTTCTAAACAGTTCTTCTGTAAGTCACTTTCTTTACCTCCATTTGCCCTCCTAGATGGTATACACCATGTGCCCTTTTATGTCTGGGGGGCTCAACTGGGCTGCTCGTCCTGCTTTAATCCAGGAGATATGAGATTGGGATCCAGACAGTTGTGGGGATAGCTCAGTTGCAGGTGACATTCTCCTCTTGGTGTCAGAGCCACAAGGCCATATGAACTGCCTCAATGTCTCTGATACCCCCTCAGCCTACTCTGGTGAGCACTCCCTGGTTGACCTGTTTAGCTATTCTGCTCTCATACATAGGTTACCACTATAACAATGTGCCTACAACACTGCCCTGCACTTCTTGTCTGGGCTAAATCTCCTTTCTTGGAAACCAGTGGAGGCATCGGAGTAGCAGTTGGACAGACAGGTGACCCTGGCTGCTGCATTAAGGATAGACTAGAGAGGGGAGAGTCTGGTAAGCTGAAGGTCAATTAATAGTGAGTTACAGTAATCGAGGTGGGAATGGATCAGGGCAACAATGAGAGTTTTTCTTGTTTCCATAGTGAGAAAGGTACGGATTCTAGAGATGTTTTTGAGGTGTAAGTGCCAGAAGCAGGCGAGAGATTGAATATAAGGGTGAAGGAAACATCAGTGTCAAATGTAACACTGATATAGCGGGCATGCTGCCTAGGAGTGATTATGTTGCCACACACTGAGAGGGAGGTATCAGGTTTGGATAGGTTAGTAGATGGAGAGAATACAAGAAGTTCAGTTTTTTAAAGATTTCGTTTCAGATAGATAGAGGACATGATGTTAGAGATGGTGAACAGACAGTCACTGGTGTTCTGTAATACAGCAGCAGTGATATCGGGGGATGATGTTTAGAGTTGTGTATCATCAGCCTAGAAATAGTATGGGAAACCAAATCTGCTGATGGTCTGTCCAATTGGGGCTGTGTAGAGAGAGAAGACTGAACCCTGAAGAACTCCAACAGTAAGAGGTAGGGGAAAAGAAGGAGTGCCAGCAAATGATACACTAAAAGAGTGGTCAGAGAGATATGAAGAAAACCAGAGAGGGCAGTGTCCTTTAAGCTGATCGATTGGAACATGGTGAGTAGGAGATGATGGTATACAGTGTCAAAAGCTGCAGAGAGGTCAAGGAAAATGAGCAGAGAGTTGTCACCGTTGCATTTTGCTGTCAGGAGGTCATGTGTCACTTTGGTGACTTCTTCTTCAGTGACTGGGCCAAACATGGACAGTGAGTTAGTAGAGATGTGCATGGGGGGGGGGGGGGGGGGAATCAATAACACTCAGTGGCTGAGAGCTGATTTCATGCTGGATGTTTTCTATTTTCTCTGTGAAGTAGGCAGCCAGATCATCAATACAGAGGTTAGTGATAGGCTCCTTCACTTTAGGACAGAGGAGGGAATGAAAAGGGTCAAAGAGTTCTTTTGGGTTGTTGGACAGTGAGGAGATTACAGTGGTGAAGTAGGACTGTTTGGCGAGGTGGGGGGCAGAGGTATAGGTTGGCAAAAATTTGTAATGGAGGAAATTCTCTGGTGTGTGAGGTTTTTCTCCATAGGTGTTCAGCTCTACTGGAGCAATAAATAATAAATGTTATAATATATGATAAATGTTCAACTCAACTTCAAATTAACATTAAATTAGCAAAATTTTATTGACGTAAATGTGTATGTGGATATTTAAACACTATCAGTACACCACCAATCAATATCTGGTAAGGGTTAACTTTTTACTGTACAATGATTGGAAAAATATGAAGCAATCACAATTAATGGAAGCGCATTGCCTTTTATGGCCAAGGAAAAACATTTAAGGTATATACGATTTCCTTTTTGTCATTAGTAAAAGTGACCTTTAAACTTATTTTTGTACCTCTTTTGACTTTAACCGGAGGTCATTTTTTCTCATTTTTCTGCTGTCAGATCTCCTAGACATCAAATCCACATGTGATGTGCATAGAATTACATACCCTGAAGATTAGGAGAAACCTTCATCACTTCACATGATTAGGATTAACGGAATATACAATGAAAGCCATCAGAAAAGGGAGCTTACTGCAGATGAAGCTGCAAAGACTGAGGCAGTTGAGGAAGTCTGTATTATATAAAGACCCTCATGTCATGAAATAGTAAGTAGTAGCAGTAAACACATTTCTGATGGGTTCCAAAAGAACATATACTCAACAATAAATACTCTAATGAGTCTACCTTATTATATAATGCCATACGGTACTAGTCATGTTACTTGTAGATATACAAAAAAACATATACAAAATAAAAAAATATAGAGCATACTGGTGTATAAATGAAGCAATGATAATTTTAAGATCGTATATCATATTTATATACATATACTTCAGGGGTGGACTGGCCATAGACCCCACTGGGAAAATTTCCAATGGGCCACCCAGGCCCATGGCAAGGACATAACACTTTGCCACTCCCAGAATTAATTAATACTGGGAGTTTCGAGCACTTAGATTCCACTGTATTCAACTGTATGTAAGGAAGATGACACAGTTAAAGGGTACCTCTGGTTATAAACAATTTTTTTAGAAATGAACAGAAACAGAAACTTTGTAATATATAGTATCTTATTATAGAATGGTTCTTCCTCCTGGGCTTCTCAGGGTGCATTCCTGCTCTTTCTCTTCAATCAGCATCTCTATTAGCTCCTGTCTCAGTCTTTAGCCTCACAAACAAAAGTATATGGATAGAGGAGGGGAATGAGGAAGCTGCTGCCAGATCATATAGTGATTTATTATCTCACACTAAATAGTGGTAGAGCCCCTTCTTACTAGATATAGTACAGTCCCTGACAAAAGTCTTGTCGCTTCTCTATTTTGTACAAACTCCTGCTATTAACCTGACTTTTAATTAATCAATTGGTATTAGAAATAGCTCATATGAAAAGCTAAAGCCCTCCCAAATGATGTTTAATGCACTGAAATAAATTAGTTTCACTGAAATTTTTTTTATCATTTAATCAAGACAGAAAGGTCAAATTTTGGCAAGACAAAAGTTTTGTCGCCTATACAGAAATTGAACAACTTTACTGCAAATCCAAAAATATGTCAGCAAATTAAGTAGTGGTGCTGTGAGATCCAAATGTAATATCTTGTATGACTTCCATGAGCTTGAAGGACAGTATCCATGTGGTTTGGCAAGGATTCATACAATTTATTGATGAAGTCATCAGGAATAGCAAAGAAAACAGTCTTGCATGCCTCCCAGAGTTCATCAATATTCTTTGGTTTCGTCTTCCATGCTTCCTCTTTCATCCTACACCACATATGCTCAATGATGTTCATGTCTGGTGACTGGGCTGGCCAATCCTGGAGCATCTTGATCTTCTTCGCTGTAAGGAACTTTGATGTGGAGATGGAAGTATGCGATGGAGCACCATCCTGCTGCAGAATTTGGCCTTTTTTTATGGTTGGGAATATAAGAGGTAACTAAGATTTCTTGGTATTTTAGACTATTGATGTTGCCTTCCACCCTGCAGATCCCTCACACACCCCCATACTGGATGTAACCCCAGACCATGATTTTGCCTCCACCAAACTTCACTGTTTTCTGGGTAAATCTCGGCTCCATGCGGGTTCCAGTAGGTCTCCTGCAATATTTGCGGCGACTGTGGTGTAATTCAACAGAAGATTAATCTGAAAAATCCACCTTCTGCCACTTTTCCAGCGTCCATCCTTTTAGCAGGCTGTGGCCCTTGGCAAATGCCACACGGTTTTTCAATTGTCTTTTGTTTAGTGCTGGTTTATGGGCACTGATTCGACAATGGAGGCCATTTCGAGACAGAATCCGACAAACTGTTCTGGTTGACACAGGGACTTCAGGTGACCAGGTCTCGTGGAGCTCTGCTGCAGTGGAAAATGGGCTGGCCTTGGATTTTCGAGCCAACAAACGGTCCTCTCGAGCAGTTGTCTTGCGGGGTCGGCCTGTCCTGGCCTTGTCCAAAACGTCTCCAGTCTCTTCAAATCTTTTTTTTATCCTCTGAACTTGATGCTGAGACACATTGAAGGTGTCTGGCACATCAGCAGTGGATCTGGTCTTCAGCCTCTTGATAATCAACACTTTAGTCTCCGGGTGAATCTTAGGCATGTTTGCAGAGGTCTAGTTGCAGTTGATGTGAAGGTCTAGTGTACTGGGGTTCTTTTTATACAAACCTGAGACCTAATTGATCCATTATTAGTCACAGGTGAAGCTCATATGACAAGGCGACAACACTTATGTCTTGGCAAAAATTGACTCAATGGGCTTTACCAAGCTGTGACTATTAGAATACTTTTTGTCAGTTTCGTTTTGCACTGAAACATTATTACAAAAGCTGTTGGGATTAAAATGACCCATTTCTTCTAACAAAATCTTTATTAGAAATATATTTTAGCGGCACTTCAGGTCAATTTGTACACAAGCGACAAGACTTTTGTCAGGGACTGTACAGTCAAAAGTGCTAAGTGTAACAGAGCTTCAGTTTGTGTGTCTCTCATACACCCCCCCCTCCCCCTCCTTTCTCCATAGAAATCAATGTTAAATTCAGGAAAGCAACCTGATAGAAGCATTTTTCTTTTGCAAGATACACAACAAAGTTTTTCATTTTCACCTGTACTATTTAAGGCTACTTTCACACTAGCATTTTGGCTTTCCGTTTGTGAGATCCGTTCAGGGCTCTCGCAAGCGGTCCAAAAGGGATTAGTTTTGCCCTAATGCATTCTGAATGGAAAATGATCCACTCAGAATGCATCAGTTTGCCTCCGTTCAGTCACCATTCCGCTCTGGAGGCGGACACCAAACGCTGCCTGTAGCATTTCGCTGTCCTCCTGACGAAGCGGAGCCAAACGTTTTCTCTGACACAATCTGGCACAATAGAAAAAGGATCCGTCGCCTATTGTCTTTCAATGGTGTTCAAGAAGGATCTATGGCTATAGAAGACATAATACAACCGGATCCGTTCATGACTGATGCATGCGGATGTATTATTGTAACAGAAGAGTTTTTGCAGATCCATAACTGATCCGCAAAAAACGCTAGTGTGAAAGTAGCCTAAGTAAACTTGTTTTATAACTGGAGGTATGCTTTAAACAATGTGGTGGTGTATGGGAGCTAATAGCACTCTGCTATTCCATTCACCCTCACAGGCTTCAGTCCACTAGGCCTGAAGCGGATATGGCTGTAGAATGGCACAGGTAGTTGTATGCCGGGTGTCAAGCAGCATGATAAAGTAATTGTGTCCACCTCTGAAGCATACAGCATCATCAATTGGCAATGAGACTGAGTGGGACTGGACTTAGGCATTACAGGACACAGGCTAGAGGAGATCTGCAGGCTGTATTGCAGAAGGCAGCAGGAACAGTGAGTACTACTGTTCTTTTTTTTTTATATACTTGGCCAGCATTACTGGAGCACTACACTGCGTGCAGAATTATTAGGCAAATGAGTATTTTGACCACATCATCCTCTTTATGCATGTTGTCTTACTCCAAGCTGTATAGGCTCGAAAGCCTACTACCAATTAAGCATATTAGGTGATGTGCATCTCTGTAATGAGAAGGGGTGTGGTCTAATGACATCAACACCCTATATTAGGTGTGCATAATTATTAGGCAACTTCCTTTCCTTTGGCAAAATGGGTCAAAAGAAGGACTTGACAGGCTCAGAAAAGTCAAAAATAGTGAGATATCTTGCAGAGGGATGCAGCACTCTTAAAATTGCAAAGCTTCTGAAGCGTGATCATCGAACAATCAAGCGTTTCATTCAAAATAGTCAACAGGGTCGCAAGAAGCGTGTGGAAAAACCAAGGCGCAAAATAACTGCCCATGAACTGAGAAAAGTCAAGCGTGCAGCTGCCAAGATGCCACTTGCCACCAGTTTGGCCATATTTCAGAGCTGCAACATCACTGGAGTGCCCAAAAGCACAAGGTGTGCAATACTCACAGACATGGCCAAGGTAAGAAAGGCTGAAAGACGACCACCACTGAACAAGACACACAAGCTGAAACGTCAAGACTGGGCCAAGAAATATCTCAAGACTGATTTTTCTAAGGTTTTATGGACTGATGAAATGAGAGTGAGTCTTGATGGGCCAGATGGATGGGCCCGTGGCTGGATTGGTAAAGGACAGAGAGCTCCAGTCCGACTCAGACGCCAGCAAGGTGGAGGTGGAGTACTGGTTTGGGCTGGTATCATCAAAGATGAGCTTGTGGGGCCTTTTCGGGTTGAGGATGGAGTCAAGCTCAACTCCCAGTCCTACTGCCAGTTTCTGGAAGACACCTTCTTCAAGCAGTGGTACAGGAAGAAGTCTGCATCCTTCAAGAAAAACATGATTTTCATGCAGGACAATGCTTCATCACACGCGTCCAAGTACTCCACAGCGTGGCTGGCAAGAAAGGGTATAAAAGAAGAAAATCTAATGACATGGCCTCCTTGTTCACCTGATCTGAACCCCATTGAGAACCTGTGGTCCATCATCAAATGTGAGATTTACAAGGAGGGAAAACAGTACACCTCTCTGAACAGTGTCTGGGAGGCTGTGGTTGCTGCTGCACGCAATGTTGATGGTGAACAGATCAAAACACTGACAGAATCCATGGATGGCAGGCTTTTGAGTGTCCTTGCAAAGAAAGGTGGCTATATTGGTCACTGATTTGTTTTTGTTTTGTTTTTGAATGTCAGAAATGTATATTTGTGAATGTTGAGATGTTATATTGGTTTCACTGGTAAAAATAAATAATTGAAATGGGTATATATTTGTTTTTTGTTAAGTTGCCTAATAATTATGCATAGTAATAGTCACCTGCACACACAGATATCCCCCTAAAATAGCTAAAACTAAAAACAAACTAAAAACTACTTCCAAAAATATTCAGCTTTGATATTAATGAGTTTTTTGGGTTCATTGAGAACATGGTTGTTGTTCAATAATAAAATTAATCCTCAAAAATACAACTTGCCTAATAATTCTGCACTCCCTGTATAGGCGGGTTTACAGGGGTACTGTAGGGGATCTTTACTAGAGCACTCTGGGGGCTTTACCAGGGCACTCTAGGGGGGCTTTCCTGGAGCACTATATAGGGACTGTACTGAGGAACTATAAGGGATATTACTGGAGCAATATAGGGAGCATGACTGGCAGCACTATAGGGTGCATTTAGTCACTAGGGGCGTGACTGGAGGATGATGGAGGCAGAATATGGCAGCTGCCACTGGCCAACATAGAGGGGCAGCTTCCAGGATCAGTATTTTGAGCTGATTTTGCAGTATATTGTGCTACATGGTGGTATTTAGTTATGCTGGGGTAGTATATTGTGCTGCACTGTGGAATGTTAATCTGCTAGGGTAGTATTTTGTCCTGCACTGTTGTACTTGTTTCAACAGTGTGTTTGTTTGGGGCAGTTTTTTGTGCTGCACTGTGGTATTTGGACCTGCTGGGGCAGTATTTTGTGCTGTACTATGGTATTTGCACAATACACTGCACTGTTATGGTATTGCTGGTCCCGCCTACTTGAATTGACCCTGCCTACTCATGATGACCCCACGTTTGTCAGTCTGGGCCCACCTACAACATGGAGACACTTTTAGGCCCCTTTCACACGAGCGACTATTCCTCGCGGGTGCAATGCGCGATGTGAACGCATTGCCCCTGCACGGAATCCGGACCCATTCATTTAAATGGGTCAGTGTACATGAGTGGTGGTTTTCACACATCTCTTTTGAGTTGCGTGAAAATCGCAGCATGTTCTATATTCTGAGATTTTCACGCAAAGCTGGCCACATAGAAGTGAATAGGGCTGTGTGAAAATCACATTTTCACGGATGGTTGTTAAGAGATGTTGTTTGTAAACATTCAATTTTTTATCACGTGCATGCAAAACACAGTAAATTGCATTGCACCCACGCGATAAAAACTGAACACGATCACAAACAAAACTGAATGAACTTGCTTGCGAAATCGCGCAGTTTTCACTAAACGCATCCGCAACGCATCCAGACATAATCCGGACACGTTCGTCTGCACGGACCTTAGTAGTTTTTTCAAGGGCCATCTTAAATTCCCAGTCCACACCAGATATATATACGTACATGCATGATCATTGTAGAAAGAGGAGCAGAAGATGCCCAACCAATGACTACCAACATCTTACGTAGTGAAACCACACCAATTTTCACTTGCAACTACATTGGCTCTCTTTATTGTAGTAGTTCAAATATTTTATTGTAGAATGAAAATGACATGAAATCACTTAAAATATCAAGGCATCATCATCGCAAAGAACAATAAAAAAATAGTCATACTCACACTGACCAGCCCCATTCAGAGTCATGTTGATTTTTTTTTCCACTTTTCTACTAATGTCTGACCTGTCATTATTTATAGTCTCCGCCTCTTTGGATTCTGGCGCATCAGTGTAATGCTTCTATCAACAGTACAGGTAATGCAGCTAATTAGTGGTCAATTGATGCAGCCTCAGACACCCACAGAACGTTCTCATACTGGCAAAACAGAGTTTCTTGCAGCAATTTTCTAAAAATTGCACCAAAAGGGGGATCAAGCCCTAATGAGTTGAAGCTGAAGAGTTCTTCTCTTCCAGGCCTGCGAGGCTCCACTGGGATCTCTCGATGTAAGCATCCTGTTTGGCATCATCACAGCCAATCATTGTCCAGGGTGGTCGGCTTACCTTACTTCATGCGTTATATGATACAATGGGATTCGGTCTCTGCCATGGTCAATGATTGGCTGTATGATGTCAAACCAGATGTTTACATCGACGAAGCTCAGCGGAGCATCGCAGGCCAGGAGAAGAGGTAGCAAGGAACCAGCACCAGGAAGCAGGTAAGTAACCCTCTCTTTACCCATCCAGTAAAGTGGGGTGGGGGAAATTTGCCAACCCCCTCCCCCACTCTTGCACAACCCCTTTAAAGGAGTTGACCTATCTGGAAAATTTAAGGTATATTTATAGGACCCACTCGTATCTTCAGAACGGGGCCCCAATCACTGTTTTGACACTTTCAAACATAAGCTAAGGTGCTCAGCAATTTTCAGAAGTCCTGAAGCAGTGAATGGAGAGCAACCCAACCCTACCATTCACCACTATAGGACTTCCAAAAATAGTCGTTCCAGTGCCATAGCTTTGAATGGAGAGTATGTCACGAATGCACGGTGTGGGATATGTTCCTACCCGGCATATCCTATAGTCATGCTATACATGCCCCAGATGGGACAACCCCTTTAAGTCTTTGTTCACATATGAATTGCTCTACGTTCACTTCGGGGCCCTATTCTAGAGATAGGAATGGGTCTCAGAGGCATATCTTGTGCGATAAATGTCCCAGATGGGAATACCCTTTAACATCACTTGTGCCATTTTCTCTCACCACCACTTTCATGAACCCTATCATCAGCTATTGCGCCACTTTCATTCTTCTGAAACCTACATTTTGAAACATGTACCTGTAACCCACAGCATCTTCTCTATAAGCCAGGAGTGTTTTTTCAGATACTTTAGGCGTATTGTGCTTTTTGTATTGCATTTAAACCTTATTTTCTTTGCTGCTCATTATCTGAATGCAAGATCCATGAACATCAGAATAGAAATGGATTGATTTTTTTGAGTTCACGTCTCTGGATGTTTATCTGTTTCAGAAACGATAAGGGTTATTTTTCTGCCAGCAGTTACAGAGTTATCTTGTTATCCTGCTGATGTAGGTGCTGTAATGTTCACATAGTTTGCTTCTGCACTCTTATCTCCTCACCCAAGAATATAATTGGATCATATGATACTGAAAGCCGTATTACCTGTCTGAGATGACGAGATATATCTATTTTGATACTATATATACATCTGTAGAAGTTTTCAAAAGAGCAAAAAAGGCAATAAAAACATTATATTGCACTGTGATTACTTCCTACAAGGCCAAGGAGGAAATTAAGTCACAAATAAGTTTTTGAATCATGTATTAATCTATCCCCTAAGATATACATTTGTCAATGTTCCTTTCTCAGTGGATATCGCTATTCCTATCTAGAAAAGGTTACTAATTCCATCTGGATGTTTCCTAGCTCATTCCCTAAGTTCTGACTTGCCTGGCCCAACCTTGCACTCCTATTTGGGCTAGTAAAGAGAATATGGTGTCAAGTTCAATTCGGGACCTCAGGTCAGAGTGTCTTCTCATATTCTGCTTCACTTCATAGAGGCAGCTTAAATGGGTTATCAAATCCTAAAATCCCCCCCCCCCCAATTCCCGGTCACCTCATACAGATTGTACTAAACTTGCACCCCTTCTACTGCCTGCACGGCTGCCGCTGCATCTCAGGTGACGCTAGGGAGGCTCGTCCCCGTCGCGGTCTGCTATTGGCTGATCCTTCCCCCCTCTGATGTTTTGATCTGAGCGATAGGGAGATGCAGCGACAGCCGTGCGGGCATCAGAAGTGATACAGGTGTCAGGGAGCGAGGTAAGTACAATCTGTGTGAGGGGCCTGTGCATTTGAGGGGGCATTTTTGGGGTTTGATCTCCCCTTTAAGTGTAAAGTAAGGGGGTACCCATATTTTGATGTACTCACCCCCGGTACCCATATTTTGATGTACACCTCGTGTGTAGGGAACCTCATTCCACAACAGGCAATAGGTAAAGCACATCTCAGCGTTCTAAGAAAGAATGCTCCAGAATTCTAATTTAAAAGGAAGTGTTTCAGTTGAGCCGACAGATCTGCCATATTCTTCACTGGTTTATTAGAAGATTAAAGCTGTAAAATTGTTGTCATCAGTCATAAAAACACTTTAAAAATGTTTTTCAAAGTAATTACCTTGAGCAGCTAAAATGTTACCAGAAAAGCAAATGGAATAAAATAGAGGATAAAAACTTCAAACATCTATCATTTTACTCTAAACAATGATAGAGTCAACTCACGGTGACTATGTACAATGCGAGTTGCCACAATTTAAAAGGCAAATGTTTGTCACAGTTATAACGTCACCCTTGGCACGTGCTGGCCTCATAGTAATCTAGTCTAATCCATTTGTGCAGCAGTTGTAATGTTAGCCATCTGGGTCTCCCCTTATGTGGAATTAGGTTGTATTTGTAACCAAACCCCCAACTAATTTTCCTGATCTCTTCCTGTTAATATCAAGTATCTTGCCTGTCTACTCCAATCATGGAGCATGTCTAATCAGGGTGGATGGATTTAAACACAAATGCAAATTTGAATGCAGTTTACTAAGCAGAATATTTTAGTTTATCATGTGAATCATTCATTGTGCAATGAGTCAAACAACGGTTAAAGACGGACAGAACATTGCTATATTTTATTTCCGACCAGAAAGCAACTAAAACGAGTGAATTGTCTTTTCAGAAACTGCACTGTATGCAACTTCTGAAATTACCATTCACCCATTTTAGTTATTTTCACTAATTTCTGAGGACCTGTCACCACTCCTGATATGTCTGTTTTAATAGCTACATGCGTTCTCCATGTAATAAAAATTCTGGAGCATCTATTCTTATGGATGTATGTTGTGCTATTCATTTTTTAATTCTACTAGAAGTTATGAATGAATTGCTAGCAGTCTGCAGTAAGGGTACAGAGGGGAGGTAACCAGTTAGGGGTGTACACCGGAACAGTCTGATAATGGCAACACTTATTGGATAGAGTGAGTCTATGCAGGTACACACCCCCTACTGGTTACCACCCCTCTGTATCCTCTGTACCCTTACTGCAGACTGCTAGCAATTCATTCATGACTTCTAGTAGAAATAATAAAGGAATGGTATAACGTATAACCATAAGAATAGATTTTCCAGAATTGTTATTACAGGGGTGTCAGGGGTGATGACAGGTCCTCTTTAAAGCGGGTACTTTATATTAATGACCTATCCTCAGGATCTGATTGTTGGGGGTCTGGCACCCCACCACTCTCACCGATCTCCAGTGGTAACTGCGCTCTGCTTACAGATTACCAAGCACAGCACTATCCACTGTATAGCAGCTGCACTTGGCATTACAGCTCAGGCCCATTTACTTCCATGGGACTGAGCTGCGCCTAAGTTCACAGAATGCTGCAGTCTCTTTAAACAGCTGATCGTCAGGAGTGGCAGGTGTCAGATCCCCAACCATCAGGCATTGAAGACAAGTCATCAATATTAAACACCTGGAAAACCCCTTTAAATGTGGCATTATCCTTAAGAACCTCAGTTACAGTGATAAAATGTTGATGTCGATGGTGAGCAGGTAAGTAGTGAAGAGAACACAGTGCTCATGCGAGCGCTGCATTCTCTCCAGCTAATAGGTGGGGGTCCCGGGAGTCCGCCCCCCGCTGAACTGATATTGAAGATCCTGAGGATAAATGTTCAATATAGGAAAAACAGAGAACCCTTTTGACTGCTGCACATTTCTCCATGCAGCTATTATTCCAGAGTTCAGTAAGAACATGGCACTCTAGACAAAGATCTTTTAATAACCAAGGTAAAACAGTGTCTTGGTGGTAATTAAGAGGTTAAAAAGATCAATATATTTTTTTCTACTGACTTCAATGAGAAAAAAAAACAATGCAAATAAAATGAACGTAAAAACATTTCATGAACCGTACAGAAGGAGAAGTTTTTAAATTAATGGTATTAATAACCTTTTCCTAGAATGTTTCTTTAGAATAAAACACTATCACAGCGGCACCAAAAACTGCATATCAAATATATGTTTTTTCATGCAGTTCTCAAGTGCACCATTATCTCTCCAGCAACTCTGTGTGGGAATTCAGCCTAACAGTACAGCAACACATTTCCTCCACTGAGCTTGTATGAATTGTATCTTTCAGTAACAGTAATGATGTTCCTGTTATATGCATTTAATTAAGTGTTCAACGCTCACGTTTTTCCATTCTATTAACAGAAGCTGAACACGTGAGAAACAACATAATATTACAGCTTGGGGCCCCCCTCTGTGCCCTATATTCAGCACTGATGTGCAATCTTTGCTCCAGTCAAAAGGTTTAAACTGCTGAATGCAGACTAAAGTTATGGAATTATCAGCCCTGGTAACTTCAACCTCCCCAGTCACTGAACTAAACTATGTTCAATAGGATGCCATTTTATATATCAGCTAGTTATACAATATGCCGAAAACAGATATAACTTCAATACACAGATATCATTTGCACACAAGCAGGATTTTGATTGGCACAGGAAAAAAATCAAGCACAGAATGCCTGGAAGGGTTATCTGACCTCACATACGATGGTGGAAGAAACACACAGATATAATATTCAACAGAGGCTTTTGCCGGACTTTCATTTTCGCAACAAGCTGGGTAATTACGACAGTTTTACAAGCAACAGGCAGGGGAAGATTGGCCATTGAACCTATAATAAATCTCCCAGTGAGCCGATGTCCCCAGTTGGCCACCCAAGTCCTCCTCACTGCCGCTGACAGGGTACAGTAATTAATGTTGTGAGAATCAGGTGCCCATGTACCCGGCCAGTGACCGCACATGCCCTCCTGAATTCAACTGCTGTGGCCTGCACCTCACCTCCTAAGCTCCCTACACCATAGATAACTGGAGGAGGCAGACAGAAGATGGTAGCTATTGATGGCCACCACAGAGGGACAGCTTTTGGTGCAGTATATTGTGCTACACAGAGTTATTTGGTTCTGCTGGGATGGTATTTTGCACTATGGTATTGTTGACCCGGCCTACTTGTGTTGCCCACCTTCTGTTAATTTGGACTTGCCAAGAAAATGGGGCCACTTTAAGTCTTTTCTTTCCAGGGCCACTTTAAGTTCCCAGTCCACCCCTGGCAACAGGCTTAGGCTACCATCACATCTGTAGTGCTCCAGTAGGAGGATCATCCGGACACAAACCGCAGCATGCAACAGTTTGTGTCTGGCGGGTTCTCCCCTTGTCAGACGGATACGAACTGAATGTCTGCCGGGCCCCATTATACTTTAATCGGGACGGCGGACATTCCGTTCGCATACGGCAGCACCATATCCGCTTCATTCAGGCAGGCAATTCTCTTTCGGAATGAAATACGCAGCTGTGAAGCTAGCCTTAGTGGTTACAGTATCACTATATGAGAGCACAGTCACGGCTATCACGTTAATGTGCTCACTGTCTCTTTAAGAGAAAACTGTTTAGTCTGCCTTCATACTTTATTTTTTCTTGAAACATATAAAACAAAATGTAAAATCAATTTCGCTTATGCATTTCTGGTGGACAACCACCCTTAGTCATACCGTTAAGATGATATTTTTTTATATGTTTTTCCCTTGGGAATAGTCTAATTACATGACAGACATACAATATTTGGTTACTAAGAAGACATTAAAGCTCAAAGAAAAGAAGACATCGATGTGTACAATCCACCGAAATCCAAATGTAATATTTTGAGCAATGATTTGCAAGAGTAAATTGCATCAATCTCTTGCAAAACAGACATCACTAACATGATGGCAAGTAAAGGTCTAATTAGTGCAGGCTTTCAGACTTCATCAATAGTGCTGAGAATGGCCACTTTATACAGTAATCGAGTACTCTACAGGACAACAAAGACATATATCCTCAGTGACCCCACTCCAGCTGATTAAAAGCTGACTTTAAAACAGAGAATAGAGAAAATTGTGATTGTTCACATAAAATCAATGAGGTAAAGTAGCTGAAATTAACTTTTATATTTTAATTTGTGTCTCAGCTTTCTTGAGAGATGATTGTCACTGGTATGATCTCATCAGCATACTTTTCTAAACTAGTTCACAAGTAAAATTTTAATATTATCAAGTGCATCCTCGCCCCTCCTGGGACTCAATGATTCCCATTTAGTTCCTCTGGCAAAACAAGCAACACACACAACGGCATGCCCTGCGCAGACATATGCAAATAAATACACTTATTTTCCTCTAAAAACATTTTTCTCCAAGATCCTTAGAAATCAAACCATGACACTGTCCCCTTCGGCCATCCATGGGACATCTAATTAAAAATATCATGGGCTGCTTTAGTGGTGTTGATGCACATTTTCAGCCCTGAGGCCAAACAAAGTCCTAGTTAGTGCTGTGTCAGATGAAGTTAGAAAATAACCATTCAAAAATGGTTAAAAAAAAGCTCTAGTAAGAAACAGGCATAATTAAACTCGTGATCTGAAATCTGGGACTACATCACCGCTCTTCTCAGTTCACCTTATGTATATTAGCCACATTTCTTCATCAAGATGAGAACCCTTTTTAGTGAAGGAATACTAGGTGAGTTGTGTTTGACACTTTTTACTATACTACGTAAAATATCTACTTATTACTATGTTTATTAATATATTAACTGTGAATCTACAGTATATTGTAATTATTGGATATCATTGTATTTCTAAGAAATTAACAGGATTGTCTGAGTTTGCAGAGAAAGGTGGATGGATAAGACCAAGCTGCAATACCAAACACAGCCCATATGCAAGGGTGGCGCTCTATTTGAAGGAAAAAATTTAATCTTAAAGCATAACTACACTTTCAGATCACTTACTAGAATAAGCTGCCATATGGGTATACATGAGTGATAACATTATAGTGATAACATTATATCTGACCATTATATGACTTCTATCTGGCATTTCTTGCATTTTATACTCTGCAGGCTCCATCTCTAATTCTCATTTGTCTGTAAACTGATGGTTGGAGAATAACTGTAATGATAGGCTACATATGGAGACAAAAGATTCTGTTTCCTGACTTTCTCTCACTCAGAAGCACCATATAGGATATTATAGAAAAGTACTGTGCACCAGTGATGTGAATGAAGCACTAGGTGGTGAGATATAACTCCTCCTCCACCTCCCCTCTATATAGACATCTATGGCATTATATAATCTGACCCATCAGTCAGCAGGCAGCCAGTTTGGGTTTTAACAAGATGGATTTATCAGAGAACTCAGAGAAAATGTTAGCTTAGGAGCTTAGGTAAGGGGGTGGGCAGCTGATAACTGAAGATCACAACATTTATCTCTTGATTTATGCAAAGTTTTGTGAAAAGTTAGGGGCACATTTAATAAGACCAGCATTTTAGACATCAGTCTTAATAAACCCTATACCTGATGGTGGATCCGCCGGACTTATGAAGAGGTGGAGACCTCTACATGACTTTGGCAGATCCTCCGCCAATTCTAAATTTAAGACAGCTTCCTAGGTCATCAGCTGTAAAGTCTCAGAAAACCCCTTTAAGTGCATTAAGGGTACAGAAAGTTCAATGGGAGCATATTAATCTGTATTTAGCTTTCTTCTTTTAGGTGTGGCACGAGGCAGAATCATTTCTGATATTAAATGTGTATCAAAAGACATTAATTTAATGCTTTGCAAAAGATGTGGTAGTAACACTTTAAATGATAAGTACTTATTAAGGACAGTAACACTGTGAGTCTTTAACCCTTTTTAAGTAATAACAGTGGTTCAATAGAGATTTATTATAACATTCTTAAAGGATGGGAAAGGGTGCTCTGGTCTGGTGCCTTAGAGCTCATGCTCAATTGTTGGCCTGTGCCCGTATTCCAGCCCGCAAACAGCGGGTCCGCAATATACGGGCACCGCCCGTTTGTGCACCGCATCATGAATGCGGATCCATTCACTTGAACAGAATTTGCATGGAACCCCACGAAAGCACTACTTTTTTGTGGTGCGGACTGTCGGATGCTGTCTGCGTCTGCAGACGGTGAGCACACGGTTGATGCCATGCATTGCGGACCACAATTCTCGGTCTGCTGCATGGGCCCGGCCGGTACACATTTGTGTGTATAAGCCCTTAAGGAGATATGACAAATTGTACCCAGGCCCCTGATGTGTACAGTAACACTATACAGTAGAATATTTGAACATTATGTATGTGCCAGCTGTGCTTTATGTTTTCCAGTTGACCTAGTCCACTGTTCCTTGTACTGAATGTCAGCTGTCCTCCCTCTTTCTGCCTCCCAACAGGTAGCCAGCTGGAAACACTTTTAGATGACACCGGAAAAAAATACCAGTCAATAGCTATATCTGGCAGATATGTCTGACACTGTACCCAGTCATATCAATTAGAGTTGTGTCTCCCACTGATGTTGGTGCCACTGTTTAGATGCAGCGCTGCAGGGTGCCTCCTCCTCTTCTTCCTTCTCTCTGATGCAGACACAGTGATTTATATGAGAGATGGTTTTAAAGGTAGAAAATGCTGATTTAGGGTAAATTCAGACAATTTTGTAATCGCCATTACACGGCTGATTTCAGAACAAATTAAAGTCTATGGGGCTAATTACATGGTTGTCTATTCTCCAGCCAGTGAATAGAAGCCAGTCGGACCCCGTTGAAATCAGCTGACCCATTTTTAACAGCTGTGTAGGCAGGAGTGCACCCATCTAATGGCCATTAAAAAGGGATACACTATGTAAAAAAGGGCCTTTCTGAGGTTAAAAAAACTAAATGGACATAAAACGGCCATTAAAAACATAGATGAACAGAAAATGGATGTAAACGTTGATGCAAAAAAACCATGAAAAACTGACTGGGGGGTATCTATTTTTAACCCCTTACTGACCACCCATACGCCTTTTTACGGCCCAGCCTAAGGGGCCTTAGGCTGGGCCACTGCCTTTTAACGGCAGCCCAGTCAAAGAGCTGCACATGTCCCCTATGCAACGGAGAGCGTGGGCTCAGCTCTCAAATGAGAGCCGCACTTCTGCTCCAACAGCCCGAACTAGCAGGAGTGTCGATTCGGCTGTTTATCCCCTTACATGCCAAGGGCAAAGGCGCCCTGGGCAATGTAAGCGGCAATGTAAGCGTTGACAGATGGTGTAGACTCTCTCTGTCTCCCAGCGGCAACCCTGATATAGGCACCAAGCCTGCCTTGAGTGTTTTCCAGCAGGCTGCGCCTCTCTGACACAGCCTTCTGGTCAATGTCGGTATAGCACCGACATTAAAATGCAATGCACTATAGGGATAGTGCATTGTATTTTAAAAGCAATCAAAGTATTGCCTGTTACAATTCCATTGTGGGACTATTAAGCGGTAAGAATAAACAATCAAAATAACATTAATTTAAAAAATTCCAATTAAAAAAATGCTTTTTTCCATTAAAAAAATTTGCAAAAATAAAATTGCTAATTTATTGTTAAAGTATTGCTAATTTATTCTTAGTCTCCACCGAAAAAACTTAATAACAAGCAATTAATAATATACCCAAATTATACCAATGAAAAATACAAGTCCCACAAAAATCAAGCCCACACACAACTCCATAGAAAGAAAAATAAAAAAGTTATGGGTCTTGGAAGGCAAAGATGAAAAAAGAAAGAAAAACACTTGGTCAGTAAGACCCAATATAGGCCTTTTTTTCCCACTATCATGTGAAAGTACCCTACCCAATCAATACCCCTATAAAGTTAGGGAAAAGCTCATTGGTCAGCACTACTTTTACTGTCTGACAACGAAGGGCACAGCAATCTACCTAGGCTTCTCCACTAGATTAAGACCTTACCTTCCTAAGGTCGCAGCTCCACAGGCTAGTATGACACTTGATCATCATACCAAAAATTTGGATTTATATTTATTTTTGATGCGAGCAGGCACCCTATAGTGCAGTACTCCAGTTGTCCTGGTCCTATTGACCTGGAAAAGGTTAAGAGAGCAGAAGGTCAGAGGGTACATGTGGGCTTTTATAAGGGGATTTAGCTTTCTTACATTCATGCAAGAAGAATAAGCAAATCCAATACCAAATCAAGACATGGTCCTTTTTCCAATTACTGTATGTATTTAAAAACTTGGCTTAAATTCCACTTTGGCAGACCATATGTCACACCAAAGTTTACATTCTTGCACGATAGTCATCTCATTCTTTCTATATTAATACCGTACAAATCTAAAAATGCCCATATTATAATTGTAATGGAACAATCTAATGAGATATTATGTCACTGAAGGAAATTAAAGGCAGTGGTGGGTGTTAACTCCAAAGTCCCTGCACCTGTGCTCATGACATGACATCAAAGAAGCCAAATAACAGATGGTGCTCTTCTCCTACGTATTACAAGGGGTCTGTGTCTTGTGCTGACAATGGAGGTCAAGTTGAGTGTTTTAATGTAGTTGCCACTTTGTCTACAGAATAATCACAATCCGGTCTGTTATGTTTGCTTTGTGTGCTGATGATTGTCCTTTCAGCACATTTGCTTCCACTGCATTACAGTGATTAAAGACAACTCTTAACATGACCCTCTGGCTTCATTAACCCGTATGTACTCAACATGGTACTTGTAACTGAAGATATTTCATTATGTACAATCATTCTAGCTAATGAAATGTAGTTCAGATCACCTTTAGTTTTGACATTGTTTTGCAATATTCATGCAATAACATAATAATAATCATTTTTAGTGTTGAGTAGAGTTGAGCGGACACCTGGATGTTCGGGTTCGGCAGGTTTGGCCGAATTTGAAAAAAAAGTTCCGGTTCGGGAGCCGAACTTGAACCCGAACCCCATTGAAGTCAATGGGGACCTGAACTTTTGGCCACTAAAATGGCTCTAAAATATCCCTGGAAAGAGCTAGAGGGCTGCAAAAGGCAGCAACATGTGCTTAAGAGCATGGCAAATGCTCTGCAAACAAATGTGGATAGGGAAATGAATAAAAAAAAAACATAAAAGACCTTAAAAAAAAATAATTAGGAATGATGTAGGAGGAAGAGGTTGAGGAGGCGGTGAATGGGTGGATGTGGCAGTGTAGGCTCACGTGGCGGTCTAGGTGGAAGCGGCGGCGAAGGAGGAATAGGTAGCCAGTGTTATTTTGCATTTTTACATAGGGGTATCCCCCAAAATATTGGGACATATAAAAAAAATTGAATAAGTGCACTTGAGTACAAGGATGGATGGTTGAGGCTGTTAGAACTGTCTATTCTGCACAAGGTACAGACAAGTCTTGTGGGATCCAGGCCTGGTTCATTTTAATGAACATGAGCTGGTCCACGTTGGCTGTGGACAGGCGGCTGCGTCTGTCTGTAATGACGCCTCCTGCCGTGCTAAATACACGTTCAGAGAGTACACTGGCTGCAGGGCAGGCCAGCACCTCCAAGGCATACAGGGCAAGCTCTGGCCATGTGGACAATTTGGAGACCCAGAAGTTGAATGGGGCAGAACCATCAGTCAGTACGTGTAGGCGTGTGCACAGGTACTGTTCCACCATGTTGTCCAAATGCTGCCTCCTGCTAACACGCTCCATATCAGCAGTTGGGGCCGGTTGTTGCGGCGAGGTGACAAAGGTTTTCCACATGTCGGCCATGCTAACCCTGCCTTCTGAGGTGCTGGCGCTGACACAGCTGTGTTGGCGACCTCTTCCTCCTCCCCTGCCTTCGCCTTGTACTTCCACTTGTCCCCCGGTGTCAGTCGGGAATGCTCTCAGGAGCGCGTCTACCAGCATGCGCCTGTAGTCGCGCATCTTCCGATCACGCTCCAGTGAGGGAATTAAGGACGGCACATTGTCTTTGTAACGAGGATACACTAGGGTGGCTACCCAGTAGTCAGCACACGTTAGAATGTAGGCAACTCTGCTGTCGTTGCGCAGGCACTGCAGCATATAGTCGCTCATGTGTGCCAGGCTGCCCAGAGGTAAGGACAAGCTGTCCTCTGTGGGAGGCGTATCGTCTGCGTCCTCCGTATCCCCCCAGCCAAGCACCAGTGATGGGCCCGAGCTGCGTTGGGTGCCACCCCGCTGTGAACATGCTTCATCCTCATCCTCCTCCTCATCCTCCTCTTCCTCCAGTAGTGGGACCTGGCTGGCCAAATTTGTACCTGGCCTCTGCTGTTGCAAAAAACCTCCCTCTGAGTCACTTCGAAGAGACTGGCCTGAAAGTGCTAAAAATGACCCCTCTTCCTCCTCTTCCTCCTGGGCCACCTCCTCTTCCATCATCGCCCTAAGTGTTTTCTCAAGGAGACATAGAAGTGGTATTGTAACGCTGATAACAGCGTCATCGCCACTGGCCGTGTTGGTGGAGTACTCGAAACAGCACAACAGGGCACACAGGTCTCGCATGGATGCCCAGTCATTGGTGGTGAAGTGGTGCTGTTCCGCAGTGCGACTCACCCGTGCGTGCTGCAGCTGAAACTCCACTATGGCCTGCTGCTGCTCGCACAGTCTCTCCAGCACGTGCAAGGTGGAGTTCCACCTGGTGGGCACGTCGCATATGAGGCGGTGAGCGGGAAGGCCGAAGTTACGCTGTAGAGCAGACAGCCGAGCGGCGGCAGGATGAGAACGCCGGAAGCGCGCACAGACGGCCCGCACTTTATGCAGCAGCTGAGATATGTCGGGGTAGTTGTGAATGAATTTCTGCACCACCACATTCAGCACATGCACCAGGCAAGGGATGTGCGTCAAACCGGCTAGTCCCAGAGCTGCAACGAGATTTCGCCCATTATCGCACACCACCAGGCCGTGCTTGAGGCTTACTGGCAGCAACCACTCGTCGGTCGGTCTGTTGTTCTATACCCCACCACAACTCCTGCGCGGTGTGGGGCCTGTCCCCCAAACACATCAGTTTCAGAACGGCCTGCTGACGTTTACTCCTGGCTGTGCTGAAGTTGGTGGTGAAGGTCTGTCGCTGACCAGATGAGGAGGTGGTAGAAGAGGAGGAGGAAGCCGAGTAGGAAGAGGAGGCAACAGGAGGCAAAGAATGATGCCCTGCGATCCTTGGCGGCAGAAGGATGTGCGCCAAACAGCTCTCCGCCTGGGGCCCAGTCTCCACTACATTTACCCAGTGTGCAGTTAGGGAGCTATAGCGTCCCTGGCTGTGCTTACTGGTCCATGTATCTGTGGTTAGATGGACCTTGCCACAGATGGCGTTGTGCAGTGCACACTTGATTTTATCCGATACTTGGTTGTGCAGGGAGGGCACGGCTCTCCTGGAGAAGTAGTGGCGGCTGGGAACAACGTACTGGGGGACAGCAAGCGACATGAGCTGTTTGAAGTTGTCCGTCTCCACCAGCCTGAATGACAGCATTTCAAAGGCCAGTAGTTTAGAAATGCTGGCATTCAGGGCCAGGGATCGAGGGTGGCTAGGTGGGAATTTACACTTTCTCTCCAAGGTTTGTGAGATGGAGAGCTGAACGCTTCCGTGTGACATGGTGGAGATGCTTGGTGACGGAGGTGGTGGTGTTGGTGGCACATCCTCTGTTTGCTGGGCGGCAGGTGCCAACGTTCCTCCAGAGGCGGAGGAAGAGGCCGAGGCAGCAGCAGAAGAGGGAGCAGGAGGGGCCCTTTCTTGGTTTTGAAGGTGCTTACTCCACTGCAGCCCGTGTCTCGCATGTAGATGCCTGGTCATGCCTGGTAGGTTGTGCTAAGGTTCAGAACGTTAATGCCTCGCTTCGGGCTCTGATGGCACAGCGTGCAAACCACTCGGGTCTTGTCGTCAGCACATTGTGTGAAGAAGTGCCATGCCAGGGAACTCCTTGATATAGAAATAAAATTAAAAAAGTGCTGGAGGCTTGCCCAAGAAAAAAGGAGGGGGAGGAGGCCCGGGTGGTCTTGGGGATAGTGGGCAGTAGCACAGGGGCGCCAAGGTGAAGAAAAAATGGATAAGGGCGGTGTAGTAAGTCTATGGAGGGTTACTACTTTGCTAGTTGGATTTGTGCTTCTGCTTCACAGTATCGATATATTGCATAAACATATATATCACTTTATCTGTATAGTTAGTGGTTCTATTTCACAGTATCGATATATGGCTACACATGTATCACTGTGCGGGTACTTTAAAAATAATTAAAATTAATTAATTTAAAAAAAGAACAATTTTTTTTTATTTTTTATAAGTGATGTTAAAAGAATTGTATGAGAAAAACAGAAGGTGACTTACTTCACCAGGGAGGGAGATATAGGATAAGCAAAATACACCTATACCTGCTCCTCCCCCGCCGAGATCGCTCGTCAGGTAGTATAAACTTTCCTCCACGTCCCAAATGATGGTAGTCCGGGTTCCAGATGGAGAGTTCTTTATTGCATAAATGAATAAATAAATAAATAAAGGGAACTCCTTGAAGCTGCCTTTGGTGTGCTCGGTCCCTGGTGGCGGTGGCCAATAGCAGGCGAACTGTTTTGGCGACGGCTGCTCTGCTTTTGTACCCTGCTCCCTCTTTTGCTACGCTGTTGGCTCGGTCTCACCACTGCCTCATCCTCCGATCTCTGAAAGTCAGTGGCACGACCTTCATTCCATGTGGGATCTAGGACCTCATTGTCCTCTGCATCATCTTCCACCCAGTCTTCCTCCCTGACCTCCTTTTCGGTCTGCACACTGCAGAAAGACGCAGCAGTTGGCACCTGTGTTTCGTCATCATCAGAGACGTGCTGAGGTGGTATTCCCATGTCCTCATCAGGAAACATAAGTGGTTGTGCGTCAGTGCATTCTATGTCTTCCACCCCTGGGGAAGGGCTAGGTGGATGCCCTTGGGAAACCCTGCCAGCAGAGTCTTCAAACAGCATAAGAGACTGCTGCATGACTTGAGGCTCAGACAGGTTCCCCGATATGCACGGGGGTGATGTGACAGACTGATGGGCATGGGTTTCAGGCGCCACCTGTGCGCTTTCTGCAGAAGACTGGGTGGGAGATAATGTGAACGTGCTGGATGCACTGTCGGCCACCCTATCGACTAGCGCCTGTACTTGCTCAGGACTTACCATCCGTAGAACGGCAGTAGGCCCTACCAAATATCGCTGTAGATTCTGGTGGCTACTGGGACCCGAGGTAGTAGGTTCAGTAGGACGTGTAGCTGTGGCAGAACGGCCACGTCCTCTCCCTGCACCTGAGGCTCCACCAACACCACGACCATGACCGCGTCCCTTATTAGATGTTTCCCTCATAGTTAGCGTTCACCAAGCAAAGTAAAAAGTGGTTGAGTCTGTTACCAATAATTATCCGCCAATAAAAACCCTGATGCAGGGTATTGCACTAAATTTTTTTTAAAAAAACTGTATATAACAGCGGTATTTGTGGCCTAAATTTCACAGTAACTTATACACCTCTAATCCCAGATGTGTAGTATATCAGAGGTTTTTTTTAACCCCAGTAAGCAAAAGCCGTATTTGTGGCCTAAATTTCACAGTAACTAATGCACCTATAATCACAGATGTGCAGTATATAAAACACTGTGTTTTTTCCACCCCGGAATGTGAAAGCCGTATTTCTGGTCTAAAATGAAGAGTCCCTTATTCACCTATAATCCTAGATGTGCCCTATATGAAACAAAGGTTTTTTTCACCCAGTATGCCCCAGTATGCCAATGCCTTATTTCTGGCCTAAATGTGACACTCACTTATGCACCTATAATCACAGATGTGCACTATATGAAACAGAGGGTTTTTTTTCACCCCAGAATGCCACAGTATATTAAAGCCGTATTTCTGGCCTAAATGCAACACTCACTTATGCACCTATAATCCTAGATGTGTACTATATGAAACAGAGGTTTTTTTTTCACCCCAGTATGCCCCAGTATATTATAGCCGTATTTCTGGCCTAAATGTAACACTCACTTATGCACCTATAATCCTAGATGTGCACTATATGAAACAGAGGGTTTTTTTTCGCCCCAGTATGCCCCAGTATATTATAGCCGTATTTCTGGCCTAAATGTAACACTTACTTATGCACCTATAATCCTAGATGTGCACTATATGAAACAGAGGGTTTTTTTTCGCCCCAGTATGCCAAAGCCGTATTTCTGGCCTAAATGTAACACTTACTTATGCACCTATAATCCTAGATGTGCACTATATGAAACAGAGGTTTTTTTTCCGCCCCAGTATGCCCCAGTATATTATAGCCGTATTTCTGGCCTAAATGTAATACTCACTTATGCACCTATAATCCTAGATGTGCACTATATGAAACAGAGGGGTTTTTTTTCGCCCCAGTATGCCCCAGTATGCCAAAGCCGTATTTCTGGCCTAAATGTGACACTCACTTATGCACCTATAATCACAGATGTGCACTATATGAAACAAAAGGTTTTTTTTCACCCCAGAATGCCACAGTATATTAAAGTCGTATTTCTGGCCTAAATGCAACACTCACTTATGCACCTATAATCACAGATGTGCACTATTTGAAACAGAGTTGTTTTTTTTCACCCCAGTATGCCCCAGTATGCCAAAGCCGTATTTCTGGCCTAAATTTAACACTCAATTATGCACCTATAATCAAAGATGTGCACTACATGAAACAGAGTGGTTTATTTTCACCCCAGTATGCCCCAGTATATTATAGCCGTATTTCTGGCCTAAATGTAACACTCAATTATGCACCTATAATCCTAGATCTGCACAAAATGAAACACAGGGTTTTTTTTCACCCCAGTATGCCCCAGTATATTATAGCCGTATTTCTGGCCTAAATGTAACACTTACTTATGCACCTATAATCCTAGATGTGCACTATTTGAAACAGAGTTTTTTTTTTGCCCCAGTATGCCCCAGTATGAGAAAGCCGTATTTCTGGCCTAAATTGAACAGTCACTTATGCAGCGATAATCCTAGATGTGCACTATATGAAACAGAGGTTTTTTTTCACCCCAGTATGCCCCAGTATGAGAATGCCGTAATTATGGCCTAAATTGAACAGTCACTTATGCAGCGATAATCCTAGATGTGCACTATATGAAACAGAGTTTTTTTTTTTCACCCAGTATGCCAAAGCCGTATTTCTGGCCTAAATCTAACACTCACTTATGCACCTATAATCACAGATGTGCACTATATGAAACAGAGTTTTTTTTTTCACCCAGTATGCCCCAGTATATTAAAGCCATATTTCTAGCCTAAATGTAACACTCACTTATGTCACTTATGCACCTATAATCCTAGATGAGCACTATATGAAACAGAGGTTTTTTTTTTCGCCCCAGTATGCCAAAGCCGTATTTCTGGCCCAAATGTAACACTCACTTATGCACCTATAATCACAGATGTGCACTACAGTATATGAAAAAGAGTTTTTTTCTTTCACCCAGTATGCCAAAGCCGTATTTCTGGCCTAAATGTAACACTCACTAATGCACCTATAATCACAGATGTGCACTATATGAAACAGAGGTTTTTTTTTCACCCAGTATGCCAAAGCAGTATTTCTGGCCTAAATGTGACACTCACTTATGCACCTATAATCCTAGATGTGCACTATATTAAACAAAGGGGTTTTTTCACCCAGTATGCCCCAGTATGCCAAAGCAGTATTTCTGGCCTAAATGTGACACTCACTTATGCAACTATAATCACAGATGTGCACTATATGAAACAGAGGTTTTTTTTCACCCCAGTATGCCCCAGTATGCCAAAGCCGTATTTCTGGCCTAAATGTAACACTCACTTATGCACCAATAATCACAGATGTGCACTATATGAAATAGAGGGTTTTTTTTTTTCACCCCAGTATGCCCCAGTATATTATAGCCGTATTTCTGGCCTAAATGTAACACTCACTTATGCACCTATAATCCTAGATGTGCACTATATGAAACAGAGGGGTTTTTTTTCGCCCCAGTATGCCCCAGTATGCCAAAGCCGTATTTCTGGCCTGAATGTGACACTCACTTATGCACCTATAATCACAGATGTGCACTATATGAAACAGAAGGGTTTTTTTCACCCCAGAATGCCACAGCATATTAAAGTCGTATTTCTGGCCTAAATGCAACACTCACTTATGCACCTATAATCACAGATGTGCACTATTTGAAACAGAGTTGTTTTTTTTCACCCCAGTATGCCCCAGTATGCCAAAGCCGTATTTCTGGCCTAAATTTAACACTCAATTATGCACCTATAATCAAAGATGTGCACTACATGAAACAGAGTGGTTTTTTTTCACCCCAGTATGCCCCAGTATATTATAGCCGTATTTCTGGCCTAAATGTAACACTCAATTATGCACCTATAATCCTAGATCTGCACTATATGAAACACAGGGTTTTTTTTCACCCCAGTATGCCCCAGTATATTATAGCCGTATTTCTGGCCTAAATGTAACACTCACTTATGCACCTATAATCCTAGATGTGCACTATATGAAACAGAGTTTTTTTTTGCCCCAGTATGCCCCAGTATGAGAAAGCCGTATTTCTGGCCTAAATTGAACAGTCACTTATGCAGCGATAATCCTAGATGTGCACTATATGAAACAGAGGTTTTTTTTCACCCAGTATGCCAAAGCCATATTTCTGGCCTAAATCTAACACTCACTTATGCACCTATAATCACAGATGTGCACTATATGAAACAGAGTTTTTTTTTTCACCCAGTATGCCCCAGTATATTAAAGCCATATTTCTAGCCTAAATGTAACACTCACTTATGTCACTTATGCACCTATAATCCTAGATGAGCACTATATGAAAAATAGTTTTTTTCTTTCACCCAGTATGCCAAAGCCGTATTTCTGGCCTAAATGTAACACTCACTAATGCACCTATAATCACAGATGTGCACTATATGAAACAGAGGTTTTTTTTTCACCCAGTATGCCAAAGCAGTATTTCTGGCCTAAATGTGACACTCACTTATGCACCTATAATCCTAGATGTGCACTATATTAAACAGAGGGTTTTTTTCACCCAGTATGCCCCAGTATGCCAAAGCAGTATTTATGGCCTAAATGTGACACTCACTTATGCAACTATAATCACAGATGTGCACTATATGAAACAGAGGTTTTTTTTCACCCCAGTATGCCAAAGCCGTATTTCTGGCCTAAATGTAACACTCACTTATGCACCAATAATCACAGATGTGCACTATATGAAATAGAGGGGTTTTTTTTTCACCCCAGTATGCCCCAGTATATTATAGCCGTATTTCTGGCCTAAATGTAACACTCACTTATGCACCTATAATCACAGATGTGCAATATATGAAACAGAGGGGGGGTTTCACCCAGTATGCCAAAGCCGTATTTCTGGCCTAAATGTAACACTCACTTATGCACCTATAATCACAGATGTGCACTATATGAAACAGAGTTTTTTTTTTGCCCCAGTATGCCCCAGTATGAGAAAGCCGTATTTCTGGCCTAAATTGAACAGTCACTTATGCAGCGATAATTCTAGATGTGCACTATATGAAACAGAGTTTTTTTTTTCACCTCAGTATGCGAATGCCGTATTTCTGGCCTAAATTGAACAGTCACTTATGCAGCGATAATCCTAGATGTGCGCTATATGAAACAGAGGGGCTTTTTTCACCCCAGTATGCCAAAGCCGTATTTCTGGCCTAAATTTAACACTCACTAATGCACCTATAATCACAGATGTGCACTATATGAAATAGAGGGTTTTTTTTCCACCCAGTATGCCAAAGCCGTATCTCTGGCATAAATGTAACACTCACTTATGCACCTATAATCCTAGATGTGCACTATATGAAACAGAGTTTTTTTTTCACCCAGCATGCCAAAGCAGTATTTCTGGCCTAAATGTAACACTCACTTATGCCAAAGCAGTATTTCTGGCCTAAATGTAACACTCACTTATGCAACTATAATTACAGATGTGCACTATATGAAACAGAGGGGGTTTTTTTTCACCCAGTATGCCAAAGCCGTATTTCTGGCCTAAATGTAACACTCACTTATGCACCTATAATCACAGAGGTGCACTATATGAAACAGAGGTTTTTTTCACCCCAGTATGCCCCAGTATGAGAAAGCCGTATTTCTGGCTTAAATTGAACAGTCACTTATGCAGCGATAATACTAAATGTGCACTATATGAAACAGAGGGTTTTTTTTAACCCCAGTGTCTCAAAGCAGTATTTCTGGACTTGCAGACATGCAGATATCCTGTGCTGGTGCACTATCATTGCATAAAATGGCTGCCCATTATGTATTGACTAACCGAATAAAAAAAAGTTCGTTTTCAGTAGTAGATGGCTCAGGGCAGGCTTAAAACAATTGTGCACTGCACCCACAAAACACATTTGCTGTAGATCGCTGAGTAAAGAAGCAGTTCTTCATAAGATTCCTCCCTGATCATTCCCTCACAGCAGCTGCAGCCTATCCCTACACTAATACGAGCAGAGTGACGGGAGGCACTACGTGACTCCAGCTTAAATAGAAGCTGGGTCACATGCTGCAGTTGGCCAATCACAGCCATGCCAATAGTAGGCATGGCTGTGATGGCCTCTTGGGGCAAGTAGTATGATGCTTGTTGATTGGCTGCTTTGCAGCCTTTCAAAAAGTGCCATAGAAATCGCCGAACACCGAACCCGAACCTCAACTTTTACGTAAATGTTCGGGTTCGTTTCCGGGTGTCGAAAAACCTATAGTTTGGTATGAACCCGAACTTTACAGTTCGAGTTCGCTCAACTCCAGTGTTGAGCGAATCAAAGATAACGTATATATATAGGGTTCGGACCGCGCACATAAAAAGACGGTATACAAACAGTTTTTTTCTTTCTTCTTCTTCTTCTCCTTTTAGAAATAAACCGAGGGCTGCAAATGTCCTATTTGTGGATATCCTGCAACTAATAAAAATTATAATAGTGTAAATCCGTACGGTTGTTTTGCCCTGCAGTGCACAGATTGTACTTACACGGCACTCCACCAACAAAAAGCGTATCTACGATATCCTCCGCAGGTGGTTAGATTTTTCGCGGCGAAGATCCACGTTCATACACCACCAAACACGGACTTGATTCCAGCACACCAGATGAGTCTGCTAGTATTCCCAATTTCTTTTCTTTAAAAGTTTCTGTGGATACAAGTGGCTCCTACCATAGTGAAGCTCCGATGACTGTTTTAAAAGGTTTATTAGTACATACTTACAAACATGCACTTTAAAATTCGCATTCAAAATCCCAGCGTCTTATTCTTTGCCCGACCCAGGTTTCGCTCCTTAAGCTTCATCAGGCGCACAATTCATCTATCCCTCCCCCTTCTTTTTATTTGGTAGGCTAGAGCTAATCAAACACCTGATGTGCTGCTCCAGACACCTTCTCCTTTTCCTACAATTAACCCTACACTTGTATCTCCTAGTACTCAAGGGAAAAAACGCAGATCTTTAGGTCCTAATTCACATGGGAATAATTGTTCTACCAATTTGTTTATCTAATTTAGAACGGCTTGCAGGTCAAAATCTACATTCAGGCCCCCTGGTTGAGCTATGTAAAGAAATTAAGACCACCTGGGAAGTCTTATCCCTTGAGAGATTTTTAGCAGAGGGTAAGATCCCAGAAGGCCTGCGATGGCAGCTTCCCCTAAATACGGAAGATACCAATGATATAGATGAATGGGAAATACTAATGAACCATTGTGGTCTTAAAGCTATGGAATTCATTATAAAAATATGGAGAAATAAATTAAAGAACATAGGCCAAAACATAGAAAAATTACAAGAAAAACTAAAACCTTTTAAAAAAGCGAAAGAATATATCAAGTTAAGTGAAAAATGTCAAGCTAGCATCACAATAATAGACAAAGAAATAAAAGAGAAAAAACAGAAAAAATATCGAAAAACGTGTGAAGAATATGAGATGAAAAAAAAGTGGAGATTTAGGTCAGAAATAAATAGAAAGGTAAACAAAACAAAACTGGGAGAGCAGAGAGAGACCGAGGAAAAGAATAATAGTGTGAATATTAGACCTAACAGTTACCCCAGACATCGGTGGGAGGAATGGGATACAATAAGGAAAAATGAGAATAATGGGAATCCACCTATGAATACATGGAGTACACAAGATTATAATAACAACTATGATGGACATGTAAGGAATACTAATCATTATCAGTGGCCGAGTGCGATGAGACCATACCAACAACATGGCAATATAGAAATGAAAATCCATATAGATTTGTAAAAGAAGACCTTTCAAAAAAACAGGGGAATATGGCGAAACAAATGAAAAATGGGGAGGGACCACATGATAAAACGCAGGAAGGAGGGCAGTTAGACAAACAGAATTTTCCACACCAAGCGATCAAGGGTATACAGAGGGAAGAACAAGAAAAACTCGAGAAACTCCGGGAAAGGAACGACAAAACCACACAAAACATCAATACACCGCAAAAAAGAAGGTTTATAGAGGAAAAAGAGGGGGGAAAATCACAAAATCGGCGAGCAAAAAAAGCAAGGTGTGAATGATGGGATATTTAATCTCAGGAGAAATACTAGCTGTAATAGTACACGGGATTGCGCTCCAGCCTGGATCGCAGCGGCTCCCTGTGATGATACGCTGGCTTGCGCTCCAGCGTGGAACGCACCGGCCGTCTGCGGTGATACGCTGGCTTGCAGTCCAGCGTGGAACGCAGTGGCCGCCGGGCCGTCCTGTGACTCCGCCCACTTACCATCCGGCTCTTAAATAGAAGACAGGGTGCTAAGCAGGGTGTTCACTAATGGAGTGCGCACCCTGCTAGCTCCATTGCATCTGAGGACTCCGTCCCCATATCCAGACCAGGATCCCTAACAACGTCGTGAAGGACTGCTTACCTCTTGCCACTGGCTTCCCACGGCTGGCTCCCTAGCCAGGAACAACTAACCGCAAGTATATGCCTGATACCTGTTTTGATCAATATCCTGGAACTCAGAGTGGGGTGGTTCCCTGCTGGTGAGAGGCGGTATTCCCAAACCAACTCTGAACTCAGGACATGCTATACTAACTCTGAACCTATGGCATACTATATACTAAACTCAGGACATGCTATACTAACTCTGAACCTATGGCATACTATATACTAAACTGAGGACATGCTATATACTAACTCTGAACCTATGGCATACTATATACTAAACTGAGGACATGCTATATACTAACTCTGAACCTATGGCATACTATATACTAAACTGAGGACATGCTATATACTAACTCTGAACCTATGACATACTATATACTAAACTGAGGACATGCTATATACTAACTCTGAACCTGTGGCATACTATATACTAAACTGAGGACATGCTATATACTAACTCTGAACTGTGCACAAGCTTATACTAACTTGTGACTCCTGTATACTGGGAGATCTTCCTCTCCATCAGTAAAACTAACTAGATGAATAGCGGTAGATGATTTTGTTACCCCAAACTCCCTGCCCAAGACTGAGAGAGATGCCTGGGGTACATACTGAGTAACCGCGAATCCCACAGCCAAAAACAAGGGCGGTGGGATAATAGTGGATGTCCATTGCTTCCGCAGTTGAGATCCTAACTGATCAACTAGGTGCGTTACACTAGCACAAACTTCCAGTATCCGTAGTTTCAGGTGCTGCACATCTCGTATCTTCACAGCATAGATGATTGCCTTCAGATGATACGAGATGTGCAGCAGCTGAAACTACGGATACTGGAAGCCTGTGCTAGCATTTCTCCTGCGGTGTTGCTATCAGTGTGTGAAGAGTGGGAGAAGAGGGTTGCATTGACAATCCATCACAATGGGCAGCACATTGAACACATTTTATAAGTGGTCAGAAACTTGTAAATAACTCATGAAAGAATGAAATTCCCAATAAGTTTGATGTATCACATGACCCTCTTCCTATTGAAAAAACAAAAGTTGGATTAAAAATGGCAGACTTCAAAATGGCCGCCATGGTCACCACCCATCTTGAAAAGTTTCCCCCCTCACATACTAATGTGCCACAAACAGGAAGTTAATATCACCAACCATTCCCATTTTATTAAGGTGTGTCCATATAAATGGCCCACCCTGTATATTACCGAAGATCCACAAAAGCGCCACAAATCCCCCCGGTAGACCTATAGTGTCAGGGATTAATTCCCTGACCAGTAGGATCACAGAATATATAGATAATTAGAACTACAGGGGGTTGGGGAGAATAAGTGGATGGCTACCATCGACGTGTCCTCCCTGTACACCATTATACCAAAAAACCTAGGACTACAAGCAATACCAGATACTCTGTATAATGACCCTGACATGACCAATATACAAGCGGACTTCATTGTACGCTGTGTGGAATTCTGCCTAGAGCACAACTATTTTTGGTTCAAGGGCGAATATTATCTACAGAAGGTCGGAACGGCGATGGGGGCGAAATTCGCCCCCAGTTTCGCAAATATTTTTATGACCATGTGGGAAAAACAATATATTGAACCCGAGGTGAACCAACCTAAAAAAAGTGGGACTTTAAGAACTTGGAAAAGGTATATAGATGATTGCCTGGTGATATGGGAAGGAGAAAAAAATCAGCTGGAGGCATTTATTGGAAGATTAGAAAATAAGGAATGGAACTTAAGTTTCACCAGCACTGTTAGTGCGGTTTCGGTTGACTTTCTGGACCTGACCATATATGTGGAAGAGGGACAATTCAAAACTAAGACCTATTTTAAACCCACAGATGTCAACGGGTACATAGATTTAACCAGCTGCCATTATGCCCCCTGGCTTCAAAATGTACCCAAGGGACAGGTCCAGAGAATCCACCGCAACTGCACTGACACAGCTATTTTTAAAGAACAGAGTAAAATAATAAAAGAACGCTTCCTAGAAAAAGGATATGAGAATGAGAATTTGGAGAGATGTATAAAAGACACAATAAAACAACGAGAGGAGACCCCAAATAACCCAAAAATACCGAAAAAGACAATTGACTTCCGTTTTTCGTTCATAACCCAGTTCACACAATGTTCTGGGGAACTAAAAAACGCAATTAAAAAAAACTGGTCCATCTTAAAAAATGATCCAGTACTTGGACCTGCAATTCCCGAACAACCACTAGTCATCTATAAAAGAGCACCCAATTTACAAAATAAACTAGTACACAGTGCCAACCGACTAGAAGATAAAAATAAAAATAAAAATAAAAAAATAAAAAACACTTTCAATTGGTGTGGTTTTTGCATTGCCTGTAAAAACAGAAAAAGAACAGAAAGATTACAAAATAGTACTATAGTAAATAGTACTGTTAAAGGCAAACAATTGGAAGTAGTAGGAGAGATGACATGTCATAGCAAAGGGGTCGTATATGTACTGGAGTGCCCTTGTGGCCTCCAGTATGTAGGACGGACAATTAGACCCCTCAAGGTCCGGGTGCAGGAGCACATAAGAAACATAAAAAAGGGGCTCGAAAGTCATGGTGTGTCGGCACATTATAAAAAATGTCACCAAAAAAACCCAGAGGGATTAAAGTTCATGGGGGTGGAACTAGTACAAAACCACTGGAGGGGAGGAAGTTTTCTAGAGAAAATCAATAAAAAAGAAAGTAGGTGGATATACGAATTATGTACGCTACAACCAGGGGGCCTGAATGTAGATTTTTGACCTGCAAGCTGTTCTAAATTAGATAAACAAATTGGTAGAACAATTATTCCCATGTGAATTAGGACCTAAAGATCTGCATTTTTTCCCTTGAGTACTAGGAGATACAAGTGTAGGGTTAATTGTAGGAAAAAGAGAAGGTGTCTGGAGCAGCACATCAGGTGCTTGATTAGCTCTAGCCTACCAAATAAAAAGAAGGGGGAGGGATAGATGAATTGTGCCCCTGACGAATCTTAAGGAGCGAAACCTGGGTCGGGCAAAGAATAAGACGTTGGGATTTTTAATGCGAATTTTAAAGTGCATGTTTGTAAGTATGTACTAATAAACCTTTTAAAACAGTCATCGGAGCTTCACTATGGTAGGAGCCACTTGTATCCACAGAAACTTTTAAAGAAAAGAAATTGGGAATACTAGCTGACTCATCTGGTGTGCTGGAATCAACTCTGTGGTTTTAGCCCTGTTTGGTGGTGTATGAACGTGGATCTTCACCGCAAAAAATCTAACCACCTGCGGAGGATATCGTAGATACACTTTTTGTTGGTGGAGTGCCGTGTAAGTACAATCTGTGCACTGCAGGGCAAAACAACCGTACGGATTTACACTATTATAATTTTTATTAGTTGCAGGATATCCACAAATAGGACATTTGCAGCCCTCGGTTTATTTCTAAAAGGAGAAGGAGAAAGAAAAAAACTGTTTGTATACAGTCTTTTTATGTGCGCGGTCCGAACCCTATATTTATACTGTATGAAAGTGTGATTCACCCCACAACACTCCTCGGACCTGCAGCAGAACATTTTTGCGGACTGGTGACTAGATATCTTTTTCTTTTTTATTGAATCAAAGATAACGTTTTTATTTTTATTCATCACAAAGTCGATCAAAAATCAAGATGGCTGCGGCAATCTGTCTGTGATCAAATAGATGAGGTGAGTATCCACCTTTTTTTTAACCACGTGACTCTCAGATGCCGCAAATCAGCATTGAACGAGGCATTGAACGTAATACACTTACAGCCAATGCATTACAATACAGAAGTATTGTAATGCATTGTAAAGGGGATCAGACCCCCAAAAGTTGAAGTCCCAGAGTGGGATAAAAATAAAGTTCAAAAAGAAGTAATAAAAATAAAGTTTTACAAAAAATTGAAAGTTTCAAGTTAAAAAAACGTCCTTTTCCCAAATAAAGTAAAAAAAAAAAAAAAATTTAAATGGGAAAAGGAGAAAAGTAGACATATTAGGTATCGCTGCATCCATATCGATCGGATCTATAAAAATATCACATGATCCACCCCATCAGGTGAACGCTGTAAAAAAAACAAAAAAACAATGCCAAAACAGACATTTTCTGGTCACCTTGCCTCACAAAAAGTGTAATATCAAGTGATCAAAAAGGCATATTTAGACCAAAGCCAATCAAACCGTAATCTCATCCCGCAAAAAATGAGATCCTACCTAAGACAATGGCCCAAAAAAAATAAAAAACTATGGCTCTCACACAAAAACAAGATTTTATTCTGTTCAAAAAGGCTTTCACTGTGTAAAACTTAACAAAAATAAAAATGAGACATATTAGGTATCACTGCATCCGTAAAAACCTGCTCTATAAAAATATCATATTATATGCCCCCTCAGGTGAATTCTGTAAAAAAAAAAAAAATATGCCAAAACAGCCATTTTTTAACCTTGCCTCACAAAAAGCACAATACCAAGTGATCAAAAAGTCTTATGTACCCCAAAATGGTACCAATCAAACCATCATCTCATCCTGCAAAAAATTAGACCCTACCTAAGACAATCACTTAAAAAATAAAAACTAATGGCACCCGTAAACCAATCCCTCAAAATCTGCGCTGAAAAAGCCATATGGCGCTTCTTCCCTTCTGAGTCCTGCCATGTGCCCCCACAGCAGTTTACCACCAGTGATGAGCGGCAGGGTTGATATTCGAATTTGCGATATTTGTCGAATATTTGGGCGAATATTCGTCATATATTCACGAATTCGAGAATTCGTGATCTCCAGTCATTATTTTCTTGATTGCGAAAATCGATAAAAATTTGCAATACGAAAATTTGCAACAAACACTACGCCTAAAGTCAAAGATATTGCAGCCTTCTCATTTGGCCCACAAGCAAGAAGCAGTGAGGAATCATGGGTACTAATGAAAAAAATCTAGAATATTCGCGATTACAAAGATATAGCATTATATTATAGATATTCACGAATTCTCTAAGTGGCAATATTCGCGATAAAAATTTGCGATTAGAATATTCGCAATCAACACTATTTACCATCACATATGGGGTGTTGCCGTATTCAGAAGAAAATGGGTAACAAATTATGGGGTGCTTTTTTTCCCGTTACCGGAGTTAACATAAAAAATCTACCAAAAAAGGGAACTTTTGAAATTTCACCTCCATTTTTCTTTAAATCTTGTGGAGCACCTCAAGGGTTAACAAAGTTTGTAACATCAGTTTTGAATAATTTGAGGGGTTTAGCTTCTAAAAGGGTCATTTATGGGTGGCTTCCTTTACATAAGCCCCTCAAAATCACTTTATAACTGTATTGGTGTTTAAAAAAATGGTTTTAGAGATTTTGTTGAAAATTTTAAAAATGGCTTCTAAACTTCTAAGCCTTCTAACGTCCTTAAAAAAATTAAATTACATTTACAAAATGATGCCAAAATAAAGCAGACATATGGGGAATGTTGATTGATAACTATTTTATGAGGAATTACTTACTGTTTTAAAATTAGAAAAATTCTAATTTAGAAAATATATAGACTCAAATTTACCACTGTCAATGTGTCACGAGAAAATATTCTCAGAATGGCTTGGATAAGTAAAAGTGTTCCAAAGTTATTACCACATAAAGTGACACATGTCAGATTTGCAAAAAATAGCCTGGGATTTAAGGTGAAAAGTGGCTCGGTACTGAAGAAGTTAATAGTGAAACATATGTAGAAAGATTTTTTTTATTTCATATGGTGGTTTCATATGTATAAAGATTTTTTTTATTACTTCTCAGTAGAAAAACTAAACAAGAAAATATTTGTATACATAGTAAATACATAAATTGAAGTTTTCTGTCTTAAAAAAATATCTGAAAATATGTAACTGTGAAACACACACACACAGGTTACATGATATACATGGGTTAAAGTCTTAAAACCTAAAATACACAATTTGTAAAAGTAATGCTAACAAAGAGTGCTGAAAATTTATACATGTACGTAAATCTGACCACACACAGGTTACATGATATCCATGGTTAAATGATGTCATTTTTAGCAAAATAGTGAATGGTAAAATAACAAAGCCCAAAAAAAAAATATGGTGGAATCCCATACAAAATATGGTAAATTAAATGTTGCCATTAAAAGCTACAAAGTGTCCCGCAAAAAACAAGGCCTCATATACCTATGTGAACAGAAAAGTAAAAAAAAAGTTATGGCTCTTGGATCGTGGGGAGGGAAGAAATGAAAATAGGCTTTGCTGAAAAGGTTAAAGTAAGTATTAGGCTCTAGCAGCTAAGGTTTCCAAGTGCTTGTTACCTTATCTCAAAATGTAAAAAGTTAGAAAAATAAGCAGATAACTAATACAGATAAAACAAGTCCTTACTAGAGATAGTATGCAAATGAGCTCTTAGCAAGCGCTGCCTCTAATGCTACCATATGTAAGGTAGCTATCCGATAAGTCACTATTCAACCAAGATGCAGAGCTTGCAATAACTCATTTGTGTACCTTCTTCCCAGATTTCCAGAGGAGCGTTGCTTAGTCTATAAGACTCTGCACGCTGTTTAAGGCACTCTCCATAAGGAGATATTGTATTCCCCAATTACTAGAGATGAGCAAGGTTCTTGAAATTTGTGTCATGCCCAATTCAGCAAATTTTTAAAAAAATTATATTTGTGTCTGAATCGAGCAATGCCTCCATGTTTGCAGCAGAATTAATGTTATGGGGTGCTGGCTAGTGATGAGCGAGCATTGTCGGCCGAATACCTGTTCGGCTCCAGCATCGCTATGCTCAGCAGATCCGAGTGCTCGGCCGAATAATTTGGGTGCTCGAATACAATTTAATATAATGGAAGTCAAAGGGAGACAACCAGGCACCCCCTGCTCGGAAGACAATAGGGTGTCTGGTTCATAAAAAAAAGGTTCGAAATTGATGGAAACCCCATCAAAATGGTTTGGCAACAGCATTAAGTGGATAGCTGGATGCATCTTAGACTCCTATTATGTACGACATACAATAGACAACCACACAAAGGCTATATGCCAAAAGCCAGGTATGTACAAGCTATCCATCTACCCATGAGACAGTTTTGTCATGTAAAAACTCATTTGCATAAGCATGGGTTTATGGGAAAGACATGCAAATGAGCAGAATCTGCCTTGTTTTTCAGCTGTCATAAGACTATGAAAGCTAATAGATGGCGCTATGGAGTTATGAACAGCGCCCTCTATTGGTTTTACAGTCTTATGACAAGTCTAATATTCTTGTCTATGAAACCAATAGAGGGCGCTGTTCATAACTCAATAGCGCCCTCTATTGGTTTCATAGTCTTCTGACAAGAATATTAGACTGATTCTTATGACAAGCTTATTAATGTAGCCTTTTGCATGGAAAATTTGTGATTAAAATATTGAATATTCGCTATATTGCTATATATTAATTTTTTTGAATATTGCGAATATTCTAAAAAACAAATATATAGCAATATAGCGAATATTATGTAGTAAGTCAGTGATAATATCTGACATTGGAAAAGCTGGGTAATAACTCAGTGTAGATCGCAAGTTATTACCCAGCTTTCCCAGTGTCAGATATCATCCTAGTGTAGATCGCGAATATTCTAATAGTGAATTTTACATGCAAAAGGCTACACTAATAAGCTTGTCATAAGAATCAGTCTAATATTCTTGCCAGAAGACTATGAAACCAATAGAGGGCGCTATTAAATTATGAACAGCGCCCTCTTTTGGTTTCATAGTCTTCTGACAAGAATATTAGACTTGTCATAAGACTGTAAAACCAATAGAGGGCGCTGTTCATAACTCCATAGCTCCATCTATTGGTTTTCATAATCTTATGATAGCTGAAAAATAAGGCAGATTCTGCTCATTTGCATGTCTTTCCCATAAGCCCATGTTTATGCAAATTAGTTTTTACATGACAAAACTGTATAGAAAGTTTATTGAATATTATGTTAGGACAATCGGAAAACTTTTTGTTGCAATAATGATATTGATCTAGGTGTGCAGGTCCACCCAAGCCATCCACCAGATGCAAAATAACTTTGAAGTTTACTGGTTCTCAGTCAGATAAGAGCTGGTTTGGAATATCTTATATTGCAAAAGGCTGCCATTGTAACATATGCTGGCTGTCATCAGTCTCATGGATAGATTAGGCACATACCTGGCTTTTGGCATATAGCCTTTGTGTGGTTGTCTATTGTATGTCGTACGTAATAGGAGTCTAAGATGCATCCAGCTATCATTGTAATGCTGTTTCCAAACGATTTTGATGGGGTATCCATCAATTTCTAACCTTTTATTATGAACTAGACACCTTCTTCTCTTCCGAGCAGGGGGTGCCTTGTTGTCTCCCATTGACTTCCATTATACTCGGGTGCTCGGCCGAGCACACGAATATAGCAATGTGTTCGGGCCGAACACCCGAATACTTTGGTGCTCGCTCATCACTAGTGCTGGCAATAAGCCTATGAACTGTAGAAACTTTTTTACAAAAATGAAAAAGTGGGTAGTTGTTCATAAGGAACATTATAAAATTATTGCAGGAATCTGTAATGCAGAACTTTCTATAACATGAAACAACTGAAGCAGTGACCAATCTCTCAGGCACTCTGCTAAGTTTTCCATGATAAAAGTCTAAATTCTGCCCAAATATGTCACCAATTATTTCCCTATAGTGCGCCTATACTCTTCGGATAGTCTCCCTAGTACAGCTAGGTCAGTGTTTTTTTTTTGCAGACACGGTAACATCACATCCTATCACAACCCGAGCTGCATGCAAAATGGTGTTTCTTCTTTTTGTACAGAAGGACCTGGCTAAATACTGCCCCCGATTGGCTGGTCAGGCGGTCTGTCAGCCTCTGAGCCAATTGGGGCAAGCACCTTCCTCTCAGCGTCATGTAAGCCTCCATTTTCTTCATTCCTGTTGTTGTCCTTGTCTATGTTTACAGTAAAATGGCACCGGGCACCATTTTTACATAATTCATCCAAAAGAAATCACAAAAACGTCAGATTAATTAGCCAAACCAATTTTTTGTGAAATTCGTAACAAGTCCAATAAGTTTAGAATTCATTCGCTCATCTCTAGTCCTTACATATAAAAGTCAGAAATGGCTGAAGAAAACTAAGGAACCAATTTCTTTGTAGAGGACAGAAGTTTCTTCAAGATTTTGTACTGGGTAAAGTACATACAGTTGTGTTCAAAATAATAGCAGTCAGACATCACTAACCTGATCAATCACTGTTTTTGGTTGAAATTATATTTCTA